>NW_018743555.1:2255741-2714540 GCF_001683475.1 Chenopodium quinoa | reverse complement strand
TGCCCAGGAAGATCGTGAAGAAAAAGGCGAGCCAGATCGGGGGCCCTTCACCCGATCGGGCGCGTTTTTGGAGCTGAGTTTTAGTTTTTAATTAGGATTTTTTGGGATGTTTAAGTACGATTTTTTTGTGTCATTTTGATTACCTTCTCTTTTAGACTTTCTCTCTCTACTTAGAATATTTTCTCTCTCTTAAATTCTCTCAACTTTGTTCTTAATTCCATTCCTTAATCCAGATTTCTTTTGGTAACAATTTCTTCTCTTTTAATTTCAGTTATTTTCTTTAATTCTTTCATCATGTCTTATTTTATTGTTTTGATTAGTTTAGATTTAATTATGCTTGAGTATTTATTTTCCTAGGGTTTATAGGGATCTAATAAATAATATGAAGGGGTAATTTGTGATTGTTGATTATCATGCTTGACTATTTTTCCTATTGATTGATTTAATGGTATGCAATTAGGTTTGGCCAGATTTAATTGTGTGAGTTTAGCAATATGATTCGAGATTCGAGAGATGAGAATTGATGTTTAGGCTTAGTTTCAGTAGGCGGACTAATTTATAAATGGTTAAGTCGAGATTCGAGAGATGAGATTTAATACCGGTAAATTAACTCTGTGATTGTAATACGTAGCGAAAGCCATTTATAATATGATTAATTGATGCATTGATGATTTCTTATTATGATTTACCCTGGAATATTGTTTATTAGTGAACCTATGCCCTAGGTTTTTCCTTCATTGATTTACATCTTATTTTACTCCCTTCCTACTCTTACCTTTAGTAGTTTAATTACCCATTTACAACAAATTTGGTTACTTGATAATTTAGATTACTTCTAATTAATTAGGAATAAATTGACCTGTTTCCCTGGGGTTCGACCCTTCTTCCTTATCTACATAGTTAGTGGATTTAGGTTTATTTTTTATTAGGTGAATACGACTTGAGCCTGTCACAACTCAGATAGTGCATATGAGTAAAAGCATGTTAGCTTGGTTTCAAATTTTGCATCTCACAGGCGGCAACATACCCAAGAATGTTGGCCCATGAGTTTGGGGAGAGCTACCAGACTCCTAGGCCATAAGCCCTAAGTATGGCCCTCACTGCATGGTGAAGCGGGAAATAGAGGCTTGCCAGGAACGCCGCCTCGTAGCATCCAAAGTTAGCATTGGCGTTCTCCTGGTCATCCTCCTAGGATATTATGCCCAGCTCAGGCGGCACCCGGATGGTATAACCTTTTCCCAGGGGCCGTTTCTTTACAAAGCCCTCAATACCGCTTAACATAATCTGTCTGTCTTTAGCAGAGACGTTAATATTAAAGGGATCGTCTTTATCTTCCCACTTCTTCTCTCCTCAACTTCGATATCCTCAAACGGGAGAGGGGGGTGTCACTATCGTCCTCAGAGCTAGACCCCGAGGCGGAGTCCTAGCCGTCTCCCTCGTCACCAGCTGACCCGAGGTGATCTTCCCCGTTTCTGTGTGCAGGGTCAGCTTGATCAATTTCCATTTTGAAGATGACCCCCTCACCGTCTCTACCCGCATATAAGAAGATTGTATCTCTGGGGGTTCTAGGGATCCCAGATGGGGAATACTCTCTAGAGCTTTCCATTGCCCTCAGACCCTCAACCGGGGTTACCTCATTGGACGGCACTTCAAAGTATCGTCTCTTTAACGCCGTTTGGTGGCTGTCTGTTTGGTTCTTACTGATATGTCCATTTTATATAGTAATTTACCCCCATCCTTGGTCATAATTAGTAGTGTTTTTGGCTCTTTCGAGCCACTTTTATTAGTAATTTGTGTTTTCTAGTGTTTTCGTAGCTTTAGTTGCATTTTACAGGAAATTGCACTTTTGGAGCATTTTCCCGGGTTTTATGGATCAACTATGGAAGGCTAAAAGGCACGGCCACTTTTGAAGCCCGGATCAGTGAGAGCCGATGATTAAGGGCTCGGTATGAGATATCGAGGTTATTGGATTGTTTAATCAAGACCCGATGAGGAAACTTAGATAGGGCCGAGGAATTGAGCCAATCGAAATCCGAGCCTTGAAGAAGAAAGATCGGGCCCGATCGGGCAAGCATACGCCCAATCGGGTGGCTGCACGCATAAGGACCCTCAAGGAAAAGGCGCGCCCGATCGGGTGAGCATAAGCTCGATCGGGCGCGGCACACCAGTAGCGGGCAAAGCAAAAAAGGTGGGCCCGATCGGGCGGCCCTTCGCCCGATCGGGCGCGTGTTCTTCTCAGACCTGATTAGCTTAGTTTTAATTTTTGTTTTGGGGAATGTTTAAGTACGAATTACGTACGTAATTTTGGTTTACCTTCTTTTCTAGACTTTCTCTCTCTACCTAGGATATTTCTCTCTCTTAAATTCTCTCTCTCAACTTTTTGTTCTTAATTACTTCCATTAATCCAGATTTCTTTGGTAACAATTTCTTCTCTTTTAATTTCAGCTATTTTACTTACTTCTCTGATTATGCTTTGCTTTATTTATTTGATTAGTTTAGTTATGATGATGCTTGAGTAGTTTTATTTCTAGGGTTTATAGGGATCTAATAAATGATATGAAGGGGTAATTTTGTGATTGTTAATTATCAATGCTTGGTTAATTTCCTATTGATTGATTTAATGCTATGCAATTAGGTTTGGCCAGATTTAATTGTATGAGTTTAGCAATATTAATTCGAGATTCGACAGATGAGAATTGATGTTTAGGCTTAGTTTTCAATAGGCGGACTAATTTATAAATGGTTAAGTCGAGATTCGACAGATGAGATTTAATACCGGTTGTAGGCGTCGCTCGAAGTGCGCCTACGTTAAAAGCATGTTGTGAATATGCTTGGCACTCATAGGAAGTGAGAATTAACATAATACGATTAGGGACAAGGAAAGTAGGGAGCCGCCAACAAGTTTTTAAGGAAGTTGTAAACCGTTCACGGAGCATAAAAGGCAACCACGAATAAGGGACAACGAAGGCAACAACGATTGACCCGTGAAGGTTACACCCATTCATAATCCATGAGATTACTAACTCCATATGGTCGGAACCACGAAAGGAGGATCGGGGATGATGGTACGAAGTGAGTCATGGAGTCACATTCGCCCGTATTGGCCTCTACTCGATTCTTATAATGAAAAGTGATTCCTGCGATCTCAAAGGCATACAAACAAAATATTCAATTTGCTCCAATCTATTATTAAGCTAAATTGGTTTAATATTAATGCAACACATAATTCTAAAATATTTGTGATCACTTGATTAAACAACAAGATTAAAAAGGAACCTAAACCGGTTGTCCAAATTATCTTATTAGGCGTGATTTTCAATTACATATTCCCCTTAACATGCAATATGGTGATCAGTAAAAATAATAGGATAAACATTAATATTGGAAGCAACTTAATCACAGTTCCAACAACATAAAATCGTTAGAAAAATAATAGAAATAAAAGGAACATGATTCTTACTTTGATTTTGTTTGTTTGCAACTACAAAATAATAAACGAGTTAGTAACTTCAAGGAAATAATAAAACAATGATTAAATTAAATTAAATAAAGTAGAGTTGATTTGGGGCCAAACCCTCAAACAGTTCTACCTTTCACGCCTTGGCTTAAGGACAGAACCACGAGTAAAGTATGGACTCCTTTGAGTACTTGAAGAAGGAATTTTGGAGTGAAAAGGGTAGGCTAGTGTTTAGGCTAAAGCATAGAAGAGAGAAGAATAAATCAGAGAATTCACTGGTGCCCCGTACATCAGAAATGAGGGGGTATTTATAGGGAAAATGTGCTGAGGGAGCACACGGAACCCTAAAATGATAAAAACCCTAAAAACGTATCTCGTGACACGGAAAACTGTATCGTGAAACTGGAAGTCCCACCGTCAGACGGCAAATTTTCCCGTGACACGGTACATTTTTAGTGTGACGCGGGAAGTTTTCAGAAAACGGGAAAGAAAACGCGTTAAGGGTTTACGCGGAAAAGATACGGAACGTCCCGTGTCACGGCAGACTTCCCGTGTCACGGGAAAACCCACCGTCAGACGGGAAGGATTCCCGTGACACAGTGGCTGTCTACCGTGGCGCGGGAATTTCTAGCCCTCTTTTCCGTCTAAATGCATTTTTAACCCTAATTTCATTCGGCATTTTAAGTGCCGATTGATAATTTCGGGCTTTTTCTGACTTATTATTATTTGGGCTAAAATAAGAAAATAATTAAATAAAAATAAATAAGAAGTTTGGGCCAAAAATAAATAATAAAACAATAAAATAAAAAAGGTTTGGGCTAAAATTAAATAATAAATTTGGGCTGAAAATAAAACTATGCTTTTACCAAACATCAAGACTAGTCCATGGACCGTTCAAAAATATGAATTTAATCAAATACGATTTTTTTAAGCACACTTGGGATTAAATACGAAACCCGACCAATAGTGGCGGTGAAAGGTTGTTCATCATCGGGTTTGGTTTTGGGGAGACATTTTTAGGTGTCTACAGAAGCCTCCACTTTGATTGAGTTTGTAGAAACGTCAGTTTCAAAAACGATAGTCAAAGTAGCCGATAGGGACGGAGAATGATTTAAGACGTTTTGCGATCCTAATTCATTCTGTATACGTCGATTCCTGCAGAAAAATGTTAGTTCTACAGATAAAGGATAGAATACGTATCTGGCACCAGTGTATCGGCGATGAACGAATTTGGCAGCTTCCTATGCGTGAAGGAATCCACCGAGTGACATTTGTTGAAACGCCTTCCATGCTTGAGGAAAGCCGACTGAAGAGTTTGGTAGTTTTCTAAGCCTGAAGAAACCTACCAGATGACACTTTCCATGCTTAGGGAAAGTCGACATATGAATTTGGTGTCATTCTATGCTTGAAGAATTCCACCGATAATGCCTTCCATGCTTGAGGAAAGCCGACAAAGGAATTTGGCGGTTTTCTATAGTTGAAGAAAAATCCACCGATAACGCTTTCCATGCTTGAGGAAAGCCGACTTGGCGGTTTTCTATACTTGAAGAAAAATCCACCGATAACGCTTTCCAAGCCTGAGGAAAGCCGACTTGGCGGTTTTCTATAATTGAAGAAAAATCCACCGATAACGCTTTCCAAGCCTGAGGAAAGCCGACTTGGCGGTTTTCTATACTTGAAGAAAAATCCACTGATAATGCTTTCCATGCTTGTGGAAAATCGACGATTGCTGAAATTTGCAAGTGTATGATGGTTCGATTATCCCCGAACGTGGGCCGCAGATGATTCACACCTTTAAGTCGATTATCCGACCATATTAGGTGCTTAAAATGCCGAAAAATAGACTTTGATGCTTGCTAGGGGTAAAATGGTAATTTTAGTCCCCTTTAAGTATCAGTTAGAATATTCCGCGTAATTCCAGCGAAAAAATAATTGTCCAATTTACACAAAAAATCGTGCAACCTTAGTCAAAATGTCAGGAATATTCGCAAATAACTGTACAAAGCCACCGTGTTGCAAAAAATATTCCCGTGACACGGCACGGGTTCCAGTCACGCGGAGCTGTTTCCCGTGATGCGGCAAGGGAGTCCCGTGGCGCGAGAATTTGCTGGCTGAAAAATCGGTCAAATGGCATCTTTGACCAGTCAAAGCTTGTGCACCACACAAAATATGACCGTTATGTGGGAACGGGGTCCGTTGCACGGGATTTTTTGGTTTTAAATATCAAACATTTTCTCATTTTGCTCATCCCCTATTCCTCTTTCTCGTCCGATTTCCACCCAAAAGCTCGAAATTTTTTTTTTTTTTTATTTGCTCGGTTTGCCGTGTCTCGGTGACTTCTCACCGGCGCTCGGAGTTCTTTTCCGTCAGCCGGCGTTCGTCACCGTGTCACGGCGGTTCTGCTTCCTCTCTCTTTTTTTTATTTTATTTCCGCTGCGACTTGTTACTGTTCACTTCGCTGTTGTTCGTTGGTGCTGTTGCTTGAAGCTGCCGCCGGTGTTGCCGGAGATCCGTCGGTTCTGAGGCTCACCGTGACACGGGACACACTCACCGTGTCACGGCATTAACCGACCGGGTCGCGGCGGTCTGCTGGGTTGCCGGAGCTTTTTCGAGCTTTTGTTGTTCGATTTTTCACCAAATTCACTCCAAATTTTTGCCATACTCCTCATATTCGAACCTCTACAAGGATCTATGTAAGTTCCTCTTAATTTTTGTCTCAAATTTGCTTCAAATGAGTAATTTCATGAAAAACCCTTAAAAAATCAATTTGAGGATTTTTTATTTTGAGGTTTATGTTGAAATTCTTGCCATGATTTTACTTGTATATGTATGTATGTGTGTTTGTGAGAAATTTAAGACAAAAATTGCATGATTTGATGGAGAATTGAGCAAATCACCATTTTTGGGTACTACTTTTGTGAAATGATGTTCATGTTACTTCTTTGCACTTGAGAAGGTGAAAATATGGTGGTAGACCTTGTAAAATATTTCATGATGTGTTGATTCATTGTTTTTGTGCAACTTCGAAACATATTTTGCGTATGTACTATATTGTCATGGAGAACATAGTATCATGCGCCTAGGAGAACTGTAGTATTAGTTTGTCATGGAGAAACTAAATACCATAATTTTGCCAATTTTTAGCCTGGAGGTAAAAATTTAGCGCATAATTCGATAAATAACTAAATAACTTAGGAAATGATGCTAAGTATTTAGATCTTTATTTTTTATAAAAATGCAACTTGAATTAAATATCTTAGGAAATGATGCTAAGCATTTAGATCTTTATAATAGCATGCCTAGGCGACGGGATCGCGATCTTTCTACCCACGGCCGGCGTCAGGCTTTTCGGGAGGACACTCCCACTATTCCTGAGGGTATGGACGACGATGCCTTAGAGTCTGAGCCTCGGGCTTCTACGAGTAGAGGTAGGTGGGTTCCACCTCTGTGGACTCCAGACCAGTTGGTTTTCTGCCGTGAAAACCATGTTTCTCATCGCCCACTCTCCGGCATAGTCGACGGCACGCTTCGCCACCACGGTTCGGGAGCCGGCGATTTGATTCCTCGACTTCACCAGATCATTACGAGGGATTCTACTACGAACGCCCTATAGGAATCAGCTGGTTTAGTAGATTTCTATACGGCGGTTGTAGGGTTTTGCAGCCCCCGGGGTTGCGGTGCGACGGTCGTTCGTGCATTGTTGGAGTATTTCTGGGATACTACCAACACTTTTCATTTTGCTTGGGGGGAGATGACAATGACCCCTCTGGACTTCGGTATGATTAGCGGGCTGCGCTTCACCGACCGGGCCGTAGCTCAGATGTCTGATCTATCTTAGGGATCGGCTGAGGCAGCTGATTTGTTAGGTCCGATCGTTCAGCATATCAGGACCCGACCAGTGTCTTGAGATGGTCCTAGGAGCGGGCGATCGGAGCTGGCTTTAGTTTTAGCTCGTGGCTTTGACGTGGAGGATACATCGGCTGAGCAGCGAGTGCGGATCTTCATCCTGATTCTGATCTCCATGACCCTTTCTCCTGATAGGAGTTCACGCGTACTCCTTTGCTACCTCCCCTCTTTGGTCAGGATCCGTGAGATAGGATCCTATAGCTGGGCCAGCCTCGGATACGCTGACCTTCTCTTATCGCTACGTCATGGATGTCGGCAGCTGAACGACGTGTCTCCCATCAATGTCTATAGTCTGTGGAGAGTCGTAGAGGTGATGATCTTTTCCTCTTTTGGTTTCACTTTAATTTGTTTGACTCATGTGCTAAAGATTACTTTTCATTGCAGCTATGGTTCTACGAGTACTTCCCAGGCTTGGCTCCTCGCCGGCGTCGTGGAGCGGTCCATGATTTCCCTGTCGGGGCCAGCTGGCGTGATCGAGGAGAGTCGCGGGTGGAGTCTGTCCCTGCGCTGCGTGGGCTGCTATGCCGAGGCACCTCTTCTGTTGGCGTAAGAATTAGTTTTGTTGCCCGTTATTTTCCCTCTGACGTTGTTTCCGTTGTGTCACGCCAACTTTTTATGGTTTTCAGGTTGCCATTGATGTCCAGTATCGTCCTTGGGCCGGGATGACTGATCTTCCTGAGGCCTTGCGTCTTTCAGCGCACCGTACCATTTTGGTTGGTACCGGACGCTTTATCTGGTATTTGGGGGAGCATGTCGTTCGTCAGCATAGCGGCGATCGCTTTGTGGTGCCCTCATCTCCACCAGAGTCGATGTTGGACTCACGCTTGATTAGGGAGTTAATAAACAGGGGAGAGCGCTATACTTTTCCATAGCAGGAGCTTGTGCACATGGAGGGTGATTATGCGCAGGACTTGCTTCCCTCTCTGGCTCCTCCACCCCGTCTTCCTAAGGTAAGATTTCTTTTGAGGATCTTTGTTACTAGTATCTATTTTAAATAGTCGAATAACTTGATTATTCGATCATATTTTCAGACGACTATTCGCCCTGTGGGGAGGATCGAGATTCCGCCTCATTCTGTCCGCTATCCAGGGTCGATTGGTATTACCGAGGACCATATTTCTGACGCGCTAGAGGGTTACAGACAGGAGCAGGAGTCTCTGCCCGAGGTCTTTGAGCCGGTAAGTTTTTTGATGCATTATTCATCCTTTTAACACTGCTTGTTACTGACTCTTCTTTGTTTTATCCTCAGCCTAACCGCCCAGAGATGATGGGACTCATGAAGCTGGTTAACGCCCTGAAGTATTGCATCATCAAGCTTCGGCGTGGTGCAAGTTGTCGGAGCTCTAGCGACGTTCTTGAGGTATCATTCATTCTTTTTTACTTCTACCATTTGTTTTATTTTGCATTGTTGACACCTTTTGATTTTGTATCTTTCAGGAGCAACGGAGGTCCCGCTCGCACTCGAGGCATAGAGGCTCGAACGAGGAGGAGCTTGGTTGTGGTAGACGATCTCCTGAGATTCACCGGCGCTCTCATTCTCAGCAAAAGCCTCAGACTACTCAGCCGTTTCAGGAGGCTCAGTGGCAGCAACCTCAGTCTTCCCAGCGCTTTCCGGGCCAGAGTCAGGGGCAGCGGCAGTCGTTTTCACAGCCTCCACAGCCTGAGCTTGGGTCTGTTTTGACTCCCTTGGATCCTGGTTCATTTTCAGCTCCATTGTCTGGGATTCCTCCACCGGTGTCGGGCTTGTTCTCAGTTCCGATGTATGGGACGATGCCTTCACCGACGATTCCCGCGTCTTTGAGTCAGTCTACACCGTTTGCCGGTTGGACGGGTCCTGCCTTGAGTTTGACTACTGCTGGGGTCACAAGGACTAGTAGGGACACTACTCCCCGTACTCGGATGATGGAGGGACTCTTTGGCTCACCGTTCCCAGATTCACAGGGTGGAGATGATACTGATTCTGGCTCTAGAGACTTCTGACCGAGGGTTTTTATTTGTACATACTATGATGACACTTGACATGTTTATTTATTATGACTCTTTTGTACATTATTTTTATTATTGTATGTTAGTGTGTGCTTGAGACTCATTGTGTGTGATCGTGTATTTATTAATGACGCAACAAAAACGTAAGTGGAGTAATGGAGGGTACCGACCTTCCCCAAAAGAAAAAGAAATAAAAAGACAAGTGAAAATAAAATGAATAAGTAAATAAAATGATAAAGAGAAAAATAAAAAAAAAATTAAAGTGATGAATAAATAAATAAATAAAGTAAAGATAATAATAAAAAATAAAAAAAAAAGTTGAGAAATTTATTAGAAATAAAACTCTCAGAAAATTGAAAATAAACGGTGAAGATAAAATACTAAAAAAAATCTGGATAGATACGGGAAAAGATGAAAAAGAAAACGCATGAGGTGCCGTGACACGGCACTGTACACCATGTCACGGCAAAACTTTTCGTGTCGCGGCAAAAGTTCCCGTGACACGGTGGTATTTCCCGTGTCACGGTACGCATATTCCGCAGCGGTGTGTTTTACGCGTATGAAAAGATAATTTCTGAGCAGTTTCGAGCGCTTTTGCTATAAAATAGGACCAGTATATTCATGATATGCATAATTACGAAACACAAAATAATTTAGAATTTCATATGTCAATAATCATGTCTCAGAATTTTGATAATACATTGCGCGACTGGTCTTATTCTTTGACCAATGCTGACAAAAGAGAGTTAGAATTATTTCATGTCAGGGGTTTGCTAGCCCTGCGACATGTAGCTATTGAACATGATTTTCTTAGGGCAGCATTAGATTATTGGAGTCCAGAAACACACAGTTTTAAATTTGATTATGATGAAATTTGTCCCCTACCGGAGGAATTCAGTGCAATTTTTGGATTTCTTGCTAGAAATCTTATTGCCATGCCTACCCTACGTGAATATTATTACCAAGATTTTGAACGCCATCTGAATCTAACAGATCCAGATTTAAATAAAATTGTGTGTGGTAATGAGGTAGACTTAGAAAAACTTGCAAATTTATATTTTAATCGCCCTATCTCTGAGTCTTATCATGTATATCGTAGAAGGGAATATATTTTTTGCATGTTTAGCAAGCTTTTATTTGCAAACGGTAGGGTAGGACATGCTTGTCTAGCGTATGTGCTTGAACATGTCGAATCTGGAAGATCTCCCATGCCGACGTGCCTTGGAGAAACATTTCGTGGCCTTAACGAAGCAAAAGCTGACCGGAAAGCCATCAGGAAGGGCTCTCTGGTACTGTTGCAGGTAAAAATACGCTCCGAGTAGCCCCCGTGACACAAAACAGGCACCGTGTCACGGTGGATGTCTGTCGTGACACGGTGAAACCTGCCGTGTCACGGGAATCTGCGAAATTTTTTTTTTTAACGATTGATTTTTTTTCTTTTTTGCAGATTTGGTTGATGGAGCGTTTAGAATTATTTGAATCCCCCGACGATGTTGAAAAATATGGCCCTAACGACCTAGTCCGCATGAAAAAGAATTACTCTGCGAACATGTCGTATGAAGATTGGAAAAATTTCTTTGCAAAGAGGGAATTTTCCATTCGTTGGTTGGTGCCTTGGTGGAGGCTTACTAGGATGGTTGGCACAAACGATACTCCATATTGTCGTGTTCCTAGTATCTCAAAACTGACCTTTTATTGCCCTTCTCGACTGATGCGGCAGTGCGGACTTGAACAAGTAGTTCCACGCTATAACGATAGTCCTCGTGAAGTATCGTTGCATGAAAGTAACGCTCATAAGTACGAGACTTATTGGATTGGAAGACCTTTTTGGACCGTTTCTGCAAGTGACCAAGATCCTCCTCCTTTATCTAGTGCATACAAGGCATGGTTGAACCCTAGAAGTAGGAGGGAACGATTCGGATCACGCAAGTCTGATGTGAAGAGTCGTCTCGGAAATAAGAAAGCCCCTCCTAAAGATCGTCTAGGTCCGAGAACTCAAGGGATTGAGTTTAAGACTCCTATAATGCCGAGAAAGAAGAATTATGTGAAAGGGAAGGGTAAAGAAAAGATGGTCTATAGGGAGAAACAACCGAAAAAATTCAAGAAAGGTGAAAGGGGTGAAAGTTCGACTAGGGTGTGATGGTTCGGGCTACGAAAGACACATTAATGGTGAAGGCCGACCTAATTGACCAAGAGAAGGATGTTCCTAAAGTGAAGAGAGATTAGATCAATAGTGCTTTGCTTTTTATGATTTATAATTTTTATTTAAAATAAGGCATATGATGCCAATAATTGTAGTCGCATTTATTTCAATAATAGCATATTTATTTCAGCCTTAAGAATAAAAAAATTACAATGACTTTTATTTATTATTTATTTATCCGAGTCAAGGAGTCAGACGCAATGGAAGAACGAAAATAAAATAACCTCGAACAAACAATGAATTCGCAACGAATGCGTCACTAAAAGAACGAAAAACCTGAAATTTCACCGTGTCACGGTGAAAAATCCCGTGACACGTTACAAATTCCCGCGTCACGGCAATTCCTTTTTTTTTGTTGCACTCAGGTCCACCGCGCCACGGTGAACTGTACCGTAACACGGTGGAATGTCCCGTGTCGCGGCAAACCCCCCCCCCCCTCTTTTTTGTCGTGACGCAATGCTAAACTGACACGCATATTGGATCAACAGAGGGAGGATTTTTATTTTTTTTAAGTGGTCGGGCCCCCTTGAGGGGTTGCCTACGTATCCAAAAAAGGAATCAGGCCAAACGTAGCTCTATTGGGTCATGAATCCATGCGACTAGGCATAGAATTTATTGAGTTGATCCAAGTTGGTTAAATTATGGAAACCGTTACCGTCCATGTCTACCAATTGTGTCGCTCCGCCAGACAAGATGGCTTTAACAATGTACGGGCCTGACCAATTCGGTCTGAATTTTCCTCTTGGATTTAACACATTTTTACGAAGTGCCTTAAGCACTAGGTCACCCTCTTTGATGTTCCTGGTCTTGACTTTTTTATTAAAATGTCATGCCATACGCTGTTGGTAGGTTTGGACATGATGCAAAGCTGCTAAGCATTTTTCATCAAGTAAGACCAGTTCATCGTATCTTGCTCTAATCCAGTCGACTTCATCTAGTTGGCTTTCCAATGCGATTCGAAGAGAAGGGATTTCGAGTTCGATTGGTTATACAGCTTCAACTCCATAGACCAAAGAGAAAGGGGTAGCCCCCGTTGATGTACGAACAGAGGTTCGATATCCCCAAAGGGCGAAATGTAGCTTACTTGGCCAATCCTTGTAATTTTATGTCATCTTTTCGATGATAGTTTTCACATTTTTGCTGGCCGATTCGACTACACTATTTGTTTGTGGTCTATAAGGTGACGATCTGTGATGCTTGATATGATATTTTTGTAATAATTCCGCGCATTCGGCTTGGAAATGTGTTCCATTATCACTGATCATCTCATGTGGTACCCCATAGCGGCATATGATATTTTTCTCAATGAATTGAGCTACATGTTTCGCCGTCAGCTTAGCATATGAGGCAGCTTCGACCCATTTGGTGAAATAGTCAATTGCTACGAGAATGAATTCATGCCCTCCTTGTCCTGGTGGTGTTATTTTTCCAATGATGTCGATGCCCCAAGTGGAGAAAGTCCATGGAGAAGTATATGGTAGAGAAGCGAAGGTGGAACATGCAGTAAATTTGCGTAGACTTGACACTTCATACATTTCTTGACATATTCGTGACAATCTCTCTCCGTAGTAGTCCAATAGTAACCTTGTCGTTGAATCTTTTGGACCAACATCTTTGCATTCATGTGTGTTCCACATATACCGGCATGAAGGTTTTCCATGGTTTTATGTGCTTCTTTCTTGGATATGCATAAGAGATTTCTCCCCATTGCAGTTCTCTTGTGGAGTTCTCCCCTGATGAGCACATACTGTGAGGCCAGGAGCCTCAAAGCACGGCGTGCCCTTTTATCAGTATTAGGAGGGTATTCTCCTCTTGTCACATAATTAAGGATATTTGTATACCATGGCTCTTCATCTTCTTCTTGTGGTTCTTGTTCATCGTCAAGTGCGTGAACATAAGCCGGCTCATATCTTCTTTCTATGGTCAATGGCATTCTGATTGTATCAGTTGGAATTCGCACCATTGATGCTAATTTAGCTAGTGCGTCAGCGAATTGGTTTTCTTCTCTTGGCAAATACGTATATTCCACTTCATCTAGTTGCTCCGTGAGAGTTTCTAAATGAGCTTGATACGTAGCGAGACTTTCACTTCTCACTTTCCATCTCTTGGAGATTTGGTTAATGATTAGTGAAGAATCACCATAGATTCTGAGTTTCTTAATTCCCAAGGCGACAGCTGTTTCTAACCCCAAAATGCATGCTTCATATTCTACGGCATTGTTGGTGACATCAAAGTCGAGCTTCATGGAAATTGGGTTGTGCTCTTCATTGGGTGATACAAGCAAGACTCCTACACCAAATCCTTTTTGGTTTGAAGCTCCATCGAAATAGAGTGTCCAGCTATCATCTTCAGTCATGAGTAAATCTTCGTCAGGGAAATCGTACTCATCTTCTTCTTTTTCAAATTCTTCTAGCGGAAATTCTGCTAAGAAGTCAGAAACCGCAGAACCTTTGATGGGTTTTGTGGCACAAATCTCAAGTCAAACTGAGCAAGATTGACTATCCACCTTGATAATCTGCCATTGAGTGTCGCTTTTTCGAACAAGTATTTGAGAGGATCCATCGTGGACACGACATGCACTGTATGAATGAGCATGTAATGTCTTAGTTTCTGTGCAGCCCACACAAGTGCGAGACACAATTTTTCAAGTGGTGTGTATCGTGTCTCATATCCTTGAAGCTTCTTACTCAAATAGTAGATTGCATTCTCCTTTCTTTCGATCTCTTGTGCTAGCATTGCCCCCATCGTTTCTCTTGTGACCGTAAGGTAGAGTCGAAGAGGAAAGTCAGGTATTGTTGGCGCTAGCACGGGTGGGTTTGCCAAGTACTCTTTGATTTTTTCGAAAGCTTTTTGGCAATCGTCATCCCATGTGACTGGGACATTTTTCTTGAGCTTCTTGAATATAGGTTCACATATCGTTGTGAGCTTTGATATGAACCTACTTATATACTGCAGCCTTCCAATGAAACCTCGAATCTCCTTCTCATTTTTGGGTGGTGGCATGGCCATGATCGCCTTTACTTTAATAGGATCTATTTCAATCCCTCAAGAACTGATCACGTATCCAAGTAATTTTCCTGACGTGACTCCGAATGCACATTTTGCTGGATTTAATCTCATGTTTTACTTGCGGAGTCTTTCAAAGAACTTGCGAAGTGCAATAATATGGCCTGGGCGATCTTTAGACTTAACGATCATATCATCAACATAGACCTCCACCCATTTGTGCATCATGTCATGTAACAATGCTGTAGCTGCTCTTTGGTAGGTGGCACCCGCGTTTTTCAACCCGAATGGCATTACCGTATAGCAATATGTACGGATGTACCCCATTGCGTGATGAATGTGGTTTTCTCCATGTCTTCTTCGACCATCAATACCTGATTATATCCGGCGTAACCATCCATGAACGATAAGAGTGCATGGTTTGCTGTGTTATCAACCAGAATGTCAATGTGAGGTAGAGGGAACCCATCTTTTGGGCTTGCTTTATTGAGATCTCTGTAATCAACACACATTCTGACCCTTCCATCCTTCTTTGGAACCGGAACCACATTTGTTATCCATTCTGGATATTTGGATACTCTGATGAAACCTGCGGTCAACTGCTTCCTTATTTCTTCCTTGATTTTGAGAGCCACATCGGGTTTCATACGGCGCAGCTTTTGTTTGACAGGCTTCATACCAGGAATGAGTGGTATCGTATGCTGAGCTATATCCCTGTCAATTCCTGGCATATCTTGGTATGACCAAGCAAATACATCAACAAATTCACTAAGAAAGTTAATTAGCTCTTTGCGTTCATCTTGACTTAGTGTTAATCCAATTTTTACTTCTTTAACAGTCGTATCATTGGAAATGTTAACTGTTTCTGTATCTTCGATAACTGTTGTTTTATTTTTGTGTTCTTCCATTGCTTTTATTATTTCTTTGTCATTTTTATCATTAGCAAAGAAATATTGATCAGGTCTAGGGGAATGACACGCATCGTAAGCAAAGGTACTAAATTTATTGAATCCATTGGCTAATACATCAAGAGGGGCAAGGTCGGCTGCGACCTCATCGAAATTATTAGGACTAGAAAGAGAGGACTCAACTAGAGACTCAGGGTTGAACTCTATAGCAGAAAGAGGGTTGGCCTCAGACTCTAAGGACTCGTCTACAGACTTAGACTCAGACTTAGACTCGGACCCAGACGACTCAGACTCATCAAACATAGGACCCTCGCCAGCGGTTATTTCCAACTTCTCTCCACTCGGCGTAGTGATCCTCAATGTCTTGCGCCATCCCCTTGAAATGTTGTCAGCTTGGACGATTGACTCGGAGGGGTCAAAACCCTTGTTTGTTATGATAGCTTGAACGAGTTCGGAGTTATCATTGCGGACTGGCTTAGACTCATTCTTCTCCATTCCAAAAAGCAGGTTGATTCCTAGATCATCAGAGTTCGGGATAGCTGGCTCCTCGGTTGTGAAGAGCTCTTCGTCTTCATCAACAAAGTCACAATCGAGGAACATCTCGAATGCTGATTCACGGATCCCATCATGGACGAATGGTTCAGGGAATTCATAGCATGGGAAGTCTTCCCCTTCTTTGATGTACTAGCCATTGAGGGTGAACGGATATGGATCCATGGCCATTTCCGTCTTTGTGATTCGAGCATTATTGCGAGCCTTCATCTTCAACAAAGCTTGTTTCACATCTTCTTTTGTTGGCTTGAATCCCAAGCCAAAGGTATCCTTCTTGAGTGCACCAGAATGGCCCCAAGATTCAGCCATTTTCTTCTTGAGTCCAAAGGTCATTCCAGGGAAATGACCTTGCTTCTTCAGAATGGCATTGATATTGGTGTTTGAATAGGGATCAAAGTCGAGATGGCACTTTTCCTCATATTCAATCATGAGAACATCATCGAGTAAAAACCCCCAAAGATCTTCATCTTCTTCGTCATGTTCAACATGGACAATAGGGTGTCAATAACTTGAATGCGCATAGGAGAAGCATCAATAGTAATTGGAACCCCTCCAACTATGGCTTTCACTTTCTGGTGCAGCGATGATGGAATCGCCTTTAGCTCATGAAGCCAAGGGCGTCCTAACAACAGATTGAAAGAGGCCTAAATGTCCACCACCTGAAATTTGGTGCGACGTTCAATGGCCCCAGTAGTTATATTCAGTATGATAGTACCCACGGCTTGACGGCGAGTATTATCATAAGCGCGAATCCCTTGAGTGGAGGGAGTCAGTTCTTCATTCTTTATGCCTAACTTCTTTGCAGTACGGAGTGGGCACACATTGATTGCAGAGGCATTATCAACCAGGCTCATAGGAACATTCATCTGCCTACACACCACAGTGAGGTGTAAGGCCTTATTATGTTGGTCCCCTTCCGGGGGCAGATCCTTGTCAGAAAACGAAATCAGATTGCTAGTACTTGGCAACTCAGTAGTGAGAAAGTTGACCAGTCCTTCAGGAGTCATGTCATCATCAACTCCTATTTTCACCAGAGCATTCATCACAGCCTTTCGATGATCGTGGGAAGTGGCCAAAAGCTTCCATACATTCATCTCCACCTTGGTCTTTTGCAGTTGTTTGACCACATCGCTGTTCACAGGGTCGATGGGATCAACTATCGGATGTGATTGTGGTGGAGGTGGAGGTGGATTAGGTTGTTGCAACCGTCCACTTCTGGTGAGAACCTTGACCTCAAAGTCCCCCCAAACAACTTCACTTGTGCCAAGAGATGAGCAGGCTATATCCTTGAGATAGACGTCTTCATCGTCACTATCCCAAATTCCGTTCACTTCTTCAGAACTCGAGACAAATACAACTTCTGGCAGAGGTTCATTCACAGGTTGAATGAGTATCGACAGATCAAAGGAGACTTCATCTCCCGTGATAGCCAAAGCATCAGAAAGAGGACCTGTTTGAATGTTAGGCTTCTTGCCCCTTGGAGAGACAGGAAGTTGATTAGCATCAATTTGTTGGGGTTTGGTGAGTCCGACTCACCGCGGAAACAAACCCTGACCCAAGGAACCACTCGCAATAATTAAAATCATAAAGCATAAATAAATAATTAATAAGAAAAGATAACGAATCTTACCCTCGAAGCGAGCTTCGCCCAAAAACCGGGGCTCTTACTTGAAATCTACGAGCACGTCAAGCGCCGCGCCTCCAACGGTATCCACCCGCAAAAGGGCGAACACAACTTTAAGGTCTACTACCTGGGGGTTAGCGAGGTCCGACCAAAACCCGAGTGTTATATGAGTTTAAGAGTTTTTCCAATATTATGGAATGCCCTTTTTAACTCCCACTCAAGCATCATTTCTTATGCCCAAAGTTGGGTATTTATAGGGAATGATGGAGTATGAAAATCTCTCCCATCAATGTGGGACAATGAGATTTTCTCATTTTATTTTAAAGCTAAAATAAAATTATTAAGCAAACTAGTAATAAATCAACAAGTGTCAAGCATACATGAGAGAGTAGGTGAGGACCACTTGGATATGGGGACCAAACTTTCTCCCCACTCTCTCCCTCACCTTGTGCCACATGGCAACCCACTTGCTCCCAACCTTCCCCTTATACACGGCCCTATGGCCCGAGCCAAGCCCGAGCCCGGCCCGCTGATAGGCCGTCGTCGAGCCTACCAAAGATAATGATTCCTATCTCGGTCTCACTAACAATAGTAAGGGTAAGAAAGGGTCGAACCCAAGAGAGGCGTTGAATCAATCACCGAGTACTACCGTTTAAATAAGCTAAATGAATTCTAAATTGGGTTGGTTTTGAGTAACTTCTTCTAACACAATTCAACTAAGCTAAGAGGAGGTTAACAATATTTAGAGGAATCTAGGGCTTGGGTTATACCACTCAACTTCATCACAAATCACAATTAGCATGCAACAATCAAGGTAAATTGATGGGATAAATTAGGGGAAGTCATCTAAAGCACCCAACTACTCTCTCAAGCTAGAGGGATTACTTGAATCGTGAATACAACCTACTCTCGTGGTTACATAGCATAAAACAAGTGTTAAAGCATAATCACGATGACATAAACATTCCCTTGACCGGTAATCCCTATTCTCATGGCATTTCGGGTCAATCAAGCATAAGGGAGCTAACTCAAGTTCATCTCTCGATCCTTCGTTGAGAAAGCTTGGATAAATAGTTCTAGTAATGGCCATATACAGGAACTAAGCAATTAAACCACTTAAGCTCAACTAATTAACATCCCACAGCAACCAAATTAGCACATGCAACAAGTAATTAGTGACTACATTTAGGGTTTTGCCCAAACCCTAGAATTTAGACTACTCACAATCCATGGGGGTTAAAGCAATTAAAGATTTCAAGCAATTCATGAACAAATTCAAACTAAGTATTAAGCTAATTAACAATCCAAAACATGCAAGAACTAGCAAATAATTAACAACAAAGTAAAGAGAAGTAGAAAAGATGAGTAAGAAATGGTTACTATGAAGCTTCAAGGTGAGCAACAATGGTGGATTTTGTCTTCTACAATGATTGAATTTGAATAATTCCAAGCTAATAATTGAGAACTAACTAATGATTTGAGAATTTAATGTTCTAAGACTACAAACTAAGAGAAAAGCTCTGAAAAACTTCATAACCCGTACAAATGAGCTCTAAAGGGGTATTTATATCACCCCCAAATAAAAAGGACGGAGAAAACAAGGAAGAAGTTCGACTGCACGGACGTGCCAGATTCGGCACGGACGTGCAAGCATAAGCACGGTCGTGCCAGATTCGGCACGGACGTGCAGAGGGGGCAGAATTGAGGCAGAACGTACTGCTAAGAATCGAGCAGTTCCGCACGGACGT
Organism: Chenopodium quinoa; assembly: GCF_001683475.1. NCBI lineage: Eukaryota > Viridiplantae > Streptophyta > Magnoliopsida > Caryophyllales > Amaranthaceae > Chenopodium > Chenopodium quinoa. The sequence goes on along the minus strand of NW_018743555.1, from coordinate 2,695,150 downwards.
GCAGATATTGGCACGGACGTGTAGCTACATCTGCACGGACGTGCTTAATTTGGCACGTCCGTGCAGGCCTTGGCAGAATGTTCTGAGTTTCTGGAGCACACCTGCACGGACGTGCAAAGTCTGGCACGGCCGTGCACCCTCTTCTGCACGGACGTGCCAGATTAAGCACAGTCGTGCAGGCCTTGGCAGCTTGCAGAAGCTTTCTGGAACCTCCTGCACGGACGTGCAAGGTCTGGCACGGCCGTGCAGGGTCTTCTAAGCCCCTTTTTTCATCTTTTCTTCTATAATGCTCCTTTCCTTGGCTTCTTTCATCCATCTTCTTGCTTCTAACCTCGGCTTTGTATCCATGGGCTCCATTTGGTCGTTCTTTTGAACCTAGAATCTCAACAAAAACACCAACAACCCGTGAAGCATAGGATACACAAAAATTGCATAATAATAGAGTAAAAATGAACCAAAACGCAATTTTTATCAAGTAAACTAGGTTCAAAACACCCTAAAATCGTATCAAATAGCAAGTTACACCCGCACCCAGCCCGCAGCCAGCCCGCACCTGGCCTGAGCCCAGCCCGCACCAGCTGCTGTTGTGGCATGGTGCGGCTGCGGCTGCTGCCGTGGTGCGGCGCGGCTGCTGCTGTGCCTAGCCGCGGCTGGCCGTGGCTGCAGCACGGTGCGCCGGCTCGTCTTGCCCCTAGCATTCGGATGCTTGGGGCACTCCGATGCTAGGGTATTTTCGGGAATATTGTTGATTTATTATCATTTTGCGTGTCTCGTCTTTTATTATTTAGACTCGACTTCCGACGATCGGTTTCGACGCTCTAAGCTCGAATTACCGACGTCTAATTATTTAACACTCGGGCGACGAATTAATTTTTTTTGAATTAATTCGTCGAGTTGGTTCGCATATATTTGCTTGGGTGTGACCCGAAGGGTTCAGTCAAGATTAAGCTGTAATATTAATTATATTAATATTACTGATCGGAAGCGGCCTCCACCCAGGCATTCCGATCACTTGACCTTACTGAATATATTAGCTTTCTAATAATTCTGAACCCGTTATCAGAATAATACACTTGTTCGAAGGACACTATTCCTTTCACAATTAGGTCTTGGATCGCATCCTTTAACCTCCAACATTTCTCAGTGTTATGACCCTTGCCTTGATGAAACTTGCAATAAGCATTGGGGTCATAGCTAGCGGTCCTATTCTCAAGTCGAGGTTTTGGAAATGGTCCGATTGGCATAAACAGTCCTTGACCATGCAAACGGTCATAAGCAGCATCATAAGTCATTCCCAAAGGTGTGTAAACCCTCCTTTGCCTTTGGAATCTTTGAGGAGGAGCATTAAGGGCCAGCACATCATTGATATTGACATTGTTGGTAGCATTATTGGGCTTAGAAGATGAAGAAGAAGGAGTGTCATTCTTCTTGTTTTTCCAAGTGTTGTTATTATTGTTGCTACCAACAGACTTCATTAGTTCATTCTCGATATTGATTCCATTATCGTATACAGCTTCAAAGGTACTCAGAGGCAGAAACTTCAAGTGTTGCTTGTACTTATGAGTCAGATTGGCAATGAACAAGCGAACCATTTCTTTCTCCTTGGGGGGATCCACCAGGAGCGCAGCTGTTTCCCTCCACCTGCTTAAGTAAGTGGTGAAGCCTTCATTCTCTTTCTGTTTGAGAATGGAGAGTTCACGTTCAGAAGTCTTGGCCTGAATGTTACATTTGTAACGATTCATAAAGCTTTTAGCAACATCCTCCCAGGTCGCGACATGTTTGGATTCCAAAGAATAGAACCACTGTTGACAAGCATGCTCCAAGGAAAGAGGGAACACTGTAGGGAAGAATGCCACATCTACTCCCTTAAGAGCCATGGTTGCGGAAAAAGCCTTCAAATGGAAAAGTGGATTATCAGTAGGCTTGAATTTGGGAATGTCAGCAGTGGAAAATTTCTCAGGAAGCTTGTCTCTTATGGACGAAGAGGTGACATGTTGTTCCACATAAGTGAATTCTTCAGAAATTTTGCTCATCTGTTCCTTAATCTTGTCCATTGCAGCGGTAGTGACATTATTTTGATTGTCTTGTTCTACTGTGATGACTCTAGTGGTGAGTGTCTGCATCATGTCAGACAATCTTTCAATTGTCTTGTTGAGGTTCTCGATGTCTTTCTTGGTGGCCATTGGTTGAAAGTAGACTGGAGATGGATCTTGTGGAGATGATTGAGATGGTTTCCTTGTACACCTCTTTGGTATAAGAGGTTGTTGAGGTATAGACTCAAACCGTAACAATCTACCCCTGCTTCTTGACCAAGTGTTGTGACACCGAAACAAACACACCTTTAATGACCAAACTTAACCTTAATCCATCCGGATTAAAAAGAAAAAAAATGGAAAAAAGAAAATGTTTTTTTTTTTTGTTAAAAATCTATAATTTTGAAACTCTACTTGTTTATTTTTTAAAAAAAATATGGGAGGATACCATCCGACTTACTCCGAAAAAAAAACGACAAAAAAAACAAGACTTCCCTAAAAATACGGTCAAAAAGTAGTGTATGACTTAAAGAAAAAAAAAGTGTGTGAACACAATATGTGAGTGATTAAGTGAAGTTATGGACGCGTGTTTTGATCGTACAGCTAAACATGACACCAAACTGGACACAAAAAACGAAAAAAAGACTGACAGGACACCTTTCCTGGGCACCGTGTCACGGTGCAGACTGTCGTGACATGGTGCAGTCTACCGTCAGACGGTAGAGAGCCCCGTGTCACGTCACTGTTGACCGTGGCGCGGCAGAACATACCGTGACATGGTGCGCAGTTCCAGGTCAGTTTTGTGATTTTTTCCAGATTTTAACCGATTTTAGGTCCGTACTAATTACTATGTGAGAATAAAAACCCTCGGTCATGGGTTAAACAAAAGAGTAAACACATGAAGGTTAGCACCAAACAACCACATAGCATTTAGGCACGATGATGTAAAAAGAGTTCGCAACCTAGAGTCAAGATCTAAGTTCAACTATTGGTCAAGCTTTGGGTGTCAAAAGGGTACCATGGTTAAGAGTTTGGACACGTTAGCAAGGCAGCGTCCCTTGAGGGTGTATGCCAACGGGCGGCTCCGCGAGTTCGTGATGAAATCGAACTCGACTCCATGGTTTGGGTGGATTTAATAACTCGGATGAACCCTTATTGCCATAAGCGTTTTTGGGTCGATAGAGCTTAAATCCCCCGGGGCTAAGACGCATGTAGAACACATACGTTTTTCAGAAAATCGAAGGAAGTCGACTGTGAGGAAAGAAAATAAGCCACCGGACTGATTTTAGGACTGTCGTGACACGGCAAAAATTCCCGTGTCACGGTACAGTGCACCGTCAGACGGTGCACCGTACCGTGACACGGCAGATTTTGTCGTGGCACGACAGTCATAAGATCTGACTGGTGCCCTGTTTTCCTTCGCACGCAACCAAGTTATCCAATTTTTCCTATGGGACAGACCTGAATGCGACGTTAAAACGTCTATGCAGATGCAAAAATGCCAAATTAATCACAGGAATATTTTTTCAAGAATCTTTCAAGTCTCATCCACTCATCTTAATTAAATATCGATCACTCAAATCTATAAATAATTAAGAATCCTCCCCAGTGGAGTCGCCAAATTGTAGGCGTCGCTCGAAGTGCGCCTACGTTAAAAGCATGTTGTGAATATGCTTGGCACTCATAGGAAGTGAGAATTGACATAATACGATTAGGGACAACGATTAGTAGGGAGCTGCCAACAAGTTTTTAAGGAACTTGTAAACCGTTCACGGATCATAAAAGGCAACCACTGATAACTTGCTATTTGATATGATTTTAGGGTGTTTTGAACCTAGTTTACTTGATAAAATTTGCGTTTTGGTTCATTTTTACTCTATTATTATGCAATTTTTGTGTATCCTATGCTTCACGGGTTGTTGGTGTTTTTGTTGAGATTCTAGGTTCAAAAGAACGACCAAATGGAGCCCATGGATACAAAGCCTAGGTTAGAAGCAAGAAGATGGTTGAAAGAAGCCAAGGAAAGGAGAAATATAGAAGAAACGATGGAAAAAAGGGCTTAGAAGACCCTGCACGGCCGTGCCAGACCTTGCACGTCCGTGCAGGAGGTTCCAGAAAGTTTTAACAAGCTGCCAGACCTTGCACGTCCGTGCAAGAGTGCTCCAGAAACTTAGAACATTCTTCCAAGGCCTGCACGGACGTGCCAAATTAAGCACGTCCGTGCAGATGTAGCTGCACGTCCGTGCCAATATTTGCACGTCCGTGCGGAGCTGCTCGATTCTTAGCAGTACGTTCTGCCTCAATTTTGCCCCCTCTGCACGTCCGTGCCAAACCTGGCACGTCCGTGCGGACCTGCAGTCAAGCCCGATTCTTGTTTTCTCCGTCCTTTTTAATTGGGGGTCTGATAAATACCCCCTTTGAGCTCATTTGTACGGAATGCAGTTTTTTAGAGCTTTCCTCTTAGTTTGTAGTCTTAGAACATTAAATTCTCAAATCATTAGTTAGTTCTCAATTATTAGCTTGGAAACATTCAAATTCAATCATTGTAGAATACAAAATCCACCATTGTTGCTCACTTTGAAGCTTCATAGTAACCATTTCTTACTCATCTTTTCTACTTCTCTTTACTTTGTTGTTAATTATTTGCTAGTTCTTGCATGTTTTGGATTGTTAATTAGCTTAATCCTTAGTTAGAACTTGTTCATGAATTTTTTGAAATCTTTAATTGCTTTAACCCCCATGGATTGTGAGTAGTCTAAATTCTAGGGTTTGGGCAAAACCCTCAATGTAGTCACTAATTACTTGTTGCATGTGCTAATTTGGTTGTTGTGGGATGTTAATTAGTTGAGCTTAAGTGGTTTAATTGCTTAGTTCTTGTATATGGCCATTGCTAGAACTATTTATCCAAGCTTTCTCAACGAAGGATCGAGAGATGAACTTGAGTTAGCTCCCTTATGCTTGATTGACCCAAAATGCCATGAGAATAGAGATTACCGGTCAAGGGAATGTTTATGTCATCATGATTCTGCTTTAACACTTGTTTTATGCTATGTAACCACGAGAGTAGGTTGTATTCATGATTCAAGTAATCCCTCTAGCTTGAGAGAGTAGTTGGGTGCTTTAGATGACTTCCCCTAATTTATCCCATTAATTTTCCTTGTTTGTTGCATGCTAATTGTGATTTGTGATGAAATTGAGTGGTATAACCCAAGCCCTAGATTCCTCTTAATATTGTTAATCTCCTCTTAGATTTAGTTGAATTGAATTAGAAGAAGTTACTCAAAACCAACCCAATTTAGAATTCATTTAGCTTATTTAAACGGTAGTACTCGGTGGTTGATTCAACGCCTCTCTTGGGTTGGACCCTTTTCTTACCCTTACTATTGTTAGTGAGACTAAGATAGGAGTTATTATCTTTGGTAGGCTCGACGACGGCCTATCAACCACGAATAAGGGACAACGAAGGCAACAACGATTGACCCGTGAAGGTTACACCCCATTCATAATCCATGAGATTACTATCTCCATATGGTTCGGAACCACGAAAGGAGGATCGGGGATGATGGTACGAAGTGAGTCATGGAGTCACATTCGGCTGTATTGGCCTCTACTCGATTCTTATAGTGAAAAATGATTCCTGCGATCTCAAAGGAATACAAACAAAATATTCAATTTGCTCTAATCTATTATTAAGCTAAATTGGTTTAATATTAATGCAACACATAATTCTAAAATATTTGTGATCACTTGATTAAACAACAAGATTAAAAAGGAACCTAAACCGGTTGTCCAAATTATCTTATTAGGCGTGATTTTCAATTACGTATTCCCTTTAACATGCAATATGGTGATCAGTAAAAATAATAGGATAAACATTAATATTGGAAGCAACTGAATCACAATTCCAACAACATAAAATCGTTAGAAAAATAATAGAAATAAAAGGAACATGATTCTTACTTTGATTATGTTTGTTTGCAACTACAAAATAATAAACGAGTTAGTAACTTCAAGGAAATAATAAAACAATGATTAAATTAAATTAAATAAAGTAGAGTTGATTTGGGGCCAAACCCTCAAACAGTTCTACCTTTTACGCCTTGGCTTAAGGACAGAACCACGAGTAAAGTATGGACTCCTTTGAGTACTTGAAGAAGGAATTTTGAAGTGAAAAGGGTAGGCTAGTGTTTAGGCTAAAGCATAGAAGAGAGAAGAATAAATCAGAGAATTCACTGGTGTCCCGTACATCAGAAATGAGGAGGTATTTATAGGGAAAATGTGCTGAGGGAGCACATGGAACCCTAAAATGATAAAAACCCTAAAAAAGTATCCCGTGACACGGCAAACTGTACCATGAAACGGGAAGTCCCACCGTCAGACGGCAAATTTTCCCGTGACCCGGTACATTTTTAGTGTGACGCGGGAAGTTTTCAGAAAACGGGAAAGAAAACGCGTTAAGGGTTTACGCGGAAAAGACACGGAATGTCCCGTGTCACGGCAGACTTCCCATGTCACGGGAAATCCCACCGTCAGACGGGAAGGATTCCCGTGACACGTTGGCTGTCTACCGTGGCGCGGAAATTTCCAGCCCTCTTTTCCTTCTAAATGCATTTTTAACCCTAATTTCATTCGGCATTTTAAGTGCCGATTGATAATTTCGGGCCTTTTCTGACTTATTATTATTTGGGCTAAAATAAGAAAATAATTAAATAAAAATAAATAAGAAGTTTGGGCCAAAAATAAATAATAAAACAATAAAATAAAAAAAGGTTTGGGCTAAAATTAAATAATAAGTTTGGGCTGAAAATAAAACTATGCTTTTACCAAACATCAAGACTAGTCCATGGACCGTTCAAAAATATGAATTTAATCAAATACGATTTTTTTAAGCACTCTCTGGATTAAATACTAAACTCGACCAATAGTGGCGGTGAAAGGTTGTTCATCATCGGGTTTGGTTTTGGGGAGACATTTTTAGGTGTCTACACCGGTAAATTAACTCTGTGATTATAATACGTAGCGAAAACCCTTTATAATTTGATTAACCAATGCTTGATGATTGCTTATTATGATTTTTCCTGGAATATTGTTTATTAGTGAACCTATGCCCTAGTTCTTTTAATATTTGATTTTCCCCTACTTTATTTCTTTCGACCTTATTCTCCGTAGTATAGAATTTATTCACAAAAATATTGGTTACTTAGATAATTTAGATTATAATAAATAATTAGGAGTAAAAAGACTTGTTTCCCTGTGCCTACTTCCCTATTTACTTTAGTTAGAGGATTTAGGTAATTACTTTTGATTAGGGGATACGAATTTACCCTATCAAAATTTGGCGCCGTTGCCGGGGAAACGGTTCTATTTTTTGTTTTCTGATTTTTTTTTTTTTGTAGTCTAGATTATCCCCTTTTGTCTCAGAGAACGTTAGTTCTTTGAGGCAATTCTCATATTTGTCTTTTAGTTCCTTGTTTATGTCCAGGTGTTCTAGATCAGGTTACATCCCATTCGATCCTGAGATCGAGCGCTCTTTTCATATGCAAAGGAAAATCTATAGACAAATTCTGGCGGGTTTTGAGGAGGACAACAGTCGAAGAGATCCTCCCTCTGATTCTAGTGACATGGATATTCCTTCAAATTCAGAATCATAGATGACGGCCCAGAAGAAACTCAGTGACTACTCGCAGCCGAAGCTCATAGATTTCCCGCACCTTACTCCCACTCCGGCACTTGATGGAGTTCAATTCGAAATCAAGCCCCAATTTATCACTATGATAGAGAGGAAGCAATTCAGTGGAGCTAAGGGTGAAGATCCTAATCTTCACATCGCAGATTTCTGCCAATATTGCAACACCATTAGACAAGCCGGGGTCACGCAAGACCAAATCAGGGAGATTCTTTTTCCTTTTTCATTATGTGGCAAAGCTAAATTATGGTTTAATGGTTTGAATAGAACTGCACTTGGTATTACTGACTAGGAAACTCTTGCTTTGAATTTCTATAATAAATATTATCCTGCAGAGAGAACAGCAGTACTAAGGAGTGCTATTTAGAACTTCGCTCAAGAGGCCGACGAAACGCTATATTATGAGGCTTGGGAGAGGTTCAAGGATCTACAAAGAGAGTGCCCCCACCACAATCTAGCACAATGGCAATTGATCCAAGCATTCTATAATGGATTTGGAAATTCTTCTAGATCAGTGCTAGATTCTGCAGCTAGTGGGAGGTTCATGAATTTAAATGTGGACGATGCAGGACAGGTTATCGAAGACATGGAAATACACAATTCCCAATATGGGAATCCAAGAGGGTTTTCAAATAAAGAAAAACATAATGTCGATTCCGTATCCTTTTTGCAAGCTCAATTAACGTCTATTGGTCAAAAATTAGATAATCTTATTGTTGCTCCTAACTCTGTAGCTAATGTTTCTGCTGTTGCTAACAATGAAGCTTTTTGTGAAAATTGTGGAATTGTAGGTCATTGGGAGGAAGATTGTAGGAGCTCTATGGAACAAGTTAATGCCTTTCAAACCTATAGGCAGAATAACCCATATTACAATTCCTACAATGCCGGTTATAAGAACCCTCCATACCTTTCATACCGGAGCACCAATGTACAAAACCCTCTACCTCCACAACAACCACAACAGCAAACCCCACCACAGCAAAAATATTATCATCCTAATTCCGGCCAGAAAAGCCAAGCATCACCCTCATCATCTTCCGACCCTGCCATGACAGAAATTAGAGCAATACTTTCCAATATGCAAAAGCATATGGAGAGTAGGGATGCGCAAATTGATTTTATCCTAGCCCATAATAAAATCATGGACAATCAAATTGCACAACTTTCATCTACCCTACAATCCCGTCAGCAGGGAGCTCTAACATCACAACCTATCCATCCTACAGATCATGCCAATGCAATCACTCTAAGGAGTGGTTCACATTATGATGGACCTCCTATGCCAAAGGAAGATAGACCAGTTCCTGATCTAGATTCCTTTATACCAAACGCTAATCCTGCTAGCCCTGCAGGGCTACAAATAGATACTAACTCTACTAATGTTTCTGTGCAGGGTAAATCGCAGCATAAGGGAGGAGACGTGTAGAGCCCGGTTATCAAACTTCCATTCCCCAATAGACAACTGAAGAGTAAGTTTGATAAACAATTCGGTAAGTTTTTAGAGGTTGTGAAAAACCTGCAGGTAACAGTTCCTTTTACTGACTTAATCACTCATGTTCCTGCTTATGCTAAATTTATGAAAGACATTCTGACTAGGAAAAGGGCCTTTAATGAAGTAGAAACTGTAGCTTTCACAGAGGAGTGTAGTGCTTCATTGCAAAACAAATCCCCTCCTAAATTAAAGGATTCCGGTAGTTTTTCTATCCCTTGTCATATAGGGAATGTCTTTATTGATAAAGCTTTGTGTGATTTGGGTGCTAGTGTGAGCGTCATGCCATCGTCTGTCTGTGCTAAACTTAATATGGGAGAATTAAAAGTTACTAATATAACTTTGCAAATGACAGATCGTTCGGTAAAATACCCTTTAGGTATTTTAGAGGACGTTCCTGTCAGAGTTGGTAAATTTTTTTTTCCTGTTGATTTTGTTGTGTTAGACATGGCAGAGGATACACAAATACCCATTATATTAGGAAGGCCTTTTCTCCATATTGCAGGAGCAATTATTGATGTTAAAAATGGTAAACTAACCCTTTCTGTAGGTGACGACAATGTTACTCTTAATATTGGGAAGGTTTTGAAAGGGCCTATGCTGGAGGAAAATTGTTGTTATATTGATGTAATTGATATAATGGATGATATTTGTGATGATAGCTTGCCACAGGTTCTTGCGAGGGATCCCCTAGAGGAAGTCCTCTGTGGGAATTTATCTAGAGACAATGCAAGCGTTTGGGGTAATGAGGTACAAGATATTGAAAAGGCTCTTTCCTTAAAAGAGTTAAGCCCCAAGGAAACAATGAAGGTAGTAAATTTAGTTCAGGAATCAAAACCTGCAGAGATCAAGAAACCTGAGCTAAAACCTCTCCCTTCTCACTTAAAATATATTTTTCTTGATGAACATGAACTATACCCCGTGATCATCAGTACTGCACTCACTGACCTACAAACTTCCCAACTTCTAGGGGTTCTCAAAACCCATAAGAAAGCTATTGGGTATAGTATTGATGATCTCAAGAGTATTAGCCCTGACTTTTGTATGCACAAGATACATCTAGAGGACAATTAAGCCCTGCATTCAACCCCAACGAAGATTAAATCCCAACATGCATGAAGTAGTCAAGAAGGAGGTTATGAAATTACTTGATGCAGGTATTATCTATCCTATTTCTGACTCCAAATGGGTAAGTCATGTACAGTTAGTGCCAAAAAAGGGTGGGATGACTATGATAACCAATGAAAAAAATGAATTAATTCCCACTAGAACTGTAACAGGGTGGCGTATGTGCATTGATTGTCGTAGATTAAATATCGTCACTAAAAAGGACCACTTCCCTCTTCCCTTTATAGATCAAATGCTTGAGAGGTTATCCAACCATAAATTCTTTTTCTATTTGGATGGGTATTCAGGATTTTTCCAAATTCCGATTCACCCTAAAGATCAGGAAAAGACTACTTTTACATGCCCTTATGGCACTTTTGCGTATCGTAGAATGCCCTTTGGTTTATGTAATGCACCCGCTACCTTTCAACGTTGTATGATGAGCATTTTTTCTGATTTCATAGAGTCTATTATGGAGGTCTTTATGGATGATTTTAGCGTATATGGTTCTTCATTTGATTCATGCTTAATTAATCTTGTAAAATCTTGAAAAGATGTGAAGAGTGCAATTTAGTTCTTAATTGGGAAAAAATGTCACTTCATGGTGACAGAGGGAGTAGTCCTAGGTCACATTGTATCTGATAAGGGCATACAAGTAGACAAAGCTAAGATATCAGTGATTGAGCAATTACCTCCCCCGGTTAATGTTAAGGGAGTTAGGAGTTTCTTGGGTCATGCGGGGTTTTATCGCCGCTTTATCAAAGACTTTTCCTAAAATTGCTAAACCACTGACGCAGCTTTTGCTCAAGGATGCTCCTTTTATTTTTACTGATGAGTGTCTTGAGGCTTTCAACAGGATTAAGCAGGCTTTGATATCGGCACTCATCATATGTGCTCCCGATTGGAACCTTCCTTTCGAGATCATGTGTGATGCAAGTGACTTTGCGCTAGGAGCCGTGCTCGGACAGAGAAAGAACAAAGTTTTGCATGCTATTTATTATGCTAGCAAAACTTTGGATGAAGCCCAAGTCAACTATGCCACTACGGAAAAGGAGTTTCTTGCTGTTATTTATGCTTTAGAAAAATTTAGATCATACCTTGTTGGTTCTAAAGTCATTGTTTTTACTGACCATGCAGCATTGAAGTACTTGATAGCTAAGGCGGAATCAAAGCCAAGGCTCCTCCGATGGGTTCTTTTGCTCCAAGATTTCAACATAGAAATAAAAGATAAAAAGGGAGCAGAGAACGTAGTGGCAGACCACTTGTCACGTATCAGGTATGATGAGGGTAAGGATTCTCTACCTATAGATGATTCTTTCCCTGATGACAACCTTTATGCAGTTGTAGAGAAATACCCATGGTATGCGGATTTTGCTAATTATTTAGTGGGTGGTACTCTACCTCTTGACTTGTCCTACCAACAAAAAAAGAAATTCCTTTCTGATGTTAAACATTATTTCTGGGATGATTCTTTTTTGTTTCGTGAGTGTGCAGATGGATTATTTCGCAGGTGTGTTCCCGAATGGGAAATCCACGGTGTGCTTACTAGTTGCCACACCTCACCATATGGAGGACATCATGGCCCCACTAAAACGGTGGCCAAGATTAATGAGTCAGGTTTTTATTGGCCTACGATGTTTAAGGATGCTAACATTTTTGTGCAGGCTTGTGACTCTTGCCAGAGGACTAGCAACATCTCGCGGAGGCATGAGATGCCCCAAACAGGAATTTTAGAAGTTGAAATTTTTGACGTTTGGGGTGTTGATTACATGGGACCGTTCCCCTCTTCAAAAGGGAACCGTTATATTCTTGTCGTTGTCGACTATGTATCCAAGTGGGTTGAGGCCATCATCACTCCTACCAATGATGCCAAGGTCGTCCACAGACTTTTCAAGAAGACCATCTTTCCAAGATTTGGTGTACCCAGAGCTATAATAAGTGACGGAGGATCTCACTTTCATGAACGGAAGTTAGACACCCTCCTCAAAAGTATGGTGTCTACAATAGGACAAGTTTAGCCTACCACCCCCAAACTAGTGGCCAAGTTGAGGTTTCAAACCATGAGATCAATGCCATTCTAGAGAAGGTGGTGGCAAAGTCAAGGAAATATTGGAGCGACAAGTTGGACGACACCCTTTGGGCGTACAGAATTGCATTCAAGACCCCTGTAGGTACTACTCCATATAGACTCATGTACGGAAAAGCATGTCATCTCCCGGTCGAGTTGGAATATAAGGCATATTGGGCTATTAAGGAGCTCAATCTAGATGCCAAACTAGCGGGAGAAAAGAGGTTACTTCAACTTAATCAACTCGATGAGTTTAGGTCGACGGCCTATGATAGTGCTCGAGTCTACAAAGAGAAGACGAAGAAAGTGGCATGACAAGATGATCCTTCCGAGAGAATTCTAGGAGGGTGATAAAGTGTTACTATTCAACTCACGACTTAAACTTTTCCCAGGAAAGTTAAGGTCAAGGTGGTCGGGTCCTTTTATCGTAAAAAAAGGCCAATAAATTCGGTTCTGTGGAGGTTTTCGACGAACATGGTAACGAGTTTAAGGTTTATGGCCAAAGGCTCAAGCGATATAATGAGGGGGCTACAATTGGTGCAGTTGAATTACTTCACCTAAGCGGTTCCGATTCACTCTAAGTTTCACTGTGGTAAGAGGGTCGTGCGGGACCTAGATAAACCAGCGCTTTGCGGTAGGCAACCCGTATTTCTTGCTTTCTAGACTAATTCTTTATTTTATTTTTATTTTTACCTTTTCTTAGAGAGGTGAGGAGAGTGAATTTTACCATTCATGAGTGTTTTTGTACAGGTTTAGATCACAAAGTACGGAGGTTTCAAGAGAAAAAAATTAGGCGAAGAAAGAGAAGCTCCGGGTCTGGGTACTGGCCCGATCAGGCGAGGCTCGCCCGATCGGGCGCGCACCTAAGGTCCAAAGATCGAGTTTATTTCGCCCGATCGGGCAAGGAGTCCCGATCGGGCGCGAACCTACAGTCAAATTTGAGCAAAAACTTCGCCCGATCGGGCGCGCAATATTGATTTTATCGGAGCTTAATTTCGCCCGATCGGGCAAGGCGTCCTGATCGGGCACGCAAGTCAGGGAAGAAATCGAGGGAAATTTTGCCTGATCGGGCGGAATTTTGGAGAAATCAAGTGCCACAAAAAGAAATATCGGGCGAAGCTCGCCCAATCGGGAAAGCAAAGGGCGATTTTCAGGTTCGAGTTCGCGCCTGATCGGGCGCGCACTTTGCAAATTGGCATAAATTACCTTCGCCCGATCGGGCGAGGCTCGCCCGATCGGGCGCGCCTTTTTAATCCGGGGTTTTTAACCCCTTTCTCTTTTCTTTTTCTTTCTTACTTCTTCTTTCTCCTTCACACTTTCTCTCTCTAAAACCTCCATTTTCACACCTTCAACTACACCTTCAATCCAAGATCTCCTCAAATTCACCCATCAGAACCTCAAATTTCTTACATATTCTTAATCCTCACACCTTCCTCTACATTTTCCACCTATTTTCTCCCACTTTCTCTCATACTTCCTTCAAACCCTTAGAGAGAGAAAGCTCCAAACACCAAATTTTCCACATAAAATGGCTTCAAAACGTTCAAGGACACAAAGGGGTGAAAGTTCGAGGGCACCACAACCAACGGTCAACCCGGACCTTCAAATACCGGGATGGGAGGAGGTTGTCATCACCTCGGAGGAGCAACGGGCTAGGATGTTAAACCTCATTGATTGACAAGTAATCTCAACCCGTTTTATTCATCATCCCACACTAGCTAGATTAGGTTTAGATAAATATGTGGAAAAATTGTTCAAAGGTATAGGCATGAGTGTTTTCTTTCAAATGTGTCATGATACGTATGACTATTTAAAATTAGAATTTATTTCAAGTTTTAATTTTATTAAAATGAATGCACTAATCACTCATGTACAATTCCGATTATTAAACAACGATGTGAGACTAACTCTTAAAGAATTCGAAAAGTTGTTTGATTTGAAATCGGATAAACCGATTGAACCCTTTCAAGACCACACCGCCGTGGTCTACAAGAGGCTAACTGAGGAGGATTTGGTTAACCTCCAACATTCCAAAGGGACGTGGATTCAACATCCCGTCCCAAAATTTTGGCAAAGATTTGCCGGCCTCACTATTTTTGGGAGGCATGAACCGAAAAATGTGAGGAGAGATGAATTGGAACTTTTGGCATCCTATGTAATTCCTAACGCTGAAAAATTGAACATACCTCATAGGATATCCAATCACTTCCAAAGGGCGGTCAATGCGGCCAAGGCTAGTAGGTCTAGGGCACCTATTTATTTTGGAGGGTTAGTGACCCACATTGCCAAAAAACACCTAGGTTGGAACCCGGATGGGCATAGGAAAGTTGTAGGATCAAACCTCATGGACCTAGCCTATTTAGGGAGTCTAAACTGGGTGCAACCCGTGGGGGTGACACTTGGTGGATAGTCCACCGACAATCGGGTAGGAGGGACCAAGCCTTCACCTTACCCAACCCCGCCTTGACCAAATTTGAGAAGGGGAAGCCTTCTTATACCTTCGAGATTAACGGTCAAGGTGAGGTTCAACCACCTCACCCTTCACCACAACCCCACCAATCTCCCCTAGACCACTCCCCCACTCACCATTCACCACACTACCCACCACCTCCACCCTTCACCTATGGCATACCCACTTCCTCGGTCGACTATAATGTCGACCCCAATGCCCCTTATGTCTTTTCGGCTTTTAGGAGCCAATTAGACCGTATCGAGATGGGGAAAGGGAGAGTTGAGGGTATGATGCAAAACCTAGATTCTAGGTTAAGCACCTTGGATGGGCGGGTACGACACATAGAGAGGAACCTCGGGAGGGGTCTATACCCCATGTACGATGATTATGCACGCCGAGGGGCTATTCCCCCTGAGGCATTAGTTCCCGATTGGTTCCAATACCCCCAAGGAGGGTATTCTCACCCCGGTGCGTATGGTACTTATGTGGACTACTCTTCAGTCCATGGATATGGGGGTGACGCTCCTTTTGGGGGTATGGGGGGAATGTGAACCCTAACTACTTTGCAGGTGGTTCGGGTTATGGTGGTGCTAGACCGAGCCAGGGTGGTGCCAGCTCGAGCCATGGAGGAGGATATGAGAGGATGGATGACGATGAGGAGTAGCTCCTCCTAGCTACCCTCCCAAGTCAATGAGGGCATTGCTTGATTTGGCTTGGGGGGAAATTTCTTGTATATATGGTAACTTTCTTTCTCTCTTCTCTATTTATTGCTTTCCTAGTGTAGTTTTTATTGCTTTCTTATATATAAAAAATACAAAAAAAATTGAAAAATAAAAAAAATACAAAAATACGTTCCAATGAATTGTAAATCATGCTTCCCTGTGCCCCTTACTTGAGAAAATTTATTTTGATTCTTGGTTATTGATAATGAGCATTGTGGATCTGTCGGTCATAATTTGAAGTCTAATTATTTGGATTCCTAAACATGCGTCAATTTTGCCAACTATTTGTGAATATAGTGCTTGACTAGTTGATTTGGTTAGGAATGTGTGATAGTTCCATAATTCTTGGTATGTCAATGAATTTGAGTATTGATTTGCAACTATGAGTAGTGTTTCATGACTTATTATTATGCACATGAGGAGGACGAAGGCGTTCATTCTTTTAGGTAGCCTTCAGACGCTATTAGATACATTAGTTCCCTTCTTGCATTGTTACCCATGTTGTTGCTTTTGCCCTTTTATTGTTTATTTAGCTACATTACAAGCCTATTTGAGCCCTATTGGTTACAAGTCCCAAGCTTGGCTTGGGGGAGCTATTAGTTGGTGAGGTAAGGGAGTTGTGGTGTGCACATTATTTGCACAATGTGGGAATAAAAGAAGAGTGATTGTTCTTTGATTTTTGATTGGAAAATATTGATATGTTGTGTTACAAAGTTGAAATTTCCAATATGAGTTAAAAAGAAAAAAAGAGCAAAAGGAAAAATTTTAAATGTTCAAATGTTCTATTTGAAGGTTGTTAAAGAAGAAAAAAAAAAGGAAAAAATTCAAGTTTGAAAAGAAAAAAAAAAAGAGAATGAGTTCAAAGTTTGTATTTCACTCAAGTTCTACATTATCATATTTTATGAGTGAAAATTGTAATTGTTGGGATTGTTTATATTGTTTGGAGTTGTATTTGGTGGATTCTTGTTGGAGTTAGTTATGTTGATGGAGATGTATGATCATCATTTATTTTGATCATGGGTTTATTAGGATTTGGCTCCCTTAATGAATATCTTTTCTCTCACATACTCCCAAATTTATCCTACCCTTTACCCTAGCCTTACATTACAAGCTTTAAAGACCTTCCGACCTTGTCCGTAGAGTTGTGTAAATGTGAAAGTGTTGTTTATCAATGCAAGTTATGACTTGACATATTTCGAGTCGACTAGTAGGTTGAGCATACATTGTTCTTATACACACGAGAGTGTGAGATGGGTGGGCATTGTTCACAATTAAAGGGGTTGTTGGAGAGCGATCGAGTACATCTTTTACTCGCCACATAAATGAGAGTTGAGTGCGTGAGCACTAGTCTTGAATTCTATATGCACTTTGGTTTGCTCTATTTGACAATTTTTGGGGAGGAAGGGTGATTAGATGAATTAGATTGATTGATGTTGAAGCATGTTCATTAGATTTGCCTTGAATCGTTTGTGCTTGATTTGATTATTGGGGTGAGGCATGTTTTATATGTTCATTGATGAGCTCTTTGCTTAAGGACAAGCAAAGGTTTGGCTTGGGGGAGTTTGATATGTCCATTTTATATAGTAATTTACCCCCGTCCCTTAGTCATAATTAGTAGTGTTTTTGGCTCTTTCGATCCACTCTTATTACTAATTTGTGTTTTCTAGTGTTTTCGTAGCTTTAGTTGCATTTTACAGGAAATTGCACTTTTGGAGCATTTTCCCGGGTTTTATGGATCAACTACGGAAGCTAGAAGGACACGACCACTTTTGAAGCCCAGGATCGGTGAGAGCCGATGATTAAGGGCTCAGTATGAGATACCGAGGTTATTGGATCGTTTAATCAAGACCCGATGGGGAAACTTAGATTAGGCCGAGGAATTGAGCCCAATCGAAATCCGAGCCTCGAAGAAGAAGACCGGGCCCGATCGGGCAAGCATACGCTTGATCGGGCGGCTGCACGCATAAGGACCCTCAAGGAAGAGGCGCGCCCGATTGGGTGAGCATAAGCTCGATCGGGCGCGGCACACTTGTAGAGGGCAAAGCAAAAAAGGCGGGCCCGATCGGGCGGCCCTTCGCCCAATCGGGGCGCGTGTTCTTCTCAGACGTGATTAGTTTAGTTTTAATTTTTGTTTTGGGGAATGTTTAAGTACGAATTATGTACGTAATTTTGGTTGACCTTCTTTTCTAGACTTTCTCTCTCTACTAAGGATATTTCTCTCTCTTAAATTCTCTCTCTCAACTTTTGTTCTTAATTACTTCCATTATCTAGATTTCCTTTGGAAACAATTTCTTCTCTTTTAATTTCAGCTATTTTACTTACTTCTTTGATTATGCTTTGCTTTATTTATTTGATTAGTTTAGTTATGATGACGCTTGAGTAGTTTTATTTTTAGGGTTTATGGGGATCTAATAAATGATATGAAGGGGTAATTTTGTGATTGTTAATTATCAATGCTTGGTTAATTTCCTATTGATTGATTTAATGCTATGCAATTAGGTTTGGCCATATTTAATTGTATGAGTTTAGCAATATTAATTCGAGATTCAACAGATGAGAATTGATGTTTAGGCTTAGTTTCAATAGGCGGACTAATTTATAAATGGTTAAGTCGAGATTCGATAGATGAGATTTAATACCGGTAAATTAACTCTGTGATTATAATACGTAGCGAAATCCCTTTATAATCTGATTAACCAATGCTTGATGATTGCTTATTATGATTTGCCCTGGAATATTGTTTATTAGTGAACCTGTGCCCTAGGTCTTTTAATATTTGATTTTCCCCTACTTTATTTGTTTCGACCTTATTCTCCGTAGTATAGAATTTATTCACAAAAATATTGGTTACTTAGATAATTTAGATTATAATAAATAATTAGAAGTAAAAAGACTTGTTTCCCTGTGGAGTTCAACCCTACTTCCCTATCTACTTTAGTTAGAGGATTTAGGTAATTACTTTTGATTAGGGGATACGACTTTACCCTTTCACTAGCCATCGTGTCCTGCACAGACACATAGATGGTCTGTTAAGGAGTATAAAATTGCTCCATGCACCCAGAGGCGGCACTCCCAGTTCTAGACTCAGCCGTCCCAGGTGACCGGCTGACTACTGACGTAGGTCGTGCCGTGTGTGTTACTGATGAGTCCATTTATTGAATGAATTGAAACAATTGAAATGAGTTGAAAGGGATAGAGGCGGTACCTTACGTTTGTCTCTGAAAGGGGGGCAAACGGCAATGTCCGACTAAGGGTTGCTGTTGAAGTTGACCTTGCTTGCTTGGGGCATAGGCGGTTGAGAACCGGCTGATGTGGGCGGGAAAACACTAAATTTGTGTTCACACACACAGACGGAAGTCAGACTCTCTCTCTCTCTAACTCTTTGACTCTATCTCTCTAAAATGTTTTGGAAACGTCCAAAACTAGAGGGGTAAAGTTAGTATTTATAGAGGAGTAAATTTGAGGGTAATTTCGTAATTTCCCCGGAATGTGAAAAGTTAAAATTTTCACAGTAAAAATTAAAAAAGAACTTTTATTCGCTACCTATGGTAGAGTGACATGTGTTACAGATGCCACGTGGCACGCCATGTCACATCTATGAGGGGAAAATATTTTGGGTAATTTTACCCATGCCACGTGGTCTAATTAGACCTCGACACGTGTCTATAGACACCTAAAAATGTCTCCCCAAAACCAAACCCGATGATGAACAACCTTTCACCGCCGTTATTGGTCGGGTTGAGTATTTAATCTTGGAGTGCTTAAATCCATATTTCCATTTCATAAACAACCCAATTCCTAGCCCATTTCCCCAAACCATAACTTATTTTCCTCTTTTCGTGCCTTTAAACCCAAAATAATTCATTTCGTATCCTTTAAAATCATTCATTTCGTGTCCTTTTTATAAAAACGTTTAGTCCAGTTTATTTTGGTCCATAATCTGGGTCCAATGATTAAATAGTTGGATGGGGCTTGAAAAATTGCTTTCCAACGATATATTATTAGCCCAAATCCAAGTTATAACGAATACTTTATGGCCAAAATACTAAACTGAGCCCAAACCGAGCCTAAGCCCACCTTACCTACGACCCAATGATCATGTGGAGGGTCCAAAGGATTTATCCCATTCCTAAACCAATTAGGATTAATTGGAAGCTTTTAAAAGTTTCTAAAAGATCTTAATTATCCTTTTTGAAAAGATAAGATTAAAGAGTTTGAAATTGAATAAAACTTTTCTTTTTGAAAGTCCTAATTCTATTCGAATTGAAAGACGTTCAAAGATAGACAGATATTATTTTTGTGCCTCATAGTTTTTATCCAAATATTATATGTTTGGATAGCCCTTGAAATTATCTTTCCAATGATATATTATAATATCAATTCCGAGCTATAACGAAAAAGATATGAATGAAATATCAAACTCTATCCAAAACTGACACCATCTCACTATTTCGGCCATATCTTTTATTCTACACACTAATTTTAAATTTATTCTAATTTTATTAGAAATTATACTTTAACAGATTTCCAACGACATATTATTTATCATATTCCAATTTCTGGATCAAAAGATATGATAAAAACAAAAACTGCAAAAACTGTTGTCTATCGCAAGAGTATTATTCCAATTCGAATTCTTATCTTTTCTTAATTCTTCGACCCCTCTTTTTTCCTTATAAATAGAGGTCATATCTCCCCTTTTTCAATCTTCAACATCTTGATCACAAAATAATTCTCTTCTCCGTCTTTAGCCTAAATACTAGCCATCTCATTCTCTCAAAATACTTCCCTTAAGCACTCCAAGGAGTTCATACTTAACTCGAGGTTCCGTCCTTAAACCAAGGCGTGACAGGTATATTTAACTGAGGGTTTGGACCAAATCAACTCTACTTTTTATTTAATTTAATTGTTTCAATTTGATTTTTTTTGTTGAATTTACTAACAGTTTATTCATGATGTAGCAATTCAAGGAAACCCGGAAAGTGAGTAATTAATCACTTAATTACTCTTATTTTTATTCTTGTTGCTAGTACATGATTAGGTTTATTTATTATTTGATTTGACTAACGTTGTTATTGTTAAATTTCTTCCAGTATTAATGTTAATTCTATTATTGTTATTATGATCACCATATTGCATGTTTAAAGGGAATATGTAATTGGAAATCACGCCTACTAAGATAATTTGGACAACCGGTTTAGGTTCCTTTTTAATCTTATTGTTAATTCAAGTGATCACAATAAATTAGAATTATGTGTTGCATTAATATTAAACCAATTTAGATTAATAATAGTTTGGAGCAAATTGAATTTTTGTTTGTATGCCTTTGAGATCGCATGAATCACTTTTCACTATAAGAATCGAGTAGAGGCCAATACGGGCGAATGTGGCTCCATGACTCACTTCGTACCATCATCCTCGATCCTCCTTTCGTGGTTCCGAACCATATGGAGTTAGTAATATCATGGATTATGAATGGGGTGTAACCTTCACAGGTCAATCGTTGTTGCCTTTCATTGTCCCTTTATTCGTGGTTGCCTTTTATGATCCGTGAACGGTTTACAAGTTCCTTAAAAATTTGTTGCCGGCTCCCTAATTTATTTCTCCCTAATCGTATACGTCAATTCCCACTTCATATGAGTACCAAGCATATTCACAGCATGCTTTTACGTAGGCGCACTTCGAACGACGCCTACTGTGTCATACCCTGGTTGGTCTGAATTAGGTCAATCTCTATTTGACACGTGTCCTTCCTAGAACTTGGGAGAAAAATATGGTCTTCAATGGCCCAAATCCCGAGAAAGACGTAATTTGGCGCAGCCTAGAATGATTAGGTCAAAGTGACCTAATCAAGGGCACATTTCCCAATGAACTTATAAATAGGGAGATTTCCCCCATTTTTGGGGCATCTACAATTATTAGAGCATACCCTACATTCTCTTACATCAGAGAATCACCTGATCTCGGAATGATCTCGGAATCCGAGGAGATCTCACCTCTTTTTCTGCAATTTCTTCCGTTTATATTCAAGTACTAACTTGATCGTCGGAGGCGAAGCTCCAACAACCGAAGTCTCCGTGGTTTTGCAGGTACATGCCGCACGCAACCAGTCTCTGAGCTGTAACTCTCGTGAAGGACAAAAAACACCCAAAATAGTGCCAGTAAAGAAAATCTTCTTCTTCCTGCGCAGGCAAATCAACAGAGAGCACTCCTTGAGCACTCTGCCACTCAAAACGATCCCTAACCATATTGACATTCCAACTTCTAGAGGCCTGATTAATAAGATCGAAAACAGTCCATTTAGAGCTCTGGTGCAAGTTTTGATTGGACTTGACCACCAGAGTTAGGCCATGCACCCATTTAGAGCTGCTAGCTAAGACATTCCTCCTAGAGCCAATCTTCCAAGCAAAGCCTTTCATGACTTTAAGAGTGAGATTGTGCATATTTCGTCGGACCCAAGAGAAGGTGGCAGGGGTTTTTGCTTGAGAGTTCCCCGAGCACAGCAGACACTCAAAACTTGCATTGTACACTTTATATGCTAGAAGTTTAGGGTTAATATGCATTCTTTGAACCTGTTTGAAAAGCAAGGCATCATTGTTTCTCTGTTTACCCAGTGAATACCTTTATCGCCATTTTTAGCCCACCAAAACCTAGTAATAAGATAATTTAATTAGTTAGGATTACCATAGGTACCTTGAAAGATTTCAGAACATGCGAGGAGATTCCTATGAGAACATAGCTGATAAGGACTAATTTGGCACTCTTAGAAAGCTTATAGTGAGCCCGGGAGATAATCTTCTTTTTAACTTGCTCAACTAGGTAGGCGAAGTGTTGAGATTTTGCTCCCACAAGATCAACTGGAACCCCAAGATCATTCCCAATACTTTCAACCACAGGGAAGCGAAGATTATTTTTGAAGGATTCTGCCATAGATGAGAGACAGAGAGGCTAAATTTAACAAAGGATTTATTAAAGTTAACCTGTTGCCCTGAAGCTTTTCCAAACCTAAAGAGAATGTCTACTATAGTAGTGCACAACTTCAGGCTAGCATTGAAGAAGAACATAGCATCATCCGCAAAGAAAAGGTGGGATATCGGAGATTGTAAATGATGACTTACATTCAACTAAATATACTCATTCCCGAAAGTGGATAAATTATTGTATTAATTGTATACGTGTGATGTATTCTTGATTATAATTCGTGTAAAGATTCACACGCAATTTATATATGATTAAAGTATTACTTATTTGACCAGTATTAAATGTTTTATGAGTTTGAAAAATTACCGATGAGCTAGTCCATATATGACTCTATAGCAAATTAACTTGATTAATTAATCTATTTGTTATAAGCAATTGTGATTTAATGATTGGTATAATTGAGCACGTGTAACATAATTAAGAGTTTATTTGAATTGTTATATCTAAGCACGCATATTTATGTGTACACTGTATTATAATAAGTTTAAAATAGGTATTTATACATGACATTGTCAAGATACTAAAAGACTTAAGGTGCAATGCATTTTAAAAGGTTGTTGAATTTTTGTTCCCCGTATGTGGGGTTTAAAAAGAGATTACCTTATTTTATGTAATACTTGCACATGACCAATGTTATATTAATGGTTTGTTGATATATACATTAGCTTAAATGTCAATAAATATTTACCATGACACCATCCTGAAGATGGATATAAAAAAATATCATTGTCTATATTGATAAGGCATTGTTAAAAAAAGTTATATCAAGTAAAAATTGGTATATGCCAAGAATATAGGGAGATGCTCCTGAAGAGTATAATATGTTTGAGCAATAAATTTGACATGTATCAAGCTAAGATTGCAATTGATATTTTAGAATAAGTTATCATCTAATAAAGTAAAATTAGTAGATTGTACGTCTTGTTGGAAAAAACGCATGTTGACATTTTTATATCACATCATATACATGGCTAGGGCTGTGCATCGGTCTAAAACCGGACCGGAACGGAATGGAACGAAACCCGGAATCGAATTTTTTTGGGGACCGGGACCGAACCGTAATCAACCGGTCCAAGTTCCGGTCCAGACCTGTTTATTCCGGTCCGGTTTTGGACCGGAATGGACCGGTTACATTATTTTTTTATTTTTCTTTTTAATTTTAGTATCTTAATATATACATACATTTTTAACGTCTTGTTTTGTTTGCGTGCTTTCCTATTTCGCACCTAGAATTTATAAATTACAAGTTTTGTACCTAAATTTTTTAGAAATTTAAAATTTTCACCCAAAAAATTAAAAAAAAAATACACTTTCCGGACCGGAATATTCCGGTTTTTACCCGGACCGGAAATCCGGAATCCCCAATTTGTGAGGACCGAAGACCGGGCCAAAATAAACCGGTCCGGGTCGGTCCGGTCCAATTCCAGTCAGGTCCCGGTTGGTTTTCCGGTCCAGGTCCATTTCTGCACACCCCTATACATGGCTGTGTATGAACAATTTGTATAAGTGATCACTAATGTTGTTAGTATAATGAGAAGTTAGATTTGAAAAAATTGTTAGATGTAATAAGTTAGGCCATCTGGTTTTAAATTAAAGTACCCATTATGAGAACTTGAACTTTTATTTGATATAAAGAAATAATGTGCTGACTTTATTTCATATCACATGTATATATGGACCGAAAGTCAAGACATGACATTGTGATTGAACATTATTTGCGTCATGTGATTTTCATAGTTTGATTGAAAAAAAAATCAAAAGATACAATATTGGTTTTGAACAATTTTGTATACAAACAAGTAATATGTGACCAGAAGTTCACCATAATAACATATACGTAGCCAAACATTAGTGTAGACACCTAAAAATGTCTCCCCAAAACCAAACCCAATGATGAACAACCTTTCACCGCCATTATTGGTTGGGTTGAGTATTTAACCTTTGGAGAAACTGATTTCGTGTCCACATCACAAAACTGAGAGAAACTGATTTTGTGGCCCTATAATTTTGATCCAATTATTATTTGGTTGGATAGGACTTGAAATAAGTTTTCCAACAATATATCATAAGCCCAATTCCGATTTAAAACGAAGAAGATATGAGCAAAATACTAAACTCGACCCAAAATCGACACACTTTCACTAAAACGGCCATATCTTGAAATATACAAATGATTTTGGCCTGATTCCAATTGGGTTAGAAATAAGACTTGATAGGATTTCCAACGATATATTATATGTCTTATTCCAAGTTAAGAGTTACATAGTTTTAAAAACGCGTAAAAAACTAGAATTATCGCGCACACGATATAAAACGCCGCGTCGCGGCAAAATCTGACGTGGCATGGTGCCTGGTGTCGTGACACGGTATTTTTAAACGTGTCACGGTGCTTTTTCCATGTTTTTTTCCGTATTTTCTCACGCGCTTATGAATCTGGACGTGATTTGGGCAGATTGCAC
This sequence comes from Chenopodium quinoa, assembly GCF_001683475.1. Classification (NCBI taxonomy): domain Eukaryota; kingdom Viridiplantae; phylum Streptophyta; class Magnoliopsida; order Caryophyllales; family Amaranthaceae; genus Chenopodium; species Chenopodium quinoa. The sequence goes on along the minus strand of NW_018743555.1, from coordinate 2,670,153 downwards.
ACTATGACACGGCATTGTGTACCGTACCACGGTGAACTTGACCGTGTCACGGTGCCCAACACCGTGTCACGGTCCCCAAATTAGGGTTTTTCTGTGGCTCTATCTCTTTTAGGGTTCCGTGCATCCCTATATTCGTCTCTTCTATAAATACAGACTTGATTTATGCAGCTTAGGAGCACCAAAAATATTCTCTCTCTCTCTACACCAAATCATTCTCTCTTCCTCTCTTCTACACCAAAAATCATTCTTTCTCTCTACACCAAATCATTCTTTCTTCCTCTCTTCCTCTCTTCTACACCAAAAATCATTCTCTTCTCTCTCTCTACACCAAATCATTCTCTCTTCTTCCCTCCTACACCAAAAATCATTCTCTTCTCTCTCTCTCTCTCTCTCTCTCTCATATTCTTAACCTTAAACTTGTATTCCTAATTACATTATTCCTTCACTAAGCACTCCAAAGAGTCCATACTTAACTAGAGGTTCCGTTTTTAAATCAAGGCGTGAAAGGTATAATTAACTGAGGGTTTGGACCAAATCAACTCTACTTTTTGTTTAATTTAATTGTTTCAATTTGATTTATATTTTTATTGAAGTTACTAACAATTTATTCATGATGTATAAATTTAAAGGAGCGCACGAAATGTGAGTAATTAATTAATTTTTAATTACTTATTTAATTTTTATATTGCTAGTATCATAATTAGGTTAATTTATATTTGATTTGACTAACAATTTATTATTAAATTGCTTCCAATATTAATGTTGATTTTATTATTTATTGATCATTGTATTACATGTTAAAGGGAATATGTAATTGAAAATCACGACTAATAAGATAATTTGGACGACCGGTTTATGTTCCTTTTTAATCTTGTTTTTAAATCAAATTATCACAATATTTTTGAATTATATGTTGCATTAATATTTAACCAATTTAGCCTAATAATAGTTTGGAGCAAATTGAATCTTTGTTTGCATGCCTATGAGATCGCATGAATCACTTTTCATAATAAGAATCGAGTTGAGGCCAATACGGGCGAATGTGACTCCATGACTCACTTCGTACCATCATCCCCAATCCTCCTTTTGTGGTTCCGGACTATATGGAGTTAGTAATCTCATGGATTATGAATGGGGTGTAACTTTCACGAGTCAATCGTTGTTGCCTTTCATTGTCCCTTTGTCGTGGTTGCCTTTATGATTTGTGAACGGTTTACAAGTTCCTTAAAAACTTGTTGGCTGCTCCCTACTTTCCTTGTCCCTAATCGTTGTCCCTAATCATATATGTTAATTCCCACTTCCTAAGAGTGCCAAACATATTCACACATGCTTTAACGTAGTTGCACTTCGAACTACGCCTACAATTAATTGACTTGAAGATTACCATATACAGTGGTATATATTATAATATACTAACTATTTTATTAGTAAAATGATCTTTTGATTGGGGCTATCGTATGTCAGCACATAAGAAATAAAATAAGAAAAATACAACTGCACAATTCATGACTCTCCATTGATATTAATTTCTAGAAGAGAATCAAATCATGAAATATTCATCAAAATTACATTTGAAACTTACATTATTTCCTAGAAGAGATAAAAAAAATGTTAATTATGGTTCTCCTAGAGGATGAAATTTGTTTCGCTTGAAATTATATTCTAAGTTGGTTAAAAATTTGACGCCCATATATTTGAAATATTTTACCAACTTATAAGTTATAACTAGGATAAGTTAGAAATCTTTGGAATTATTACTTTATCCCTATAATCAGTCATGTGAAAAGTTTATATGTAAGGCCAACGCTTGTCTATATATAATCAATATATGTTGTGTATTATTCTATGATTTGATTTGTAATCAATTATGACCCATCTAGAGGCGTAGAAGATACGTATTTGTCATAGTGAAACTATGTGCATACATTGAGATAAATCTTGCCATTATTTATCTACATACACATAAAGTGTAGATTATTATATGATTGGTTCCTATATAAAGATGTGATACGTGGCAAGGAAGTGCAGTTGACCATATTTTTGAAGAGTATATAACATCGATAAAATAATATTGTATGAATATCCCATAAGTGGAATAGATTTATGAATCATATTAGATGGCCAACATTACGAGAAAAGTATGATGGTATCGATGAAAAATGTATTCAGATACGATGTTGATTAGCATACAAATGTTACATGAAATAATGTTTATGCGACTTGTATACCATGGAACCGACAAATAAGAATATGCATTAAGTAATGGACTTGTGAAGAGGGGGTCTTAATTATACATCCATTTTAATGTCGACATAATTATGATTATGATTATGAAAAATTAAAGAGCTCATGGACTTCAAGTCCAACAAAATATAGAATTTAAAATCCACACTGTACAATGTATTGCATTTTTTAGTATTACATTCATAGTATTACATTCATATACATGTATAGGAAGTGATATGCATCATTCGTCATATACATATATCATTTATAGTCTATCATTGTATGATATTGATTTATTCATATATCTTTACATTTCATGTTGCATTTGAAATTATTATCCTTGCTTCCAAGTTATGGCTTTGATATATAAGTGAATATGCATGCCAAGCATTGTAAGAGTAATTTGCATGTTTTATGAAAGCGTGTAAGGAGAGATTCAAACTCCAATTGGCTAATGGTAGAAGCATATAATGTTTTAATAGAATGTTATGAACCATGAATGAAATTAAGAAAAGTTCATGAAAACTTAGACATTGTTTATTTATATGTCTCTTTTTTAAAAAAAAATTACTTTTGAATATTGCAGCGTTGATGAGATATTATCCTAAACCCTAAAAGATGACATCTGAACCTGAAGTTTGAGCATGTGAGAGTTGTAATGTTTTATTATTTGTATTGTTAAGAGAACTCTCAAATTAATATAAAATGTATAAAGAATTGCAATTATAAAATACTTATCCGTGTTATTAATTTTTTTCTAGTCCAGAAGAACTAGAAGCAATGCATTGAGATGATTCATGTTACCGATAATTCTTATTTGACAATGATAATATCTATAAGTTTTACAAGTGTTTGGTTAAATTAATATTGATACATTTTTAGCTATATATTAATGACCTTTAGAAGAAGGTACAAGTAAGTCAAATATATATATATATATATATATATATATATATATATATATATATATATTGATATATATATATATATATATATATATATATATATATATATATATATATATATTTTGATATATATATATATATATATATATATATATATAAATGGATAAGAATCGTTATCTTTTATATGAGGATATGTGTATCTAAAATGAGTTTGTTATCAAGATATGTGCATTTGGATTTTTTGCCAAAATATTGGTACATAAGAAAGAGATATATACATCATTATATTCTATGCATATTTTTTTCATAATACAGATGACAAGAAGATAATATATATAACGTGTCAATTATCAATGAAGATAATATATTTTTTGCATCTTTTATATTTTTTGCATTTGGAAATCAATTATCAATGAAGATTTTGTTGCTACATAGGAGAAGTTGCTTATGTCAATATTGGATCCATTGCATTGAAGATCTAAAGTGATGTAAAATTAGGAGGAGAAAATACACACTACACTCTTTTTCCCTTAATCAGATTTTGTCCCACTGGGTTTTCCTAATAAGGTTTTTAATGAGGTAGTCTTTCAAGCGTATTAAGAAGAATGATGTACTCTTTTTTCTTCACTAGATTTTTATCCACATGGTTTTTCCTAGTAAGGTTTTAACTAGTCATAATCTTCAATAATAATGGACAAATCCTTACTCGTGAAACAACTTATACTATGCTGAACGATAATAATAATAATAAAAAAAAAAAAAAAAAAAAAAAAAAAACTGGAACAAAAGTCACCATAAGGAGCACTTACTACACTCAAATCCACTATAGGGGTACTTACAACCTTCAATAATGAGTGTAGTTTTATTGAATTCAATAACAAAATCATAAATAAACTAAATGAAAATGGTCAAAATAGCCAATTTTCCTTTGAAATTTGGCTATTTCCGAACTATGAAAGACTTATTATGAAGAACCCTATAAAAAGTACGAAATATAGCATACGCAAATAAATAATTAGCTGCATAGGTTTGTTTTACAAAAATTCATTTTTTATGACGATGTAGATTGTATATAGGGAATATTAACATAAAATGGTATAATGATGAAATAATTTATAACAATATCCATGGAAATCACATCGCTGTATATAAAAAATAATTGTGGATATGCTTTTTTTTAATGAATTTAGACATAAAATTTGATAAATTTTAGAAAAAATTGATTTTATTATCCTAACTTTGAATTATTTATGAATAATCTCAATTTTAGGAGATATTATATAAATCCCGTGCGATGCACGGGTTGTTTGAATTTTTTAAAATAATTATATATATATATATATATATATATATATATGCTTTTATCAAGCATATCAGGTTACCAAACTTGTTCTAACATATACATGTCAATGACTCTATTGGTCCCAAAAAAGTTAAAAAAATATATTTTTCTAGCCAACCACCCGCATTGCCAAAACCCCTTCCCACCCCAACCCTAAAATGGCCCCCCTTCCAAGCCCCAACTCCGCATCCAAGATACCACCACCCCTCCGTAACCCCATCCTTAAAGTCTCTCAAAGTTAGGATTATTAGAAAACTTTTTTTGTTAAAAACTAAATTTTATTGGTTTTTCTTTTTAGTTTATAATTTCGTGTAAACTCTCTACTTTATTGTTTCTTTTTAACACTTTATACCTATTTTAGTGTTATAAAAACACCTAATTAGTGTGTTTTTGAAAAAATAAATTCAAGAATTCTTTTGTTTCGGTTTGAATCATGCTAACACTCACCTCTTGCGGGACAATATCATCCTTAAGAGGCGCCTGCTGCTGCTGATTTCCCACGAGAGGCACCTGCTGCTGCTGATTCCCCACGCCCCCTGCACCAGCGCCCGCTGGAACCTCGTTGCGCTAAGCAGTGTCCGCAGGCTCTGCATCTGCCTGGACGTGGACTGGACAGGGGGATTGCTCGCTGCCACATGCTTTTGCTTCACCTATCTCAGGCTGCTCATTAGTCTCAACCGCAGACTCATCATCACTAAAATATTGCTCCACCCTAGGGACAACCGAAGGCTTTGGTGCACTCTCACTCTCGGTTGTAAGATAAGGGAAATCACTCTAAAAACAATTGCACATCACGAGAAACAAACATTTTCTTTGTCTCCAAATCATAAACTCTCCATCCTTTTTTCCCAAAGGGATATCCTAAGAAAACACATTTTCTACTTCGGCTAGCAAATTTATCACCTTTACTTTGTTGATTATGAGCATAGGACAAGCAACCAAAAACCCGGATGTTCTCATAGGAAGGTGGTTTATTAAATAAAACCTCAAAGGGAGTTTTATAATAAAGTAACCATGAGGGTGTTTGATTAATCAAATGACAAGAACCTTGCACACATTCCCCCCAAAATTTCAAAGGTAAATTGGCTTGAAACCTCAAGGCTCTAGCCACGTTCAAAATATGTTGGTGTTTCTCTCAACCCTCCCATTTTGTTGGGGTGTCCCAACGCATGATGTCTCAAAAATCATCCCATTAGAAAAAAAATAATTTTTCAAGGAATTGAACTCTATGTCATTGTCACTACGAACTGTTTTTATGACTTGATTAAACTGACGTTTGACCATAGCAACAAAACTAAGAAACATAAACTCAACTTCAATTTTATTAATTACTTATCAAATAGGTCCACACACCACGTGAAAAATCATCTATAATAGTAAAAAAATAGTAAGCACCACAAGACGAAGGTGTCTTGTAGGGCCCCCACAAATCCAAATGCACAAGCTCAAAAATACGACTAGCTTTATTGTTTCTAATTGGGAAACTATTCCTATGTTGTTTTTCCCGTGGGCATACATCACAAGGTTTATTTTTAAAGCTTTTACTAGAACTACTCACAACAGGAAGAGAGCGTAGAACTTTTTCCGAAGGATGCCCCAATCTACGATGCCATAACTCCAAGGAACCATCACCAGTTACTGTCAATGCCTTTACCTCAGGAACACCACGATAATAGTAAAGTCCATCCACGCATTCACCCCTTCCAATCACCTTCCTCGTCATTAGGTCTTGTATAACACAAAGATTGTTAGTGAATTGTAAAGAACAATTCGATTCATCACATAATTGAGTGACAGAGATCAAGTTGCAGTTTAATTGCGGCACAAAAAGGACGTTTTTAATCATCAAACCCCCTTTTAAAGTCACACTGCCAATTTGAGAGGCATTAGCATAATTTTCGTCAGGAAAACCAACTTGGTAATTAGTCACACTTGTCACATTGGTTAAAAGGGATAAATCACAAGTTACATGGTTTGATGCTCCTGTATCGATGATCTAAGCTGAACTATTCTTACCATGAAGCTTTGATTTTACTGAATTTAGATAATCCATTAATTGTTGAACCTGATCAGATGAAACCCCAGTAAGAGCAGCAGCATCAGCAGACGTAGCTGAGCTTTGCGTGGGTTGAGAAGACTGCCTAGTAGTTTTGTTTGCACGAACCGGTGCCGAACCACCACTGCCATGACTGCCAACTCTCCTTGCGCAGGACTAGGGGTGTTCATAAATCGGTCCAAAAAAATGGACCGGACTACCCTGGACCGAACCCGGTCCGGTCTATAAGTCTTAAAATTCATTTTTCCGGTCCGGTCCAAAACCCTATAAAAAACGGTTTTGGAATGGACCGATTTTTTAATTAAAAAAATGTGTGAAACCTTAAATAATGGTTAAAATTATCCTTAATAAGCTTAGTAAACTTTAACTTTATAAGTTTTTTTGCACTAAACATACAAAAAAAGACGTAAAAATGACGTTACAATATAGTTTTTCCAATACTTTTTTTGGTGTTTTCCTTAACTTTATTAAAAACTTAGTATTCTTTGTAAAAAAATTCTTGAATCGGTCCAAAGCGGTCCGGTCCGGGTTTTGGACCGATTCTTTCGGTCCGGGTTCGGTCCTAACTTAATCGGTCCGGTCTTCGGTTCTTAAAATTCTAATTTCCGATGTTCGGTCTAATCCGGTCCGGTCTGGTCTTGGACCGATGAACAGCCCTACGCAGGACTGCCATGACCAGCACCCCTGCCACCTCTGCCACGGTCTCCCCACCACTCGGGATACCCAATAATCTAGAAGCACGTACTCTTGACATGTCCTTCCCTATTGCAATGGTTGCACAACTTATCATTGTTCTCTCACCATCTGATTGAACTTTGAACGCCACGACATGTTCACGAGCACTAGAAGGCTTACCTCCACGCAAGCTTTCTACTTGGATTAATTGTTGATATGCACGATCAACACTCGGGAAATGTTCCTGGGCTAGAAGCTGCCCACGAATTGAACCATAGGCCTCATCTAGGCCAATTAAAAAATGATGAACATAATCATCGGCACGGATTTTCTCCATTTGAGCAACTATGTTGCACGTACAAGCACCACAAGAGCATGCGGGTACTGAAGCATAAGCGCTCAATTCATCCCTGATTTTGGACAAGCGCCCAAAATAAAGGGCCACAAATTCACTCGAAGCTTGCTTGCATTCTCCCAAGGCCTTCTTCAACTGGCACACACGAGTGCCACTAACCACACAAAAACGACTCTTGAGGTTGTTCCACAAGAGACATGCATCATCATATTCACCAATAGTAGACCGCACAATTGGATCCAAGGTATTTGACAACCATGAGACCAACATGAATGCACAGCCACCCAATCATCTAATTTCTCCGAGTCAATCGGCTTCTTGACCGTACCATCAATGAAACCATACTTCCTCTTTGCCTTCAAAGCAGTACGAACTGCTCTCGCCCACTCATCATAGTTCTCACCACGCAATTGTATCGGGGTGATAACATTGCCAGGGCCATCACTCGAACCGAGATGATATGTCAAATCGATCTTAGTTTTGCCTCCATCACCACCAGTCATGATTCAAATATGTAATTAAAAATTTTAATGGAGACTCACAATTCCTCACAAAAGAAATATGAACTAGATGAAACCGATCTCAACCTAAGCTCTTGATACCATGACAACATAAATTCAAGAATTCTTCTCTGTATATTCTATATGGTATGCACGGCCATATACATGTATTTATCTTAGGTAAACTTGGTGGGCAAGGCCAAGATAACCTACAAGATTCTACCATATCTTTCACAATATACAAACTTATCATAAATAACAAAATATATTCACCAAATATCCTATAATATCTCAATAGTGTTCCATGTAATGCCCCACATTGTATCTTTTCTAATTTTTTATTTAATGATGAAAATTTGATGTCTGGTTAATGCGTAAACAAAAAAAAATGATAAAAATTTGTCAATGAAAAAATAACTTATACGGAGTACTAATATGATTTCTACCATAAATTGATCATTTTAGATCATTTGAAGGAGGATGACATTGATGCTGAAGATGGAAATGTTTGAGAAAACTAGTAGTCTGGAAGGGGATATCTCTTATGTGTGAATGCCCTGTTCAAATTGAAAGATTTTTGGAATTATGTTGTAATATGTGCCATTAGCGGTGATCCTCATATGCGAAAGGTTAGTATTAAGGTGAAGGAGCTAGCTATAAGTCTGTATGACTGTATTTGAATATTGCAACTAAAGTAGTTAAGCTCAATAAGATCAATGATGCCATTACTTCTTGCTCTCTGGTATTTTTAGTCTAATAAGAGAATTTGAAAACCTTGTTTAGAAGTCTTTAGGAAGTCGATTATTATTGATAATATTAATCGTTTAAACAATGTAACAATCCTATTAACAATTAATTAGCATTCATAGATGCATTACGTTGTTAAATGGTAATTGTGTAATTATCTTTTTTTTTTTTTTGAATTGCTATTTGCCACCATGAAATTACTCAAGCTATAGTATTAAAAGACTTTTATGCCCCTTATTATTTTGAAAATAACATAACAATCCAACCATTACTAAGTACTAACTTTGTCCTACCTTGACCATACTCAAGCCTTAGCTCCACATTAACTATCAGCTCCACCACCCATACCACCACCCACCTTGACTGTCCACTACCACGACTCCACCTTAACAACAAACTTGACCGATCCCACAACGGTTGACCACTAACATTGTACTTTCTGTCCAATAAAATGAGTCGACGATTGTCTGCGTTCATATCGGAGGCACTTGGTGGGGACAAAAAACCTTCGACGTCGTCGAGTCAAGTATATGTCGGACTTTTTTTTTAATTTCCATTGTTCCGGTCGCATGCTATATACGACTATACCACGGTGTAGTCGCATATAACATGTGACTATATCACGGTGTAGTCGCATATAGCATGCGACCGGGTACCATTTAAATTTTTTTTTTAAGCAAACTGTTTAATTTATACTAATTAACTTTTAATAATTATTAAAAATAACAAAATACACTTAATTTAATTAGTAAAATTTATTGATTAAAAAAAATTAGTAATTTTTTTTTTACAACGAAAATTAGTAAATTTATGGGCTTAAACAAATAACAAATTTGCCAAAAAAAAAGTAAGGGCAGATGCGTCATTCAATACCGCAACATAAGTAATTCTATTGTGGCATTTAGTAACCCCTTGTTTTTTTCTTTTCGAGGGAAATGAATTGTGTCTTCTAAGCAACAGATGTTCCAAATATTATCACAATAACGTAAATCTAGTAAAATCATTTTATTTGTTCATGTAATGACAAAAAACTTTTAAACCCTGAACATAATTGAAGTTCGAGATTAATGCTTAACCTTTCACCTGTTAGTTTTATAAACTCGAGGTTTTGTTTAGCAGCAGGATTTATGTTCACCTGCAATTTTCATGTGTTCAGAGTTTGATAAATTAATTAAAGTTCCTATATTTCGTATTAAAAAACATAATTGAATTTCGAGACCATGAGAGAAGTAGCTCACTTCCCCCGAAATATGAGACTTTAAAAAAGCCCAACCAAAGGAGATAGAACCATCGTTTGAAGTCATTATATGATAAAACTAGGTGCACGAGCTAAACAAATACAAGTACAAAAGAAGTTGATATCACTAACCAATAAACTAATGGCAATCAAAGATAAACAAAGAACAATTACAAATCATATAAACGGAAATTACAGAACTTTCGTAAGATACAGACTAAATATATTTGGTATGGAAAAAAGATAATCAAAGTTTACAGAGCCATCATATGAAAGAATATTGGCACATTGCCAAAGTTGCCAACCTCCTTTTTCGACAAGTTCTTGCTGCACAAAACTGCGTTAGATAATGTTGAGCATAGTAGCAAGAAAAGCAATCCGAAAACAAATGCATGAAGACATGATCAACAAAGGAGGTTAATATAGCCAGCATATTTAAACCAGCTAAGGGCAAAGTAGTGCCTTAATTTAACTGAAAATGTCAAGTACTACAGCAAAACCGAAGCAGCAGTTCAGGCATTCTATCACCCAAATGAAAACAGCCCTATACAAGGTGTCCAGAAAATAAGGCAAGGATGGCAAAAATGCATCCTAAGCATTCGGCTAGGACAATCCCTGTCGTAAACAAGGAAACCTACGCGTGCATACCACTACTGTTTTGAGCTACCATTTATACAAAACGGGCAATTAAAACATACCAAAGTGTTACCAAAGCGTCAAATCACTTCAACAAACCAAAGTGTGCAAAAGCTAAAACCCCATTACTGCTAGTTGAAAATCACTTCTCCAGAAGTCATCCTAAATATTTACATGGATAAAACACGAACTGGCATCTTCTCAGCAAAAGAACATAGAGCTTGCGACACCTTCTTGAAGCCTGGGGAGCTGAGGAACAGGAACAGATCCAGCCGAAGTCACACCACCATGGCTTGAAGAAGTCTCTGAGGTGTCCTCAAACTTCATCCACTGTGACATCTGAGTGGCAGCCAAATGGGCATAGCAAACTGGGGCAACTGCAGACAAAAAAAAGGGCCAAAGTCTGTCATTAGATACCAAGTATACTGTATACACAAGCCGCACAACACAAACACGAAAAGCAATTGTTACTTACCAACAGATATAGCAGTGGTACTCCTTTGATACCTATACAACACCCCAAATCAGTCATTAGTTGAGAGTATGGTCCTATAAGAAAACTGAAACAAGTTTTAAGGTTAAAATGAACTTACACATAGGAAAGCGAGTGAACAAGGTCCTGCAAATCATCAGGAGAGAAACCCACCTCATCCAAAAGGACGTGGTAGTGAGTAGGCCTGGTTGTACCCTAGAAAACAATCAGACTCTAGATGTCAGAACATAATACAAAAGCACCTAATGATAACGACTATAACTTGACAGAAGCAGAATAATGAAACACAAGCCATTAGTGGTAGGATAGAAGGGGTCTGTATTCCAGCAATCCACCCAAAAAAAAAATTCAAAAGAAAAAAGACGTGCAACAAGGAAATACTTTGATAGAATTACTAGAAAACAAGACAACAAGGACATCCCAATATGAGAGCTATAAAAAGTCATGGCTGCAGGATGCTTACAATCATTCCAGCATGGGCACAGAGGTAGAAGTCATAGGTCCTTGGATGGCAGACACTGTTGTCTATTATAGTACCTGCACAAGACAAAAGAAGACTAACATTACAACTCCGATCACTCAACATACAATACTTTTCTACAAGCATATATTACCTGGAGGGACGTTCTCAGGAGCATTGGGCTGGAAAAACTTGGTATGGTGATTCTTCTGAGCCACAATCACCACAAACTTCGGGTTCCACTTCTCATCCAGGAATTTGCAAGCCTACAAAGAGTTTGGAGTATGTTTGTTGATAAAAAGTAGAAAATTATCAAAGGATGAACACAGTAAGATAGCTTTTTAGTCATTGACAAACCTCAATGATTTTGTCCAGCTCAATGTTCAAGACTTGATTGAACTGGGACTCACTAACTCCATCCCTGAGAGAGAGAGCAAAAGAAGAAACCTTAGGAACGAACATTAGCATAGAACTAAACAAACAAGAGAAAAAAAAACAAAAAAAAAACAGAGATTTTTAACAACTAGTCAGGCAGAAGCTCGTACCTGAATATTATGATATGTTCAGGCTTTCTTTTCCCAGAACTGACGTAGAAATCAAGCAGAGCCTCCCTGACAAAATATATTGACCCATCTTAGAACTGCTTAAGCTTAAGACAGCACTTACACAGGTAACACCTTCCTCAAACATACCTCATGATACCTTCATCCTCAGTGTCAGACACAGGTTTGAACAAATTGTCTATCATTTCCACTTTAGGAGACTGTGTCCTCACTGATGCCCTGTATCGCGAAATCAGGGGCCATTCCCTGGAGCTAACAACCTAAAGAGCACAAGAATAAACATTAGCTAATATCGAGAGCAAATTTTCCTTGTCAATTTTTTTGGAAAGGACGAGGGAGGAGCGAGGGTAGAAAGTTACAGCGGCAATGGATGGAACATCAGAATGCCCTGGTGATCCATGAGATACATCCATCCCAAGAATTATTGTGGGCACTTTGGAAATCAGAGGTATAGAAGGAGTATGTTCAACAGCCAGCATGGAATTCAACCCACCAAGCTGCATAAAAAATAGACAAATATGAGAAGTCACCCACATTTAAACCAAGACAGATTATAGAACTGTCATGTACTTCACACTTTCCGCCAAGAATGTTGCACATAAAACCTCACCTTTGCATTTATCTTTAAAAGCAAATTTGTAAGATACTGATCATTAACCCTGGTAGGAGCCATACACTGTGTAACTATACCAAAATCAGCCAAACACTTTTTCTTCCAGGGACCTAAAAGTTCATTATAATTATATAAAGATAATCAGTATTATGTAAAGATAAATTTAAGAAGGAAAAAAAAACAATTATAGCACATCAATTCAACTATAACAAAATGTTACCATAAACTTCGCAATTCTTCCTCTCGGGAAGAAGGCATAAAAGGAATTTCGGTGCCCCAGGGAGCTTGGATTGTACGTCTTCAAACATTTTCTCAACCCTTACGAGTGGAGGTGCACGTCTGTTAGATGGATTCTCCTCAAAGACATCGAACGGAGCCTCAAAGCCCTAGAAATCATGCACCATCAATTACAAATAGATCAAACAACAATGAGCACAAAAGACCATTCCTTCTATCAACTTAAATGAAATTTGGTTGATACTACTTACAATGCCTTTCATGTTCGCACACTTCTCTAAATCCCTGACAAGGCCCCTAGTATCACATCGGGCAGAGAAGTTGACCACTGCCCAGCGCTCTATCTTTGATGGTTGTACAAGTTGCTGTAGAAATACAAGATAAGTAAAAAGCAGAACTACAAAACAAACTTAAGTTGTCAGGGGAACAAATCACACCTTGTTGTTGAAATTCCAGCGCCCATTACGGGGGAAAAAATCCTCCCCTTTTCCACATTTAAGCTGAAACCATGCCATAAAAAAAATTTGTGAGAAATCCATCTATGGTCAGTCATTAATTCATGAATTCATAGAGCACAGATGGTAAAATATGCAATTAGAAGTCACCTTTGGAGCTGGAAGAACACGCCCATTGATTTGAGTAAACGCACTACTGATTGTGACTCCACACTCACGAAGCATAGGTTCAGCATCGTAATTACTGACCTTCAGAGCCTACATCAATATAAAATTATTAACATATACAATAATGATCAGAGCCAATCAAAACACCTAAGTGACATGCATCACTTATGAATAATGGAAACCTACATGAGAAAGCACACTCATTCTCTCCTGGGGCTTTTGCCTAGACTTTTCAACCAATGACGCCCGCTGAAGACCAGATAAAGATTTTGTGTACCGCTGAAGTGACACCAAAGAACAGAGCTGCAAAACATAAACACACAAAGGAAAAATATTAGACTTAAAGAGAGCATTTAACATGTTGCAATGCAGAAACAAACAAGTAACTTCAAACTAAGGTTCACCTCCAATGGGAAGAAAGTTGGTCGCTTAGGCTTCCCAACATTGATGCATGGTAAGTCAGCAGAGTAACGCAACTCAATTTTGCGATTGTTAACGAAGTAGTCATACACTGTAACTTCTAGCGCCTCACCTTCACCATTTTCATTACCTCGTTGCTTCAAGGAGAAGCTACATTGCACGCACAAAGCAAAAGACTCCATTATGTTGCCAGATAAAATACAATGAAAAATAAACAACTAACTTCTAGAAAAGAAGACATACGTCTGCTCTCTGCATGGCTTTTCACTCAAACCAGTAATTTTGAATTCTTGGTTGGACGTGGTTGTTTTGATCCTCAAATTCTTAAGCATTCTTTTTGCCTGTAGCATTGCATGTTCAAATGTCATTAAGTAAAACATTAAAGCTAACATTTTAACAAACTGTTTGCAGCATAGAAAAGGTTGATACCTTATTCCAGTCAATGGAATAGGGATCTCTAACATTCTGATTAGCAATCAAAAAATCAACCACTGGCCCTGGCTGAACAATCATAGTAGTTGACACATCTGAACAACAAATGCTGAATTAGTCATAAAATAATATAAATCATATAGACACCGCTAAGGATTAAATCAAATTACTTACCGATGTTTAGGGACAAGCCAGACTGGGTACCACGGAAGCTAGAATGAAACCCTCGGCAGCCCAAAACACCACCTCCGACATCTGCAAAGTTCTTAGGATCATTATGAAAGAACGACTGCCTAACGAGCAAACAGCCCCTGCAAAAACAGAACACAATATTTATTAATGTCCTTAAGAAAACAATAGATGGAGCACATGAATCAATTGGATAGATCCTTACTGTTTAGCAGCATGCTGCCTCAAAATAATATCAAGAACCCTAAGGGCTTCCATGCTGTTTTCATTTTCTTGACCACGTATGACATTTGATATAGCCTGCATAGGGATCTTAGCAGCGAAACTTAGTTCAACTTTGAATGTTTTTGACTGGAATGGGCGTCGTACTCTTTTCCTGTCACTCTCATTGGGACTTCCACGACCTTCAGGACTTGCATTTCCATTATTCCTATACAAAAATAATAAATAAATAAAAAGATCACAGGTATAAATATTGAGATTACCTTGAAAATAGCTGTCACCATAAACTAGAAGCCCTATAACAGAAACAAGATACAACAATTAATCACCCTTTACCTAGCAGATGTGACATCTTCTAGAACAACAGTGAACTCCAGCTTTTTTCCAGGGAGTGCCCCAACAGTGAACAGACTCTTTTCACCATCATAGGCGAAATGTTTGCCAGCCAACTCAGTATCATATGTTTCTTGCACTCTGTCGAGCACTTTTCTTCCTACGCCTTTCCCCTCTACAGGGCGCCCATCCTCATACATGAGATTGACCTGTATAGTTATTTAGAAGTGTTAGCATTTAATAGATTCAAATATTACTCTTGTAATAGTAAAGAGGAGACAAACATACACTGTAGTGAAAGAAATGGCCATCCACATTAGTTATGTTCACTTTAAAGTGATTACTGAGCAGCTGAATCTTTTGACCTTTGGTCCCACTGCCACGTCTAGCCATAGGGACACGTTTCTTCTTAGGAGGATCTGGTTCTGCCTTAATTGGTACTACGTCCGGAGGAATTTCTGCTGGAGGAGGTGGAGGCGGAGGCAAAGCTTCCGCTGATCCATTTCCATTCCCATTTTCATCATGTGGATCCATATTCTATCACAAGTCTGTCGCAACATAACAGAAGCATAGGTCAACAAAATCAGCAACATTTATCAGATGTCCGCCACAGTCTAATACAAGGGTAATAAGTAGACTGTAATGGAAAACAAATGCAGTCTTAAATACCCTTTAACAGCCTTCAGCTCAGAATAACACTCAGTGGTAGTCTCACACAATATTCAAACAGAATGCATAAAATGTTCAATCAACCCAATAATGTAAACGACTACCCATTGCAGTCACTACTAATAAAGATCAAAAAGACAATATTCAGGAATACACACTTGGGAACAAAGATTAATTGAAAAAAAAATAACAAATGCTAACATCATCAAACACATCCAATGAAACAAAACTTAACAGAAAATCAAAAACATCGATACCATATTGTCACGGAACACAATGTTAGAACAAAACTTAACAGAAAGACGAACAGAGCTCCTATAAAATTGATATCCTATATAACAACTTGTACCAATTTTGTTTACCAGGAAGACGAACAAAGCTAATATAAAATTTATACAAAATCCTATAAAACAATGATATTATAGTCAACAGAGCTACTAATGAAAAATAATCAGGCATTATGTCCAATTGTCCACAAACAAATAGATAAAATCCAGAGGATGACGAACAAGTCAATGCTCTCACATTTCAAGTATATTAGCTAAAATCACCAAAAACTTCTCAAGTTAGCATTCCACCAGCATAAAATCCACAAAAACAATTACACAAACATCATCACAAACAATGCATGTTGTTTCTATACACCATTAAAGCTTCATACATTCATAACAGCAGGAAAAAGCTACATAACGAGTAAAATGTTACAGTATAGTCCAAAAGTAAACAAACAAAAAGAAAACCAGGCATACAAAGCCAAAATGTAAAGATTTTACTGCAACATGAAATTAAAATTACAGAGCAAGACATAAAATCAACATGCAAGGAATTTTACAAAAAACCCCTTTAAATCTGAAACACAAAACACAACAAAATTACCAAAATCAACACTAGAAACATCACAAAACCACAAGATACAGGCAATTTAACACATTTACTGAGAAGATCTGGTGTATATTAGTAGATATACATCTCAAACTATTACATGCAAAGACCAATAAGCAATTATTGTCAAAGAAAATTACCAATAAATTATAAATAAGTGATGTTTTTGAATCTGCTTCTACTTCTCGCCCTTCAACTCCTGTCAAAATGCAAACAAAATAGTGTAAATATGTAAATCAGAACATTTGTTTTTGGGAAGCATAAATACATAAAAATTTCAGAAATTCTGAAAAATAAAACCCTTGAAAATCTTTCAAAAAACCAAAAGACAAAAATTCCAAAATAAAACAAAAATAATAATAATAAGATTTCCAAGCGACATTGCGATGAACAACCCAAAATCGCCAAAAATACGAAAAACCCAGAAAATTAGAATCAAATTTTTACAACTACATTGCACAAGATCAAACCCAAACCCCCCCCCCCCCAAAACCCGAAATTATACCTTAAAAACCCTGAAAATCAACCTAAAAACCCATCAAAATTTCGCCAAAAAAAATCCAAAAAAACCCAAAATTCATATGAAAAAGTAGAAAAACGTTTGATTTACCAAAAGGGAAAAGAGACTACAAGAAAAAAAAGATTAAAAACTAGGGTTTAACGATTTGTTTACTCACAGAGAAGAGAGAGAGTGTAAAAATAAAAAAATAAAAAAAAAAACTGAGCTTGTGACCAAATGTGCAACAAACGAACCCTACTCTGCTATAAAAAGGGGTGAAATCATCTCCCAAGGTAACCAGTAATATCGGTTTCCGGTATTTTTTAATTTCCACTGTCATCGAAATCTTCTTATTCTTAAATAAAGTTAATTAATAAAAATAAATAAGTAAATATGTCATTATAAGTAATTACCATATTTGCCCTATGTCATTATAAATAATTACCATATTTGCCCTTTTGTAAAATGGAAAGTAATAAAGAGTGAGGGTATTTTGGTAATTTCCAAAGGGATGTGGAAAGGATAGTGACGTTTTTTACGGAATAAAGGGGTTGGGCTTTGGATAAAGTGACATTTGGTGATGTTTTTCGAAACACAGTGGATTGTGAGGTTGCCACGTGGAGTTTGTTTTTGGGTTTTTATAATTTTTTAGGAGAGTGAGTGTGTGGGCTATACGAGGTGGTTGGAAATGTCATTATCATGCCATTATGCCAAACTGTTTGTATTTGTAAACTTCTTAACAATATTAATATTAGGTGGAATGGGTTGCATCACATATTTTATTTGTACAATTATACTTCGTTCATCCAATTACAAAATTTAATTTTGTTAGGTTTGACATGTATTTTATGGGGGTGTTTGTACCTTGTTTAGGGGGGTAATGAGGTGACCCCGATCTATGTTTGATTAAGTTGAATTTGTTAACATGTTTATTACTTGTACGTAAGTTATGGGAAAATGAATTTATAATTATAACCATTATTCATGTATATTACTCGTATGTAAGTTATGGGAAAATGATTCTACAATTATGGTCATTACTACTCTCTTTATTACTTAAAATTTACAACTTTTTTAATTGTTTCTTTATCAAGAGTTGTACTAAGTATGCAAGTTGACAGTAGGAATTGTAGGTTATGTATATATATTAGAGTTGTTCATGGGCGGGACGGCCTGCTAAGCCCGCCCAACCCGGCCCGCAAAAAGGTCGGGCTTGGACAACCTTTTTGGAAAAAATTGGATATTTGGGCGGGCTAGGCCCGACCCGTTAACATATATGGGCGGGTATGGACAAGAAATATGTATCCCGGGCTAGCCCGCCCGGACCGTTTATTAATATATAATAATAATAATAATAATAATAATAATAGTTATAAATTAATAATAATAATAATAACATTCTTATTTTAATAATTTTATTTAGTTAGTTAGTTATGACATACTTTGTGTATTTTTGAAAATAAATGCAAAGAGACTATATTGAACTTTAAGTTTTTATTAGTTACAATTATTCATTTTAAATTTATATTTTATCATTAACACTTTTTAAATAAGTTTTATCTTACATATATTTATATTATATGTTATAATTTCAACCTTTTTTAAAAAAAAAAATCTATTACCATTTGTGAACAAAAAATTATAAGACAACTATACTAAAATAATTTTAGCACAAGTAAATATTAGTTAGTGTTATAAAAAATAAAACAAAAATTAAGGCTCGTTAGCCCGCGGGCAAGCCCGACCCGTTTAACAAGCGGGCATGGACAAAGTATCAAGCCCGCATAAAAGGGTTCAGGTTTGCTACATAAAGCCCGTTGGACAAAAAAATAAGCATAGGTCCGACCCGCTACCCGTCCAAGCCCGCAAATGATCACCTCTAAGAGTGAATAAATTGATGATAGGACCATAAACATTTATGTTCAATAAAAGTTAAAGAGTAATTTCTCTCTTTATAAAACAAAATTAAGTTATGTGATTTTAAAATATGCAAGAGTAAATTTTCAGAGTGCAACTTATTAACGTGTGTAAGTGGAACATAAATCTAAATGTTGAGGGATTTGAGGAAATTATATTACATGATAATTTTTCTTTTTTCAACCTTTTTATCTCCCTCCTTCCATCTCCCCTCCTAAAGGAATGCAACTCTTTCAGGAAAGCAAACTCATAGCATTAATAGCTCACCAATTATATTCCATCGTTAAATACTTGATCTTCCACCTTTATTTGACCCAAAATTCAATTTTATCACAAACCTTTCACACCTTTCACCACTAATGTCTATTTCTACCAAGGTCACCTCAAGTTACTCATATTTTACACATTTTCTCTAGTAATAGGAAGAAATGACCTTTTCCCCGCACCTTGAACAATCTATAACAAAAACTTTTTTTTGTTTGACATATGAAACCATCTAAAAGAAGAGTTACAAATCTTACAATTGTAAAGAGTCATGATAATGTTTAAGCAAGTTACTATGAAACGCATCTCCTAGTTTGCTCATTCGGTTTACTAGGTCTTGCAGATGTTACCATAACCATCAAGTATTTGGGTACATTATTAGAGAAAGATACAAACAAAAATTGAGTTGCACTTTATATAGAGGGGTGAATGTAACATCATCACTACAAATAATATGTTTATATTCCATAAATAAAGGTTTTAAAATTCAGGATTATGCAAACTTCTAAAATCATTAGAGAGAATAGAGAATTAATGACTTCCAAAATCAGGTTGTGACATAAACTAGATAGGTTACGGAAGCATAATGGCATATTTTGTACCCTCTCGAACTATATGATGAGTTATCTAGGGAAGCATATTTCATACCCTCTCGAACTATGGATCTTTTACTAAATTAGCTACTTAAGTAAAATTGTTTACCAAGATAGCTATTTATAAATTCCCACATTCTCGAAACTAGCCATATTATTAACTAGATATTGAATTGGAAGTTTTTTTTTCCCATGTAAATCGGTGATTTTACAATTTTGATTACCACACTAACTACTGCCCTACTCAACCATTCCCATTACACCCATTATGCAATTGCATGCATCTAATCTTTGATGATTCCATACAATTTTATATTTTTGTTTGATTAGTAGTTTTGGTTCATGTTAAATAATTCATGTTACCATAAATTAGAAGTATATACAAAGTTAAAAATCACTATTGAATTTGCAACTTAGTCAAATATTTATGAAGAAAAAGTCCATCTTTTATGGTTGATCAAATTATAAGATTGTAAAATCTTACTTTGGGGATGCAATTTGAAGATAAGCAACATGGCTAATGACCTATGATGTGTAATATAGTAGCTAGAAGCTCATTTTTTTATGTAATTATTATTGCATTTTTATGTAATTCTTACTATAAATTTTGAAGAGATTTGAATCGTTTGGTAATTAAAAGTTTGGAAAAATGTTTGTTTGCATATGAATGTATTTTGGCTAATTTATAGAGTGAGAATATAATTAGAAAAATCTATTTTCTCAAAACTTGGCATAAGCAACCAAAAAAAAAAGAGATAAAAACCAAACCGATTCAAATGTTAATTTTCCTTCCTAGCCTATATATATAAATAGTTTTTTTAACTAGCTAATTTCGTAAAATATCCTTCAGAATTATCCTCTACCAGTCTATTTTCCTTACATGAAAATTGTCTTAAATTAAGATTATTCCTCCCATATTTAAGCCATGTTCACTTCACCTTATAAAAAAATAATATGTAGTAAAGATAATTTCAGTTCAGTAAAAATAAGTTTTGTTCTATAAAAATCAGTAACTTCAAAGAACAAGTATAATAAACAACCAGTAAAATTAATTTAAGTTCAATAAAAATAGTTTAAGTTCAACAAAAATTTCAGTTCAGTAAAATTAATTTAAATTCGGCAAAAATAATTTCAGTTTAGTAAAATTAATTTCAGTTCTGCAAAATAAAGGTGAAGTGAATAGGACCTTAATTAGGAATTTCACTTATTAAAAGAATTATTTAGGAAGTGTTGTTTACTCCTTTAAAATCATAGTTCCACGTAAGTACAGACGAGTAGTAACTCATAACTAGTCCGGGTTGCAACTGTTTACACATGTAATCGATAAATTTTTTAAAAGCTTTTTAAAATTGTAATTGTCATCAATTACATACTACTAAAAGCGAATCTGAAGGAACACTTGGCAACATATTATTAAAAAAATTCCCGCCAAAATTACTTTCCAAAAAAATCAATTATCAATTACATACTACTAAAAGCGAATTTGAAGGAACACTTGGCAACATATTATTAAAAAATTTCCGCCAAAATTACTTTCTAAAAAAAATCGTTATTATATAATAAAGATTGCATTTAGATTATGACTTTTTTTATATATATAAAATCTAAAATAAACTTCCTAAAATATCAACTTGCACCTTATAACTATAAATATTTTCTCTCACATGTTTTAATCTATATATTATACTAAAAGACAAGCGCCTCAATGTGAGGATGACAAATGTCACTCTCTCATTGGCTTATCTTATGTATAAAATATATCTATATAATTATTGTTTACATATTCAAGCATAGTTATTTTTGTTCAACTTTAAATAATAAAAGCAAGTTTCTATACTTGCATAAGATTTATATGATTTTCTAACATGATTAAATTTTTAATAATAAAATATATATTTTTCAATACTGCAAATAATCCATAATGTCTTTCCAATCTTTACTTATAGTCAAGTTAAAGAATAATACTGTAACTAATTTGAAGCAATATGATTAAAGTGCATAATTAAGGAAATAAATATTTTGTATTTTGAAAGGCTAATATTGTTTTTTTTATGAAAATTAAATAAAATCGATAAAATTAAGTTTGACGTCAATTATGAAATCAATACATACATTTAAAAAAAAAAACCAGATGTACAGTAAAATATTGTGCACCAATTATAAAAGTTATCCTAAATTCAATACAAGTTATCGAATGAATACAAAAGTTTTTGATAAAGATACAAAATAGTGTAAAAATTACTTTTATCGTTTGTTGTACTCCTTGACAAATACTGAATGCTGAGCCGAAATGTTGTCTTGGAAAAATATATATAATCTTGAACATAAATTTAATTTTAATCGATCTTTCATTTTCTATGCAATGCCTTTTACAATGACCTTTTAATTTTCTTACGTAAATAAAATTGAACCAGAAACCAATCTAAACAAGAAGAATAAATGTTAAATTGAATTAGACATTTGACGGGAAAGGACAGATATAAAATGTATTATAACTATTACTCGTGTTTAAAATTGTAATATTCGTATTAAGGGCCTGTTCACATTTACTTAATTTCAGTTCAGTTCAGTACAACTCCAATCAGTTCAGTTCAGTTCAGCTCCAATCAGTTCAGTTCAGCTCTTAATTTCCATCTCTCATAAAATATTAATTTCACCTCAATTCAATTTAGTTCAGCTCCA
Source organism: Chenopodium quinoa (assembly GCF_001683475.1). Lineage (NCBI taxonomy): Eukaryota > Viridiplantae > Streptophyta > Magnoliopsida > Caryophyllales > Amaranthaceae > Chenopodium > Chenopodium quinoa. The sequence continues at coordinate 2,647,383 of NW_018743555.1, read as the reverse complement.
ATCAGTTCAGTTCAGTTTAGTTCAGCTCAGTTCAGTAAATATGAACAGACCCCAACAATGCTATTACTTATGAATTCGTGCATTGCTCATGTACTATACTAGATATACAACAATCATGTGCAATAATTTATGTTGTTTTATACATAATAATACTTTTAACTATAATTTAGACTTTCACATCAACATTTTATAATAATAAAAAAAATATATACATGTCATTTTTATTACACCTAAACATTATATAATAAGTCACATTGTTAAAGTTCTAATTATATTATTGGAATGTAGGTATGATACTATTTTCATGTACTTTACATTCTATGTAATTACGTATAGTATGAAAATTAATATATTTCGTGTAAAATAGTATGTGTATATAATATAATATTTTTTATAATATAAAAAAGTATATATATGTATATAATATAATATTTTATAACACGGGTCCTCCATATCAAGTGTAGCCTCAATCACCACTACACCAATTGGTTGTTGATGTAGTGGTGATTGAGACTACACTAAATTGGCAGGGAGGACCCGTGTTTGATCCCCTGCAACAACAATCGAGAGGGGAGTGGAACCTAACAGCCTAGAACTGATCCTCGAATCCGGATTAGCCCAAAGGGTGAACCGGATAGAACACCCAAAAAAAATTGATCGAGTAACTCAATGCATATATGACGGGAATTAACTTATCCTTTATATATCTTATACAAAACTCTAAAGTCTATATTTTTTTTCAAAATATAATAATAACATTTGTAAATTTTTGTTAATATGAAAGATATAAACCCATCAAAATGTATATATAGTTAAATTGTTTAATAACTTATATCGAATGCGTAATTTTATTAAAATTATTTGCATGTAGTCATTAAATGTGTTGGATGTTGTGTAGCTATGCAATGTTCAAAACTTTAGTTGAGCTATCTTGATTTAGTGATTGTCAGTAAAAAGATATTGACTTCGATCTTGAAATATAATAGTATAATAAATTCTAAATAGAAAAATTAAAACAAAAGGAAATGAAAATAGTAAATGGCTTTAAATATGAAATAAACATAACCTTTTAAATCAATTTAGCGAATTCAAGAGACAACTTTAAGGCTTTTAAAATTAAATGGGGGAAAATATATGTGAAAGAACATTTTTAGTGATATAAATGTTCATGCACTATTATAAGAGTTTTGTTAACCTTTTTATAATTAAGGTAGGGACAAATCTTAATATATACTCCGTATATTTTATTTGTATAAAATTATCAGTATCCATACGACCATACCTATGTACGAAGTATTTGTGTTGTATAGTGTATTTAATCAGCTGTTGGTTATATGACTATTATATAATATATAGTTTTTGGCACAATGCTTAACTTAGGAAATTATATGTACTGGTAGGTCAGATATAAGGTTATTATCGTGTCTATAGATTTGGTGAGTGCGACGGGTAAATAAAACATGTATATATTAGAATGATTGTAGCTACTGATGCGGATGGTATGATAAGAAAATTTAAGTAGTTTTTTCTCAACGGGAGATATAAATGAATTGGTCCACTTCTCTTATATAGTTATGTGGAGTATTATTCAATAATTTTTCAATTAATAAAAATAACATTATAAAAAATTAAAAGAAATTCAAATAACATAAAATACTATTCAAATCACGTTCCTTTAATTTTTTTTTATTGACCATTAGTAACCAAGTCCTTTATTAGTAATTGAATTACCTTTGTTTTTATTTTTCCTACGGGTTTTATTATTTGATTTATAAGCCGTGCATCGCACGGGCACTATGCTAGTTGTTTTAATATATTTCATGCACTTTGATACCTGATGAATCGATTCATTAATTTTTATATAATTATATTATTATCATAATTATTCAACAACCGTGCATTTGCACGGGGTTTAACCTAGTTGTCAAACTAAAATTGAGTTTTTTTTTTAGTATATTTTATTTTAATTGAACCTTGTGATTTGCACTTATATGAATTTTTTTACATATTAATAACATACTTGATAATTGACTTATTAGATGGTGAAATTATTATTGTTATAAGAGGTTAAGGGTTCAATCCTCCTTATCCTTATGTTTTTATATTCAACTAGTCTTAAACCCGTGCGATGTACGACTGTTTAATGTTATAGAGGTTATTTTGTATTGTATTTTTGCTTAGTATTTCAATTTCATATAACAAATTAAAATTTTCCAAGTTATTAAAATTGCATTATACGCCAAATTGAAGAAATATGCACAACTAAACATAATTTGAAGCCCGCTTTAGTCTTCACTTTCACTGTTAACCCACAATCACCTTTATGCAAATTAAAAATAACAATTGTTTTTAATTTGAAAAACAAATTGATGATATTTAATAACAAAAATGAAACTTTAAATATGAATATACATATATAGTTGAATGAAAAATAGATATAAATTTTTTTTACTATTTTCAATAGGGTGCAGTGGGTCTATAAACCAACACACTAATTTTGGGTTTAAGTTTGAAGAAAGTTAGTTACTTTTCGTAAAGGTTTGATCAATTTTTAATTTTATTTTTTTTTATTTAATTTTATTTTTTTATTTATCAAGGCATGATCAATTTTCATTTTGTAAAGTTAGTTTTAAAATAGGGTAGGTATTTGTAAAGGCATTTAAAAAAAAATTATTTGTTAATTTTTTTTTTAATCTGAAAAATAGGAAGTAAACACATAACTTTCCAACTTTTTGTTTTAATTAGAAGTGTAGATTTGTTATTTGGTAATCATTTACAAAATATTGTATTAAGCATAGTCACTTAAAATCGACTTATAGAAGCTGGTTCAAAATTATACAGAGTAGCAATTGTTAAGAGTTATGTTTTTGTGAGGCAAAATTTATCTTAAATAATAATTGATTAATCAACTAATTAAACCATTGAGTAATCCACAAAACACAAGCATGAGAATATAAGGGGAAAAAATTGATGTTGCTAAATTTTTCAAAAGATAAATACATATGAAACATATATTAAGACAAATTTCATCTGTTTTCTACCAACATAGTTCTTAAAACCATTATTTTAAAAAATCTATAAATTCCTCAAATTTCTATCTAATTGCAAAATTGGCATATGAATATATATTTGAAAAACCATTACTAACAAATCACAGAGAAACACACCTTTAAATTTGTTATATTAATAAAAAAGATGGGAAAACTATTATTGAATTGTTACATAAAACTGTATATTCAACTCACTTGTCAACCCCATTATCACAGATCACAAAACTCAGGACTTGAAATCTTTTAATTTTCCAGATTATAAACATAAAAATTTACCATAATTACAACTAACCTTAAAAAAATAAGAGAAATTAGAGTGAAAGAGGGTTGATCTGATGACAATGACAAAATTAGTGACTATTGCATATTGTAAATTAACTGTTTAAACGGGGAAAAGAAATGATTTGGTGAGGAAATAGAAATTTAAATTAAAAAATTAGTGGTTGTTGATAAAAAAGAAGCTGAAAAAAAAAGAACCTCATAATAAACCATAAAATATATACCAAAGGGGTATCAGCTTGTCATCCTGGTTTGAAAGATAGAAGCGCTTTAAACTTTAATTTAAGTGAAATCATAGAAAAAAAATTAATAAACAACCGCCACCAAGAAACAGATAACATGCATCAAAAATCAAAATTAGGGAAGAAAAAAAAGGCAAGAGAAACAGAATTACAAATTTAAATAAGCATAGTAAGGATGAAGGAGACATTATTGATAGTTAAAATTGAATTAAAAAGTTGGATCAAAATCATACGGAGTAGCAATCACTAATAAGAGTTATTTCCCTAAAAAAAGTTAATCTTTATGGGGTAAAATCAATCATAAGCAAAAATCAATTAATAAACTTACTAAATCATTTATTTATTAATCAACAAAAGGCCAATATTAAAGAAAAATTAACTTCAAAAAATATTGAAAAACAGGGGCAAACCTGCAAACTTAAATGAAGCAAGAGTATTAAAAAAAAAAAAAGAAACAACACTGTAGAAGAATCCATATACCATTGACTCTTCACCCAAAAAATCATTTTAATCAACAAATTGAAAAATAATCACAACTAAAAATTAGAAATTGTTGTATTATGAAACTCAATTAATTTAAAAAATAAAAAATAAAATCGTGGGAGTATAATAGGGATCACAAACCTATGACCTTAATCAATGGTCATAATACAATCTTTTATGTTCATTTTCGCTATATTTATAAATCCTAAACAGAGAAGTTAAAAAAAACGTCGTTTGGTAATCTTTAACTGTGAAACCAAAGGGAAGCCTTGTTTGGGAAGAAACTCAAGTCCGAGAAATAAAAAGATAAACATCTATTTCTTTTTTTTTGAATAAAATATAAACATCCAGATGAGTATGTCAAAAATAAAGAGAGCCGCCAACAAGTTTTTAAGGAACTTGTAAATCGTTCACGGATAATTTAAAGCAACCACGATAAAGGGACAACGATAGACAACAACGATTGACCCGTGAAGGTTACACTCCATTCATAATCCATGAGATTACTAACTCCATATGGTTCGGAACCACGAAAGGAGGATCAGGGATGATGGTACGAAGTGAGTCATGGAGTCACATTCGCCCGTATTGGCCTCTACTCGATTCTTATAGTGAAAAGTGATTCATGCGATCTCAAAGGCATACAAACAAAGATTCAATTTGCTCCAAACTATTATTAATCTAAATTGGTTTAATATTAATGCAACACATAATTCTAAAATATTGTGATCACTTGAATTAACAACAAGATTAAAAAGGAACCTAAACCGGTTGTCCAAATTATCTTAGTAGGCGTGATTTCCAATTACATATTCCCTTTAACATGCAAAATGGTGATCATAATAACAATAGAATAAACATTAATTAATTACTCACATTCTGCGCGTTCCTTTAAATTGCTACATCATGAATAAACTGTTAGTAACTTCAATGAAAATATAAAGCAAATGAAAATTAAATTAAATAAATATAGATTTGATTTGGTCCAAACCCTCAGTTATTTGTACCATTCACGCCTTGGTTTAAGGACATAACATCGGGTTAAGTATGGACTCTTTGGAGTGCTTAGGGAAAGAATGATGTAATTAGGAATATAGGTTTGAGGCTTAGAATATGGGAGAGAGAGAAGAGAATGATTTTGGTGTAAAAGAGAGAAAAAGAGAATGATTTGATATTATAATCAAGCTTGTTGATCATTGGAAAAGGGGTGATATGACCTCTATTTATAGGGAAAAAAAGAGAGTCGAAGAATCAAGAAAAGATCGAGTTCGAATCGGATTAAAACTCTTGCGATAGACAGCAGTTTTTGCGGTTTTTGTTTTTATCATATCTTTTGATTCAAAAATCGGAATAAGATGAATAAGATATCGTTGGAAAGATCTTGAAGTCTACTTTCTAAACAAATTAGAATCAGATTATAATATTTTGTAGAAGTAAAGATATGGCCGAAATAGTGGGACGGTGTCAGTTTTGAATAGAGTTGTTTATTTAACTCATATCTTTTTCGTTATACCTCGAAATTGATATTATAATATATCATTGGAAATATAATTTCAAGGGCTATCTAACCATATAAAATTGGATAAAAAATATGAGGCACGAAAATAATATCTGTCTATCTTTGAATATCTTTCAATTTGAATAAAATTAGGACTTTCAAGAAAAAGGAGTTTTATTCAATTTCAAACTCTTTAATCTTATCTTTTCAAAAAGGATAATTAGGATCTTTTAGAAAATTATAGAAGCTTCTAATTAATCCTAATTGGTTTAGGAATTGGATCAAATAATTTGGACCCTCCACATGATCATTGGGTCGTAGGTAAGGTGGCCTTAGGTTCGGTTTGGGCTCAGTTTAATATTTTGGCCATAACTTATTCGTTATAACTCGGATTTGGGCTTATAATATATCGTTGGAAAGCTCTTTTAAAACCCCATTCAACTATTTAATCATTGGACCCATATTATAGATCAAAATAAACTGGATTAAACGTTGTTATAAAAAGAACACGAAATGAATGATTTTAAAGGACACGAAATGAATTATTTTGGGTTTAAAGGCACAAAAAGAGGAAAATAAGTTATGATTTGGGGAAATGGGCTAGGAGTTGGGTTGGTTTATGAAATGGAAATATGGATTTAAGCACTCCAAGATTAAATACTCAACCCGACCAATAATGGCGGTGAAAGGTTGTTCATCATTGAGCTTGGTTTTGGGGAGACATTTTTAGGTGTCTACATCCCCACACCGTAATCATTCTATAACAATGTCTTTATTAACATGTGACATGATCTAAAAAATGGTTACAATCATCTAAAGTTACAGAACGTTACACAAGTTGCTAAGGAATGCATCTTTTAGTCCATTCATTAGGATCAATAGTTCTTGTGGATGTTGCACCATAACAATCAAGTAGTTGGGTATAGGATCGGACTAGATGAAGAGACAAGCTCAAATTGATTCCACGTACTTTATGGACAAGTGGTCTGGTTAAAATCAGCATTAGACCATCTCCAATGGTGAGACTCAACATTGGGTATTAAAATACAAAATGAGTTATTTTTTAACTCCAATGGTGATACCCAAGCCACTTCTCAATTTAGCAACTCATATGACTATCTCCAATGGTGAGACTCAAATTTGAGTATTGAAATACAAAATGAGTTGTTTTTTTACTTCCAATGGTGATACCATACTCACTTCTCAATTTAGCAACTCATGTGAAGCCTAATTTCCCAATGGTAAGACTCTCTAAAATATACAAATGTCACTTTCAATTTAAGGTTCACCAAATCCATTTCTTTTTTATTATCAAATATTGCAAGATTATAAAAAAAGTTAAACTTAAATAAATTACAAAATATATTAGAATATTGATAAGGGGCCCACACTTTTTGTCAAATGAGACTCAAAATTGAGTATCTAAACTTAACAACATTTTTTTGGAGTTACTAAATTTAGATACCAACTTATTGGTATACATTGCAAAAAATACTCCCTCTCTCCTAAAAATACTCATTTGAGTCTCACCATTAGAGAGAGTCTAATTTCCCAATGGTGAGACTTTCTAAAGTATACTAATCTCACTTTCAATTATGGCCTACCAAATCATATTTTAAGTTTTATTTAGAAAAAAAGTAAAATTAAAACTTAAATAAATTACAAAACATATTATAATATAGATAAGGGCCTACACTTTTCGTCAAATGAGGCTCAATATTGAGTATCTAAACTTAGCAACTTTATTTTGGAGTTGCTAAGTTTAGATACCAACTTATTGGTATCCTTTACAAAAAATACTCTCTCTCTCTCCTAAAAATACTCACTAGAGTTTCACCAATGGAGAGGGTCTTATTGTTTAGCATTTGATGAGTTATCTAGTAATGTAGATTTCCTCTACCCTCTTAGAACTCTTCTCTACTTGATTATTTTCTCTATAATACTAAGATTCTTCCTTCCCATATTTAATTAGGACTTTAAATTATTTAAAATATTATTTAGGAAGTAAGCTTGTTTATTGATAGGCCGTCGTCGAGCCTACCAAAGATAAAAACCTAACTTGGTCTCTCTAATGGGTAGAAAGGGTAAGTAAGGGTCGATCCCACAAGGACTAAGGGGAGCACTAACAAATATCGATTTGTGATAAGCTAAGTCAAGTCTTTTTGGGTTATGAGTTATGAAGAAAAACTACAAACAATAATAAAGAGGATCTCGGGAAGGTATCCACCAATTAAGTCGTTCACAAACTACAATTTAACATACAAGACATAGCGATTTGGGGATAAAATTAGGGGAAGTCATCTAAGGCACCCAACTACTCTCTCAAGCTAGAGGGATTACTTGAATCATGAATACAACCTACTCTCGTGGTTACAAAGCATAAAACAAGTGTTAAAGCATAATCACGATGACATAAACATTCCCTTGATCGGAAATTCCTATTCTCATGGCATTTCGGGTCAATCAAGCATAAGGGAGCTAACTCAAGTTCATCTCTCGATCCTTCGTTGAGAAAGCTTAGATAAATAGTTCTAGCAATGGCCACTTACAAGAACTAACAATGAAACCACTTAAGCTCAACTAATTAACATCCCACATTAGCTAAATCAACACATACAAACAAGTATTTGTGAATTCATCAATGATTTCAACAATCCCAAGTAAAAGAACTACTCACAAATCATAATAAATTGCAAAACTAAAGGAATTAACAACTAAGAACATGAAACAAACACTAATCTAACATAAACAAGTAATTAAGGATGAAAAGATATAAAAATAAGTAAATAGAATAACAAAATAGGAGAGAGAGTAAGAAATTCTCATTGATATTGCAAGGAGTATCCAAATCTTCAAGTCTCCTTCCTTCAATTCTTCATATTCCAAGCTTTCAACAAGATTTTCTCACTTTCTCTCTCTAGAAAATGAGAGTTTCTCTCTCTAAAAACCCTAACCTAAGCTAAAAATAAACTAAGAAGATCCCCCCCCTACAAATGAAGCTAAAGGGATATTATATAACCCCCAAGTAAAAGGACGGAGAAACCAAGAATCGGCCCGTCTACAGGTCGGCACGGACGTGCCAAAGGTTGCACGGACGTGCAGACCTGTAAAAATGAGAACAATAGCTACTGCCTGACCTTGCACGGACGTGCATCAATTGACACGGACGTGCATGAATTGGCACGGACGTGCATCAATTGGCACGGACGTGCAGCTTTTTCTGGCGAAACAGCTTTATTTCGGAAGGTCATAACTTCTTCATTACTCATTGGAATAAGGCATGTAAGCAGTCGTTGGATAGCTCTTGAGATGAACTTTAATCTCCAATTTGAATCACTTCAAAAACTTGAGTAGAAAAAAAGTTATAGTCATTTGAAGTTGACCTTAGTGAAAAAATCCTTCCAAAACCCTTCCAAATGCTCTTATTTCACTCTTGTACACTTTTTCTTGCTTCTTTCATTCTTCCATAGCTCCCTTATTTCCTCTTCTTGTCTCCAACTTCTTTTCTTCTTTGTCCAAAAGCTTCAAAGTGCCATATTTATACCTAAATATGCACCAAAACACTAGCAAACCCGTGAAGCATATGATACACAAAAAATGCATAAAAATAGAGTAATTAGTGAACTAAGCATTGATTTCCCACAATTCTAAGGCTCAAAATCACTTTAAAATCATACAAAATAACAAGTTATCACATCCCCCCAAGCTAAGCTTTTGCTCGTCCTCGAGAAAAACAATAATGTCAAACCAAAGAAGGGAAATAACGTGTTAGAATCTAAACAAGGAGGGGCAACAAGGAGAATGCATATACACACTAATCCGTATGGTAGCCACCACTATCACTTTAAGCGCAAGTGAGAAGCAATTTAAACCTCTAAGTCGCCCTAGAGGACGAGTTTTTATCTCGTGAGGGTTTCCAATGAGCTTGCCCCACAACTCACGCAATCCACAACACATCGTCAAAAATCACACAATTTCAATTTTTCGCCCAAGTCAACTCATCGGGATATGAGACACAAGCAAGACAAGTGAACAACTTTCAAGAATTACCAATCATACAAATGTACACATGAGTTGGGGGTAGAGAGGAGAACTAAACAAGGTTGCACTAGGATACTTCCTTTGGCCTTTTACTAGTTCATTAGAGCACACCTAGATATTCCAAAGTTGTAACAAGCCCTCTTTCGGTTATAAAATCTCAAAATGCTAGTCCACCTCCCAAAATGCACACCCAAGGCCCCTTAACTACACTCTAACTCGGGAATTTCATAAGAAACAACAATGCAAACAAGGTGTGGGAGGCATCCACGAGTTGACCTCTAAAGAAGAGAATTTTTTTTTTTTTAGAAGTTTTGGGGTAGTTTTTGTTCTCCCCTTTTTTTATGCTCTTCTTTTTTTTTTTTTCAATTTTCAATGCCCTCGCCTCTTTTAACTGTGAGCGGCTCTTTCTTTATTGAGAACGTGTGGCTTATTACGCCACTTATTACACATGATACAAGTAGAACCAATTCCCTAATAGAGTTTCATTTCGGGGAGGAAAGGGGACACATCAAGGGCACAAGGGACCACAAATTTATTCAAACATATCCTACTTGAGCAATTAGACAATATCTTATACTAGGCGTGCAATTGAGCATTCATTGGCTTTCATTTCATATACTCCAATGCAATCAAGATTAATAGACCTCTAAATGACCCCAACTCGTGCACACACTCTTCTAAAAAAACTTTTACTCATCACTCAAGAGTCAAGCAAGCAAAACATATAATCGTCATTTGAGTCTCATCCTTGGCAATTTTTTAATTTTTTTAAAGTTATATTAAAGAAAAATAAAGAAGACCATGAATATCCAAATGTACAACTATGAACGAATTCAAGCATCAAACTAACAATCAACCCCCTTCATGAAAGTGTGAAGCTACCCCCCCCCCCCAAGCTTAGACGAAGCGTTGTCCTCAATGCTTTGAAGAGATAATCAAGGGGGAGGAAGGGAGGGAAGGGAACACAATCAATCTCAACAAGTACCTCTAATCCAACATCCATAACTACAACAAAAAACCACAACAATAAAATCTAGCCCCCAAACCAAACTCTTTAACAAGCAACCAATGAATGGCAAAAATAATTATAAAATCAATAGCTTGAGAAGGGATGAAGACAGGAAGAGATATTACTCAATTTGATGCAAAATTCTTCATAAATTCTTCAAAACTTTGTAGAGTATGTTGCGTCTTTCCAATGTAGCAAAAACTCCAAAATTCTTGTGAATTTGAGACTATATGATGTAATTTGGAATGGAGTGATAAAGAGTACCTAATTTAGAATCATTTCATAAAGCTCGTTAGTTCAAATCATCAAACAATTAAAATCCATGCACATCGTTATTCAAAAATAAATAAATAAAAAAAAATTGCCTTTCTTTTCGGTCTTTGGCTAGACCTTAACTAGTAAGTAATTTGACAAACTCCTAAGGAGCTTATCATATGCACTTGAGCACATTTCACAAATTGCAACCATAAAAATAAGAAGAAAATTTAAAGAGAAGAAGAAAAGGATATACATTAATCTACAAAGTTTCCTAAAATAAAAATGAGAAGATCTAAAAAAGGTCCTAGATTGAAAAGAAGAAGGAAAAATAAAAGTATAACTATCAACAAAACACTTTATTGGAGATTCATTTGGTAAATCAAAAACCATATTTACATCAAATTCACCCAATTGAGTATCGTTGGTTAGAAATTGATCATGTAAATCATAGAATGAAGTACAAAGAGGCTCATGTGAAGTGAACTTGGGAAGAGAAGTGGGGAAAAGGCTTGGAAATGAGACAATAATATCAAGAGTTTTTGAGAAAGGGACATGAGGCTCAAAAAAAGAATGGTCAATTGGTAAAGACTCAACAATCACCTCACTCTCAACTCTGTGGTCCTCAAAAGAGGGACTTTCCTCCACTTCATACCTTTTATCCTTACTTTCCCAAAATTTATCATGAATATCTAGGCTACTATTTCCAAATTGATAATTATCCTCAACACCTCTTGAATAATCATCAATATAATCAAATTGAAGAATACCATCAACATTATATTTGGACTTTAGTAGACTTATATCATTAGTGGAATTCAACAAACAATCATCAACTTTGTCATTATTCATAATTAAAGGTACATTAGGCTCATTATACAAATTGATGATATTTGGAAAAATAGGGTCATCAACCAAAGGTTTTTCAAGAAGAGGTTTCTCAAAATTTTCATTTTCATTCATTTGAACCCTAGAAGCTTCACTAAGATGATTCATGGATGTACAATTGCTCTTTATGTCCATTAGATTCTTAGAAATCTCTTCACAACCCTCCAAAAAACATTCTAGAGCGATCTCTAAAGAAGACTTGGGTTCTTGAGGATGGGAGAAATTTCGAAAATCACAATGAGAAGAGGTGTCAACATTATGCACATTAGCCACATCATAAGGAGTACATGACATAAAATTGGAATCCAAGAAAAAAGTTGGGGAATTTTGACAATTTGCATCACCAAAACTCGAAACATTAGAATCCAAAACATTATCATCACATTCTTCAAATGAGTTCGCACCATTAAAATGGTCATACATCTCATGATTAGCCATCTCCCAATCATAAGTATCTTTAGCTAGCCATTCAAACATACTCCAATTCTCATTAATGGTTTTATACATAAATTGACCTTCGGACATAGATTCAACAACAACTCGCATTTCATCATTTAAACCTTCAAAAATTACTTCACAAATATCCACCTTTAAAAGTCTATGACCATAATTATAACCAACATAATCATTAACTCTATGGTAATATCTCCAAAATGTTTCATTCTCGTATTGGGGAAGGGAAAAAATTGCCATTTATTTCAATGGAAGAAACCCCAAAATAAAATATAAAAAAGAAAAATAAAAGGGAAAAAAATATATGTACAAAGACTTAGACTCATCTAATCAATAATTAGACAATGTCAACCGAAGTCCCCGGCAACGGCGCCAAAATTTGATAGGCCGTCGTCGAGCCTACCAAAGATAAAAACCTAACTTGGTCTCTCTAATGGGTAGAAAGGGTAAGTAAGGGTCGATCCCACAAGGACTAAGGGGAGCACTAACAAATATCGATTTGTGATAAGCTAAGTCAAGTCTTTTTGGGTTATGAGTTATGAAGAAAAACTACAAACAATAATAAAGAGGATCTCGGGAAGGTATCCACCAATTAAGTCGTTCACAAACTACAATTTAACATACAAGACATAGCGATTTGGGGATAAAATTAGGGGAAGTCATCTAAGGCACCCAACTACTCTCTCAAGCTAGAGGGATTACTTGAATCATGAATACAACCTACTCTCGTGGTTACAAAGCATAAAACAAGTGTTAAAGCATAATCACGATGACATAAACATTCCCTTGATCGGAAATTCCTATTCTCATGGCATTTCGGGTCAATCAAGCATAAGGGAGCTAACTCAAGTTCATCTCTCGATCCTTCGTTGAGAAAGCTTAGATAAATAGTTCTAGCAATGGCCACTTACAAGAACTAACAATGAAACCACTTAAGCTCAACTAATTAACATCCCACATTAGCTAAATCAACACATACAAACAAGTATTTGTGAATTCATCAATGATTTCAACAATCCCAAGTAAAAGAACTACTCACAAATCATAATAAATTGCAAAACTAAAGGAATTAACAACTAAGAACATGAAACAAACACTAATCTAACATAAACAAGTAATTAAGGATGAAAAGATATAAAAATAAGTAAATAGAATAACAAAATAGGAGAGAGAGTAAGAAATTCTCATTGATATTGCAAGGAGTATCCAAATCTTCAAGTCTCCTTCCTTCAATTCTTCATATTCCAAGCTTTCAACAAGATTTTCTCACTTTCTCTCTCTAGAAAATGAGAGTTTCTCTCTCTAAAAACCCTAACCTAAGCTAAAAATAAACTAAGAAGATCCCCCCCCTACAAATGAAGCTAAAGGGATATTATATAACCCCCAAGTAAAAGGACGGAGAAACCAAGAATCGGCCCGTCTACAGGTCGGCACGGACGTGCCAAAGGTTGCACGGACGTGCAGACCTGTAAAAATGAGAACAATAGCTACTGCCTGACCTTGCACGGACGTGCATCAATTGACACGGACGTGCATGAATTGGCACGGACGTGCATCAATTGGCACGGACGTGCAGCTTTTTCTGGCGAAACAGCTTTATTTCGGAAGGTCATAACTTCTTCATTACTCATTGGAATAAGGCATGTAAGCAGTCGTTGGATAGCTCTTGAGATGAACTTTAATCTCCAATTTGAATCACTTCAAAAACTTGAGTAGAAAAAAAGTTATAGTCATTTGAAGTTGACCTTAGTGAAAAAATCCTTCCAAAACCCTTCCAAATGCTCTTATTTCACTCTTGTACACTTTTTCTTGCTTCTTTCATTCTTCCATAGCTCCCTTATTTCCTCTTCTTGTCTCCAACTTCTTTTCTTCTTTGTCCAAAAGCTTCAAAGTGCCATATTTATACCTAAATATGCACCAAAACACTAGCAAACCCGTGAAGCATATGATACACAAAAAATGCATAAAAATAGAGTAATTAGTGAACTAAGCATTGATTTCCCACAATTCTAAGGCTCAAAATCACTTTAAAATCATACAAAATAACAAGTTATCATTTATTCCAGTAAAGTCTTAATTATGCGAGTTCAAACGAGTAGTATCTTGACTCATAATAACTTTACCTTATTTGAAATGTTAAGATCTCCCCTTTAGTTACTCCTTACTAATTCTATGTTGTCCAGCTCCTCTATATTTATATGGCATTAATCATATGTATAATCGTGATCCTTAGTGTTAGGATCTTACCTATTCGCACTATCTACTGCATTATCGTATCCTTAAAATATTTCCATTTTATCTTCAATTATATTTTATTCAATTAATTCAATTTCATCCTTTCTTAGGATTGCAAATAGATCTTTCAAGTCAATCAGCTATGTTCGGCCTTCAATTGTAGGCACAAAAAAGTATTTCCCATTTAGCATCCGATAACGAAACAACGCTATGCACAATCAGGTTAATTCTCAAAGTAAAAACGATGTTGCTAGGTTCATCACATGTTTTTTACCCTAAAACATTTTGCTTAGCCCCAGAAAACCCAAAAAACCTCTTTAAAGCTCTAAACAGAAGCCTAAAGCCGAAGTTTTACCCAGAAACCCTTAAAGTCAACCACAAACTTCTCCTACCTTTCTAACAATCTTCAAGGCCAGGCCTAATCCAAAAATATCTTCATCAACCTTTTGTCTCTTTTGAACCTCCCGAACCACTAATCACTTGGGATTATGCAAAGTAAAGTTACAAGCTACATATATGTGCCAAATGCACATACTGCGTATCTAACGCACGATTTGTGCTCCGGATGCATGACCTAAGTTCTATAACCCCTTAAATTTTATACACCCCCTTCTCATTTCTCCATTATAAGGGGTCGAAACCCATCAAAAAACTCTACAAACTCTGTCAATCATTGACTCAACTTCTTAGTCACAATTACACTATTTGTTTAGGCAAATCTCAATAAGGACATTTAAGAATTTGCTAGGTTTGAGGGGTAATAACAATCATTCTACCAATAGCATATAAAATAACTAAGAACGATAATGAATCAACAAGTAATCAATAAGTAGGCAGTAAATATTCGATTATATAAAGAAGATGAGTTTAGAGATACAATACTGAGTAGAGACAAGCCTCCTTGTTCAGTAGAGACACAGTTCCGTAGACAAAAGTAGAGTAATTTTATTATATTTAGGTGTATGCATGTGTAAATGAATGCTAAAAATGTCTAATTATGCTTATTTATACCTAGGGATCTCTAGGGTTTACAAATATCTTCAGAATATATTTGAAATGGGGAAGATCTTCTTGATTTATCTTCTTCCTTGTTCTGTAGGTGTATCTTTGGCAAGTATCTCCTTGATTGATATGTATGATGCTGTTTTCCTTGTTTACTTCAATCAAGCCGTTTTGCATATTCTTGCTGATTTATTGGTCTTGGATTGATGCCCTAAATGCAATGGGTCGTGTGATAATACGGGCCCAACAATTGCCCCTAATTTTTATTTTCAAGTATTTGGAAGTGAAAATTACTTAAAAATCCGTTGGGAGGATTTTGAATTTTTCAGAAATTACTTCAACGGTTAACAAAATAGGAAACGTGATGGCGGTTTTAAGGCAACTTCCTCGATAACCGTTCATGGCGGTTTATTTCTTTTTTGGTATTTATTGGGTGTGCAGGCTCTTGTCTAATCACTTCATTGCTTTGCCCCAATTTCGGTTTTCACCAGGTATTTTCTCTCCTTTCTCTGTTTCCTCTGTTTCTTTACTTCGTTGTTTTTCTTTTTGTTTTGCGATGGGTGGTCATGTGAAAGTGGTGTTTTCTGGGGTGGATGAGGGTGTGAAAAAGCCTAACTTGGTGGCGTAGAACGTCTTCCCTGCTAAGGATGTCTATCCTTCTACCATCACGAAAGAGGAAGTTCAGAACATCGCTGCTATTGCGCGATTCCCTGATGGGGTTGTGGTGAAAATCCCATCTTCTAGGGAGAGGGCTGATTGGACTGCCCCTGGTTGGGTGTGTTTCTTCGAGTATCCCTTTGTAATTGGGCATACTTTCCCTTTTTCTTCTCTTGTTCGTCAATTTCTATCTAGGGTTAGGGTTTCACCTTGTCAGTTATTGCCCCAAACTTGGAGGGTTTTGCGAATTTTGGATTTGCTAAGTGCAAAATTGGGTATAGAGCTTGATGTAAGGGACTTGTGTTATCCTTACACTATTAGGACCAGTGGTAAGGGTCGGGTTGGTCTTCGTTTGAAGGATGGTGTTGGTCCTTCGGTGACTGACTTGGAGAAGGCGTTTGATAAGAAGTGGTATCACAAGTTCTTCTTTGTGAGGATTGACTCGTTGGGTGATGATTGTGATTTTTTTATTGACACTGTTAAGGCTGAAGGTATTTTGTTTTCTTATTCTTCTATGTTCTGCTCTCCTTCTTTGTTGATTTGGGCTTATTTGCTTGATGGTTGCAGTGAGTAAATTGAAGCAGCGTTCTCAATCTCCGTCCCTGGTAGACAAGTTGTACGAATTAAGTGTGGACGAGAGATCTTTCATCAAGTTGACGCAATCAGAGGCGGTTATCCAGATCAGGTCTTTGGACGATTCTAATTCTGAGCAGAAAGTTGCCCCAACTATGTCTCAAGGTATGTTCTTCTTTTTTCCTTTTCTGTTTGTGGTTTTTGTTGTGTTGTTCCCTGTGGATGTGTCCTGTTGCAAATTTGTTTTGCCTTTGTTAAAGATTTATTTAGCTTTTAATTTGTTTGTCCTTTCTGAGGTGGTTATGTATTTTGTTGAGTATGTTTGTTGTGTTCCCTGTTACATTCCCTTTTGAATTCTGCCATGTTCCTTGTAGATACTTCGAGGTCACTAAGGTCTCATGACCTTCTTAGCTCATCTTCCCTTCTGGGCCGCCGTAAACATCGCTCTTATCCTCCAACTACTGAGGTTGTTCCTCTTAATACGGTGGCTACAAAGAGCGGTGCTCTTCCGCCTCCACCTCGTACTGGCCTTAAGAGGAAGCTGGGGGTGCCTATTGCTGTTGATGCTGCTGATTTCTCTTTTGATTCCTTGGCTCCGCATGTGGACACCTTACTGTTTCCGTCCTTCAAGGATCGCCAATCTTCGCAGACCTTTGCTGATCTTTCTCAAGAGGCTGCTGTGCAGTCTTTCCAGGTATGGTATACTAAAAAAAAAATAGAAATTTAATAAACATGGTTAAAACCGGATTGCGCATTCCTTACTTGATTCCGTGTTCTGCAGAGCCTGCAGTCTTGCTTGGGCGTACTGGGCAAAGTGTCTGAGTTTACTCGAGCGTATGAGGCTATGAAGAAGGAGCGTGATGCTCTTTCTGATAAGTACAAGGCTGCTACTGAGGCTTTGAAGGCTGAACGTGCTAGGCACAGGGACTGCATTGCTGAACGTGATGGGCTGAAGAGGACCTTGGAGGAGGCTGGGAACGAGGCTGTTGATGCTGCAGCGTATTACTTTGGGAAAGCTCGTCTTGAAATGATGGAGGAATTTCAGCAAGGAAAACATGAGGCCTGGGATTATGAGGCTGACAAGGCTGCTTTTGAGGTTGCATTTGCTGCAGGGACTGCTGCTCCTGGCACATTGTTGCTGAGCTATGCTGATGAGGAAGTGAATTCTCCTCACAACACCGATGTTAGGGATGTCCCAGAAAGTACGAAGCCTGTTGCTGAGGAAGTGGTCCCTTCTGACAACATGGATGAGAATTAGTTTCAATGGTGCTGTGTCACCTTTAAAAATTTGTTAGATTTGAAGGATGTTTGTTTTTACTACCTTAGTGCAGTTGGATAATTTGTTTTGTCTTTGTGCTACATTTCTGTAGCTGGATAATTTGTTTGTTTTGTTTCTCTGCAACTAAGTATTTCTGTCTCCTTTTTGCTAGTTGATCTGTATTTATGTTTCTTATTGTATCATTGCTGTCTTATAATCGTGTTGCAGTCGTATTGCAGTTGTATTACAGTTGTATTACAGTTGTAATATGAATGTAGTGTTGCTTACATGTGTTTGCTTGCTCTGCGAGGATAGTTGGTTTGTTCCTTGTAGGGATGGTTAACCTTTGCTCTGTGATGGTCTGTTGTGCTTTTGCCTAGTAGTGTAGGTAATGTTCCTTGCAAAACAGAATAAGGTGAGGGGTGGCCGTGGGTTTCCCCAACGGCCCTCCGATGCCAAAGTCAGTACTCGTAATGATCATAAATTGAATTGACAAAGTGTGAGTAAAGAGGAGTACCTTTCGTGCTGATTTTGGCTGTTAGAGATTTTTGTGTTTTTCTTCTTTTTTTTTTGGTAAAAAAGGAAAATTGAAATGATAACTACACACCTTCGCTTCTTCAAAAATGATATAGCTTTAAGTGTGTTGCATTCAAGCTTCGCTGTACTTCTTTTCCTTCTGCATTTCTGAGTTTGTAAGCTCCATTACCTACTACCTTAGTGATCTCGTAGGGTCCTTCCCAGTTGGGTGCTAGCTTTACTGAAGCAATGTATAAGGCCAAAATGATTTTCTCTAATGATGCGTACCTCGTTTCTGCACTGAGTAGGGTTTCGCTTACGTAGTAGATTGGGAACTATTCTTTGTTTTCCTCTCTTGTGAGAACTGCGCTGACTGTCCCTTCAGACACTGCGAGGTACAACTGAAGCGGCTCCCCTTCTTTGGGTTTGGAGAGAATCAATGGGTTGGCTAAATATTCTTACAGCTTCTGGAATGCTTCGTCGTGCTCTTGTTCCCACTTGAATTCCTTATTCTTCTTCAGTATTTCGTAAAAGGCTCTATTCTTGTCTGAAGATTTTGAGATGAACCTGTTCAATGCTGCAATTTTCCCTGTTAAGCTTTGTACATCCTTCTTGGATTTTGGTCGCTCTAGGTCTAGGATGGCTTTGACTTGGTCTGGGCTGGCTTCTATTCCTCTTTGTGTGACCATGTATCCTATGAACCTTCCTGACTGTACTCCAAATGTGCATTTTGTAGGGTTTAACTTCATGCCGTACTACTTTAAGATGGAAAATGCTTCTCTCAGGTCTTTGACGTGATCTTCTGCCTTTTTGGACTTAACTACCATGTCATCAATGTAGACTTCCATTGTGTTCCCAATCTGCTCTTCAAACATCTTGTTCACCAACCTCTGGTATGTTGCTCCTGCATTTTTCAATCCAAAAGGCATTACCTTATAGCAGTATATTCCTTGACTGGTAATGAAAGCGGTTTTCTCCTGGTCGTCCTTGTGCATGAGGATCTGGTTGTAACCACTGTAAGCGTCCATGAAGGATAGCAGCTCGTGCCCTGCTGTGGCGTCTACCATGGCATCAATATGAGGTAAAGGGAACGGATCTTTTGGGCACGCCTTGTTGATGTCTGTAAAGTCTATGCAGATTCGCCATTTTCCGTTCTTCTTCCTGACTACTACTACATTGGCGAGCCATTATGGGTACTTTACCTCTCTGATCTTCCCAGTCTTCAGTAGGTTTTGAATTTCCTCGTTGATAATCTTGTTCCTTTTTGGCGCAAATTTCCTTCTCTTCTGTTTTACTGGTGTATGCATTGGGTCCACGTTCAACTTGTGAGTAATTACGTCTGGAGAGATGCCTTTCATGTCTTCATGGGTCCAAGCGAATACGTCTTTCTCTTCGTCTAGAAAGTTGTAAACTTGTTGTCTGAGTTCTGCCTTCAACTCCGATCCTATTCTGACTTTTTTATCTGGATGTTTGGGGTTCAACTGGACTTTTGTAGCTTCTTGTTCTTCTGATATGCTCAAATTTTCTTGGCCCAGCTGACCCTCTGATTGCTATGCTGAACTCTTTTCTGCAGACGTTGCTTTCAATGCTATCTTGTAACACTCTTTAGCTTCCCTAGGATCTCCTCTGATTTCTTGAATACCCCACCTAGTAGGGAACTTAATGACTTGATGGTACGTAGAAGGGATGGCTTTCATCTCATGTATCCAAGGTCTGCCTAAAATCATATTGTACGAAGACAGAGTATCAATCACTAGGAACTTGACCTGTAGGTTGATCCCTTTCGCGTATGTTACCAATGTAATCTCTCCACTTGTCTTTTTGGTTTCCCCACTGAATCCCACTAACATTGTTGACTTGTTGACGATGTTCTTCTCATCTATGTTCATATGTTTCAGGGTGTCGAGCATGATGATATTTGCAGAGCTTCCATTGTCAACTAGGATTCGTTTGATCATGCAGTTTCCCACTGGGAGTGAAATCACCAGACCGTCATGATGGCCTTCTACTGCATCGCTCTCTTCAAACATGATGGGGATGTCTATCTTGGATTTCTCCCTCTTGTCTGGTTGATCCTTGTTACTTTCCTTTGCATGTCGCTTTGCTGCTGAATATGCTAAACCGCATACTTTTGACCCTCCTGATATGAAGCAGATGGTTTTGACAATTGGAGGCGGAGGAGGAGGACCTCCTTGCTTAGAATCTCTCTCCTTCCCCGAGGCTTTAGATCTATTTGACTGGAGCTCTTTGAGGTAGCTTTTCTTCAGCAAGTGTGCGACTTCCTTTCTGAGCGCGACACATTCATCAGTAGTGTGACCGATATCTGAATGGAAATCACACCATCTGGAGGGATCTTTCTTTTCTCCAGGCCTATCACTCCTTCTGGGCCATTGCACAGTATCTCCCATCTTATTCAGGGTCGTTATTACTCCTGTAGGATTAACATTGAAGCAGTACTCATGTAGCTTAGGTGGAAGTTCAGGATCCTCCCTCCAGTCAGAAAATTCTTCTTCGACAACATTGACTGATCCCTCATCGAAGCGTGAACGCTGATACGACTTGAATCGATGATCTCTTCTAGGAAAATTGTTGCTCCTTCTTGGTTGACGGTCTTCATCCTTTCCGAGCTCTGGAGTCTTTCTTGCATACGCGTCTTCCTCAAATCTGACTTGAGCCATAGCCTTAGCTTGCACATCTTCAAAGGTTGTACAGGGATACTTGGTCAACTCCTTGTAGAGCTCACTATGGTCTAGCAACCCTCTTCTGAATGCTTCAATTGTTGTGGGAGCGTCACACTTGTGTATCCCAATCTTTTCCTTGTTGAACCTGTTGAGGTAATCCCTCAAGGATTCACCGTGTCTCTGCACAACACGGTATAGATCTGAAGACTGCTTCTCTATTTTCCTGCTGCTGGCGAACTGGATCTTGAATAGGTTTACCATTCCTGCAAAAGATCGGATTGTCCCATTATCTAAATTAATGAACCAAGTTAGAGCTGGACCTGATAATGTGGCTCCAAAGCCTTTGCACATGATAGCCTCTCTGATGTCTCTAGGGATTGAGCTTGTCATCATCTTCTGCTTGTAGAGGGACACGTGCTCATCTGGGTCTGTTGTTCCGTCGTACATAGCCATTTTGGGTGTGTTGAACCTCTTTGGCACCTCTACCATGGGGATCTCTTCTGAGAAAGGAGACTCTATATAGCCATCTGGCGCCTCTTCCTCCATGGGCTTTGGCATTCCAGGAATCTTGGCGATCTTGGCCTCAATTGCTTTGAGGTACTCTTTGACCACCTTCTCTATCTTTCCTTCCTCGGGTCCTTCCTGGCTGCTCTTCCTGTGAGTTCCTGCATCCAAAGAGTCTAGATCCAAGGCTGTTTCCCTAGTGTTAGATCCTTTTTCCCCGTTAGGGGTGTGAAAAGTTCCTGACATATCAAGCTGCATGGCTATACTTTCGGTGTTCTTTCTGGTGTTAACGGTTTTAGAAGCAACTGTTGTATTTGGCTACGGAGGGCTTCATTTTGTTTGGTGAGACTGGTGAGTTTGGCTTCGGTTTGAATCTTTTGGGCCAACAGTGTTTCAATCTGGCTTTTTTGCTGGTCTAAGGTTTGACGGAATGCATTCATTCCCTCATTGATTTCAGCTATGGTAAAGGGTACTTGGTGTCCAGTCATGGTGTTTGTCTTGGTTTTTAGCGGATTGGTAGGTTAATTGATTATCAGCCCCACGGTGGGCGCCAAATTGTTTAGGGGCAAATCTTAATAAGGACGTTTAAGAATTTGCTAGGTTTGAGGGGTAATAACAATCATTCTACCAATAGCATATAAAATAACTAAGAACGATAATGAATCAACAAGTAATCAATAAGTAGGCAGTAAATATTCGATTATATAAAGAAGATGAGTTTAGAGATACAATACTGAGTAGAGACAGGCCTCCTTGTTCAGTAGAGACACAGTTCCGTAGACAAAGTAGAGTAATTTTATTATATTTAGGTGTATGCGTGTGTACATGAATGCTAAAAATGTCTAATTATGCTTATTTATACCTAGGGATCTCTAGGGTTTACAAATATCTTCAGAATATATTTGAAATGGGGAAGATCTTCTTGATTTATCTTCTTCCTTGTTCTGTAGGTGTATCTTTGGCAAGTATCTCCTTAATTGATATGTATGATGCTGTTTTCCTTGTTTACTTCAATCAAGCCGTTTTGCATATTCTTGCTGATTTATTGGTCTTGGATTGATGCCCTAAATGCAATGGGTCGTGTGATAATACGGGCCCAACAATACTGCGTATCTAACGCACGAATTGTGCTCCGGATGCATGACCTAAGTTCTATAACCCCTTAAATTTTATACACCCCTTCTCATTTCTCCATTATAAGGGGTCGAAACCCATCAAAAAACTCTACAAACTCTGTCAATCATTGACTCAACTTCTTAGTCACAATTACACTATTACTGCATTTTTTCAGTATTTTATAAACTAATAAAAATATATTTTGAGAATTTAAAAGTACTTAATTATTAAATTTTTTTAAATAGTTTTACTTTTTTTACGGGAAATCATAAGAAACTTATTCATCATTCAATAGCAAAATGTCACCATTACAAAACTCATAGCTTCGTTAGGGACTCGTCGATCCACATAAGCAGCCACACAAAGGTCTTGTTAAGTTGTGCTAACTTATGAGAAACCTTGTTACCATTTCTAAAAGTGTTTGGGCTATTGAAATAGCTAGAATGGCTTATGAAATGAAATAAAAATATAAATGACATGAGTTTCTAAGCACGAATCAAGTGTTCCTTTCTTTCAATACTTTACACGAACCAAATGGCGATGAAAGGTTTTACTTATTATTGGGTTTCAGTCGAAGACAATTTTAGGTGTTTATAGTTATATTATTATGAAATTTGAAATGTTTTTATTCCGATCCTTTTAAAAATTTGGTGATAGTATTTGTTTTGGGGTTTCTTGATGTGTCCTGCGGAAGAGTTACAACTCCAAGACTAGTTCTACTGGTGCTTATACCTGCAACAAATGGAAGCTCTGGTGTTTTGGGGTTTTGCCTCCGATGATGATCAAGTTAGTAAATCTTGAAGTTGAGTAAAATACAGAAAGTGAAGTAGATCTTCTCGGATCTCGAGATCAGGTGATTTTTTTGTTGTAAGAGAATAGTATTGAATGATTGATGCAATAATTGTTGTTGTAAAAGTTGTCTCCAAAGGTAATAAATGTCCGTATTTATAGGGCATGGGAGTTAGAGCTCTTCCTTAGGTCATTTAACCTAGGTAATTGTGTTGTCCGTGTCTCGAGAATTGAGCCCATGAGTGCCGCTATTGCTATGCCACGTGTCTTATCCTGGTTGGCCCATTTTGGGCCCCTCCTAGGGTGACACGTGTTACGACCTGATTGGTCTATACGTCTAGGGTATTTTTACCCTTAACAATATTGATGCGATTAGCAGCAAGTCTTACTAAGTGTATATTTATCCTATAATATAGCTATAAATTAAAACTTATTAGTTATTGTATATATAACTCTAAATTTAATTGTCTATATTATCCACTGGAGGAATCTGCTTGCGTACCCAACCAGTTTACAAAAAAGGAAAAACAAACTAAAAATGTAGTTCAAAATTTATGTTAAAAAACAAAATATCTCACCTCTTTCATATAGGAAAAAACTTGTGTGGACCTGGTTGACACTAATATTATTGTGGACATGAGGCCCATATGTACGCAATTGTATAATGAACATAGAGACCCAAATCTTTAAAATAGTAACCTTAATTTTAGGGTTTTTTTTGTCAAAAACTACCTAATAAAATTGATATTTTGTGAGAAACTATCTAATAAAAAAAATTGTAATAAACTACCTAATTAAGGTAAAATGTTATAAAAAAAAAAACTACCTAAGAAAAGGTAAAATGTTGTAATACTACCTATATCGAATTTTCACCATTGATCGACCTCTACACACTCCCAAAACCGCCGCTTTCATTCCCAAAACTAACACGACTTGCTTGAAATCGTCTCCACCACAACTAAACCACCTTTTAACCGTACCCCAAAACCAATACCTCTAATCCTAAAAACCATCATCCCGAAGCACTAATCTACCTTGACCAACTCGGAATATCCTCCAACCACCTCGAAAATAACCTTACCACCTTGAAACCAGCTCTCACGATGATTTTGGGGGGTGTTCTAAGGTGGACCATGTGGTACCTGGTTTTTAGTTGACAAATATTAGTCTATAAAAGGTTCCACTTAAGTGTCTGATAAGACTTATAATTAAAAAAAAAACTTAGAGTCGCCACCTTATTTTTATCCGAATAAGGTCGGATTTTAAAACAGTCAATTTAAGTATAAAAAAAAATCAACTACTAACTCCATAATAGAAATAAGGCACAGGGTTCGGGGTTTAGGTTAAGAGAATCGAACGTCTGTAACTCGTCTTTCCTTCCGTTCTAAGGAACGAGCTCTTACTATTGCGTTGTTAAAAACCAAGTTTTAAGACATGTAAACCACATAAAAAAAAATATAAGGTAGGTTTGAGCACCAAAGTTGCACTACGTACCAATCATAGTGAGATTTTGGATTCACTCACAGATCAAAATCTTCATAGTTTGGACAGATGCCATGTTTTAAATTACCAATTCCATTGGGTTTTTAATTTGGGTTGTTGACATAAATATCATTTTTTGTAAGTGGGATTTTAGTGATCTTGACGGATTCACTCATAAAAGTAAAATGAACCACCTTGGTTGAGGAAAATCACCCCGATTAGTGATCACCAAAAATGTCTTTTGAATAAGACAATTTGACAAATGCGTCCCAATTGACGACTTTTAGTGGATCAAGGTATTTTTGGGAGTGAAACAATAAGGGTTCACTATATAATCTCACTTTGGGTTTCAAATTCACTCAAAGGTAATTTTTGTAAGGTTATAAGGGTTATGTGTTTAGGCTTAATGGAATTGGCCAAATAAAATACGACACCTGTCAAGGCCTTCCTTCCAAATAAAAGGGAACAATTAACTATATTCGATTGTCAATTAATCCATCGGGCAATTATAATGGGATATAAGCTTATTTTTATGGAGATGAACAATTGTTACAACCTTATACAACTAAATAATTAATCTTAACCTCATGTTTGGAAATGAGGCCATAACCTTATATTAACTATCATTAATTATTAGAAATAAACAAGCAAAGTTATGGTTCATTCTTGCATCACAAAAGGGTTTGAAATAAAAAGGTTCACAAAATTATAAAAGAAAACAATGTTTGTTAAAAGTTTTATTTCTGAAGTCATCTTGAAATAAAATTAAAGTCCTTAAGACATCATGTAATAAGATTGAAGATTTTTTAAAACAACGACATTTAGAATTAAAGGCTCTTATTTCTGAAGTCTTCTTTAAAATAAGATTAAAGTTTATTCAAATAATACTTAGAATTAAAGCTTGTTAAAACTCTTATTTCTAAAGCATTTTAAAAATAAGATTAAAGACATTTTAATTAAAACTCCATAAGTTAAGAAGTATATATAGTGTAATATAGGTTTCATACCACCAATAGTTCCTTAAAAATAAATTAATACAATTTTAAAAAGCAATTAAGAGAAAGACGTGCATATTTCATCTCTTTGATAGCTTAACCTAAAAAATCATTAAAAGTCATAGAAAAATCGAAAAACTTATTGAGATATTGTTGGAAAGCTCTTGAAAAGTTCTATCACTTGAGCTAAATAAATGAAACTGATTCTGGTTGTAAGGGTTGTTTCACGGGCCATCTTTAGGTTGTGGTAAGTAATTCTTTACTCTTGAACAACCTTTGCTTAAACTCTTGATTCCTTAGGCCTTTAAGCTCACTTTAAGAAATAAATCAGTCTTTAAAATATACATTAGGCAGTCATATGAATGTATTAACCTTTCATTTTTAAAATGCATTAAAAAGAGATGCAATGTAAAATGCAATTAACCCCTCTCTTTGTAACCTATCACCTCACCAATAGGCTTGGCTTTCTAATGTGGAGTAATGAAAGATTTAGGGCTAATTTAGCACCTAATATCGTCATTACCCCTATTGGTAACATCACATGAAAACAAACACATTAGTTAGCATAATAATAATAATTAAGTAAATTAAGAAAGGAACAAAGATAATATTTTGAGCTAGATGTAGCAATTTTTTTGATAACCCTTCTTACTTATCAAGGATGAAAATATGATCACTCCTTAATTAAAGTGCAATAAAAGAGACTAAGTGAATTTTTTTTTTTGGAGTTTTGAGATATTAAAGGAAATTAATGCAAAAAATAAAGCTAAAGAACTTTTTTTGGTTAGAGAAAATAAACTTGAAAAATAAAGCTAAATCTTGAGAAACAAACCTTTTTTTTTTTTTTGGTTTTACTTATAGACTAGGAATACTTAAGCAATTAAACTAATTTTTTTTAACAAGGATAATAAAGAAAAATAATGCTTGAACTTGAAATACTTTTGTGTTTTTATAGGAATTAAAGATGATAACAATACTTAAATAAAAATAACAATATTAACTTAATTATAAGATGCTTTTAATAAGCTAATAACTTAAAAAATAAAGCTAAATTAGAGAGATTTAACTAAGTAAAGATTAGAGGAGAAATTTTTAGAGAGAGAAATTGTAGGAAATTTTGGTGTGTTTTTAACTTGAAAATTAGGGGGTATTTATAGGAAAATAAAGGGGTTAATTTGTAAATAGAAAAGTAAATAAATTAAAATTCAAGGATTATTTTGGTAAATATCAAGATTTTAGTAATAATGAGAATCTTGATATTAAATTCTTTCGTTTTATATGTAACAAACTACTTAATCTGTTTTACAACACTTAAACTGATAAAATAAAGAAAACCGTAATAAAATCAACTCTAATATTCATATAATAAAATGGTTCTAAAATGCCATGGTATTACAAAAAAGAAAATATATGACCAAGTCATGTCACAACTCAAAATAATACTCACATGGTATACGATAACAGAGCGCCTAAATTTATTTAGTGAGTATTATACTCACCAAGGTACTAAAACAACACTTATAAAATAAACATCAGCTCTGAAAGTTACACAAAGACATCAGGTTACCATACTAATAGGGTTGGACAAAATATTTCAGAGTTTATAAAAAATTGAAAAAGAAGAATAACCCCTGCCCTTATTAGATAGTACATATAAATTTACCCAGGAACATCTAATCATATGACAAAATCGTATACATACGAGCATTACAAACAATGACCCTTACTAAAAGTATAAAATAAAGTAAATCATATAAAGTCATAAAATTGACGTGGTCAAAGTGAAAATACACCATATAAAATCATACAATATTAATTCATACGACATAAATTTAAGGTAGTCAAGAGTAAAATATATTCCCTTAACCGAATTACCCTTAAAAAAAAGGTGAACTCTTATCTTTCCTTAATCTACTAAAACACAAATTTATATTTATCATAGTCGCATTATTTCACAATTGACGATGACAAGAGATACAAAAATTGGATCAAAGCAAACTAAAGAAACGAAGAGAAAAGGGCTTCATCATCATGATGAGCTCATAACTAACTGCTACTCAGTCGCATTACCATTATGGATTCATGCATTCATATCCTAACTAATTTCTAGAAGCTTAAAGTACCACTGTAGATTCAGGCATATGTATCCTATCTAATTGCTACAAGCATAAAGTTCTACCGTTGATTCATCCATTATCAGCCTGTTTTACTCCTGTCCACATACACGCTTCCTATCGATATATGATCATTGATCTGAATTGATATCTATTGGATCCAATATTAACCGTGGGGGGATAAAAAAAAAGGTAACGTTATTTCACTATTGACAATTGTTCATCAAAATTGACGAAAGGATACAAAAATTAGACTGAAATAAACAAGTTATACAAAGTAAATAAGAAAAAAAAAGTAAAACAAGAAGAAAACAACAAATTACAAAAGAAAGTCAGTATCCACATTCTTAGACATGATTTACGCAGAAAAAAATGGCTTTCTTTCATCATAATACTCCATGGGACCCTTAGCCATGCTGCTACAATATTGATACTTCATCGAAATGAGAAAACGGATCCTAGTTTAACGCCGGATACTCACCCTGCCAACACTATTCTAGGGCTGGTAAACAGGTCGGGTCGGGTCGGGTTCAGGTCGACCTGTTTACATAAACAGGTCAGGACCCCCCAACCTGAACCCGACCTGATTTTAAGCGGGTTGACCTGAACCCGACCCGTCTTAACCTGTTTTTTTATTTTTAAAAAAAAAATTGATTAACCTTGTTATTTTTTTTAACCTACAATCTTTTTAACTAATCTTGTAATTTTTAAAAATAAAAATATAATTCTTTTTAAAAAATTAACCTGAAATATTGAACAACATAAAAAATGTAAAATGCAAATTCAAAGCCACTTGCTGCATAGTTTATAGTACAATTATACAACACTAAAAAGTTCCAAGAGTTCTAAAATACATATAACAAAAATTCAATATTTGCCAATTAGTAACTTCATCATCTGATTCTTCATAATCAGCAAGTTCAACGGGTTATGGAGGAAGAGGACAATCAAGTATCAACCATCTGTTAATTAAGAATAAATTAGTTAATTAGATAAATAATTAGGCTAACTTTATCAAAATACTAAATGCCAAATGCAGACTTAGCATCATATAATCAGATGAAAAGATCAAACAAAATCACTTAATCTCACTCATAAACTCATAAAAAACAGTTGTAAAAACAAGTAATCTCACTCATAATCAGATGGTGAAAAAAACCGCTTGCACAAAACACACTCATAACAAACGAGCTTAAATCAGACTAAAAAAGTTAATCGAAGAAATTAAATCGCAAACAAGTAAACACATAAAAACAAACTAATGTTGAGATGAAATTGAAGAACTAAAATGCATAAAAAACAGAACATTTAAGTAAAGAGAATTAATTAGCAAGCAAATTACCTTTGACAATGTTGAGATGAAGATTCACAAGCTTTAATAAACAATTTTCATGGAAAAAAAATATGAAAACAAGAGAGAAGAAAGATGAAAGAGAGAGAGAGAGAGAGGAGAGAGAATGAGTGAAAGAGGGGAATTGGGGAAGCGGCGTGAATAAAGAAAAAAGCTTAGGGTTTTTCATTTTTGTGGTTAGATATTTGGGCTTAGCCCATATTAAAAAGTTAGGGTGTAAATAACTAAAATTAGGGCTGGTTAACAGGTTTAGGTGGGTTAGGTTCGGGTTGACCCGACCTGAAACCAACCCAATTAATTAAATGGGTTTAGGCGGGCTGGTTTCGGGTTGGGATTTCCAACCTGTACCCGACCCATTTAACTTCAGGTCGGGTTCGGGTTGACCCAATTACATAAACGGGTTGAAAATCTCTTTCAAAACCCATTTATTTCGGGTTGGGTTCGGGTCGGGTTGTCGGGTCGGGTCAGCTTTTGCCAGCCCTACACTATTCACCTATTATTCAACATAATAATTATACAAAACAATCACACATTCTTGATAAAAAAAATACATTTTTATCCATACGTATTCCCCTCTTTAAATATCAACGGGTTTGGTCCGAACTTGTATTTATCGGAACAAGTATTAACTGTGGAATAAAATGACAATGACATTTTAACAAGTATATATAAAAGGAGGTTCCTTTAGCACTACAACATGTAGTACTCATTTAGGTGTGGGAATGTTTGTCACTTCCCTATATTGGTTGGGCATGAGTCTTTAGAGTTGTGGACTTTATAGGTAAACTGGTCATATAATAGGGTATTGCACAAATTGCAAAATGCACTAGATAAAATAAAATAATATAAAATACTCTAACAATCTAAGTGAACATACTAATATAATTACTATACTCTAAAGGAATAAATAATGCCTGTTTATAGAGAAAATGACATACTCCCCTAGCCAGACAAAAAATATTATACTTTATACTATACGATTATTATACATATACGTATAGAAATACGGTCTAAAATACCTACTTTTTACTATAAAAAGAAATTACCCTTATCAAAAATCTCCACTCACCACTTAATTCTTATCTTCTTCCATCTTCCTCCTTACCCGAAAAAACTAAAAAAACATGTTTCAAGAAAACCAGGAACATCAGCCTGTCTTCACCTTTGCAAAAGACATGAAGATGATAAGAGCGTACTTCATGTACATTGTGGGGCTAGTGGTCCTCCTAATGGCTGTATTAATTTACTTGTTAATCTTCAAGTAAAGCCCGAAAATTACTTCGGTGGTGCAGGGTAAAAATACATGTAGTGTTAGCTGTACTTCAAGATTTTGTAATTTAGTAGTTTAGAAGTACAAATTGTAACATGTATTTTGGAAATTATAAATAAAAATCATTAATATTACTCGTTTTCTTCGTCATTAAGTTTATAAAAATATTTAGCAAAATAATAATAATGATTATTTGCAAAAAACGATAACATAATAATAAAAGATAATTAATAGTGACAATTACAAAAGTAGGATCAAAATTTAGTGCCTACAGATTGCCCCACATTGATTGAGTTTAAATAAAACGATAATCAATGTTTGAGAAAAGACACGAAACTTTGATGTATGATTCTGAAAAAGGAAGGAAAATACCAACTAATTTTCATTTAAACATTGGCTTTGGTGTAGTTAAAAAACTGGCTGAAAAATTAAGTGAAATTCTCACTCAATTGCAACACAAGTGTCGGCTTGGGTGCAGTTGAAAAACTAGCTGAATAATAGAGTGAAATTCCCACTCAATTGCAACACAAATGTTGGCTTAGGTGCAGTTGAAAAACTGGCTGAAAAATAGAGTGAAATTCTCACTCAATTGCAACACAAATGTTGGCTTGGGTGCAGTTGAAAAACTGGCTGAAAAATAGAGTGAAATTCTCACTCAATTGCAACACAAATGTTGGCTTGGGTGTAGTTGAAAAACTGGCTGAACCTTGCACTAGTTTAATTTAGACATATGTTTAAAAGATCAAACTTTCAATTTCCACGAGCTTTAGGGAAGATAATAATCATTCTTGAAGGAACATAATTTATGGATTTCGGATGTAAGAACATCAGGTGGTTTGTACTGAGTTTTCGGAAAAGTAAACTCCTTCGGCCTTTTCTTCCTGGCACATTATCACCACCACCCCTATAAAAAGGAGGTGATACTCATTCTTTCTACACTAAATCAATTCCCTCCTTCTCCTTTCAAGCTTCTTAAGTCTTATTTCTTCTCTCCTTAATTTTTCTAAGAAAAAAATGAATGCAATGTTTCAAGAAATCAATGAAATCAGCGGAGTTAGAAAGCTCCAACTAAAAGGGGTGGTCGAAAACATTTCTTCACCTCGTCTTTCCCCTTATACAAGTGTCTTTACCAGAACCATCACCCCTCTCCTATCTATCCAACCTCGGTATGATATGATTCATGCTGCTGTTGAATTTTGGGATGAAGAACGCCATGTTTTTCGCTTTGGAGAGACGGAAATGACCCCCCTTCCGGAAGAAGCAAAGGGTTTATTAGGTCTTCAAAACGAGGCTGTGTGATTAAACCTGCTGACCCAAGGGCAACTGATGCGGTCACGAGGGATTTTTTAGGTATACCATTAAATATGGAAATCAATTATCTCCTACTTGACATTTTAATGTTAGAGAATTTCCTTAAAACTTTCTCTTTACCTCATTGGGAATTTGCGAACAATGAAAATTTCCAAAAGTGCCAAGAAAGAGCTTGCATCCTTTTATTGCTCCGCCTTGTTTTACTCAAGGAATCATTATTTTCCTGTCATGTTCACTGCCTTTCTTTGTTGTCACAGATTGAGTCAGGGAACCATTTAGGGCCTCTTATCCTAGGGGAACTTATGATGGGGCTTGACAATCTAAAACAAAATCCAGGGGGTTTTTTCAAAGGATGTCCAATCGTGCTTCAACTCTAGTTATGTGAGAAAATTAAGCTGTCTAGACCACCTATTCGAATTTCTTACCAAACCCGACATATTCGGGTGAGAGGTTTTTTTCCTATATTCCGTCAATGTTGCAACCATGTTGCATGGACAGACCTCTTTGCCGCAGCTGATGTGGAATGGATCATTTCATTTCTCAACATAGATTCCATAACAATTAGCACTAGTTGGCGCAGAGGTGTCCAACTTCCAGGATTGTGTCGAGTCACCTTCTATCTTCCTTGGAGATGCTTGAGACAAGCGGGCCAACTCCAACGACTCCTAGAGCTCCATGAGCTCCCAGTGGTACCTTGTACCACCTATGAAATTGGTAATGTGGAAGCTCTTAGGGAATCATCTCATGTATGGCAATTTGCACGAATGCTCCCAGCATTTTCAGTTCTTGAGGATAATGTTCCAACCGTGTCCTACACAACATGGTTGTTGGAAGACCTCAAGGGTGATGCTTAAATAAATCCTTGGAAGGATTTCCTTATTGTATTTCAATACTTGTACTTGTGTTTCCCTTGTTTGTGCATTTTCAATTCCAAAAGAAGAAATCATTTCCAAAGGCATTGGTTTTTCGGGTATGGTGTATGTGGTTGCTGTTTTCGTGTTTTTTTTTAAAAAAAGTTGTAACCTCGCCAAAAAGCGAGAGAGTTTGTGTTATGTTTGAATAAATAAAAAAAAACTGTTTGTTTGTTGTAATCATATTTTGTTAAGTATTGACTTGATCACGATCTTTTAATAATAATGAATATTTCTACACGACCCTTAAGCATGCAATGCAAACATGAATGAAATCTAAACTTTAACATGTTACACATATACCTATTTAAAGCTAGTAGAAGATTCACAGTTTTTTTTTTTTTTTTTTTTTTTTTTTTTGCGAATCTCACAAATACAACACTGTACCAATCAAGCATAATAATTTTTCAACTGATCAAGGTTGGTGAAATGAACAAACTCATTTCCATCAAGATCCATCAATTTTACTGCTCCTGCTGGTGTAAGATGTTTGACCAGGAAAGGACTAGACCAGTTTGGCTTGAACTTTCCACGTGGATCATGAATCGGTGCTCGATTTTCCTTAAGTACCAAATCTCCTTCTTGTATATTCCTTTCCCTGACCTTTTTATTAAAAGCCCGGGCAATGCGTCTTTGATAAATTTGAATGTTGTGAAGGGCCTATAACCTTCATTCACTTGCTAAAGAAAGCTCATCATATCTTTCTTTAAACCATTTCTCTTCAAATATCTCTCTTTCATTCATTACGTGAAGCGATTGAATCTCTGTTTCGATTGGAAGAAGCGGATCCATTCCATATACCAAAGAATATGGAGTAGTCCTAGTTGGTGTTCGAATGGAAATTTTATATCCCCATAGTGCATAGGGAAGTTTATCAGGCCATTCTCTAGCCCTATCTGTCATCTTGGCGATTATCCTCTTGATGGTTTTGTTAGCTGCTTTAACAACTTCGTTGGTTTGAGGACAATATGGCGAAGATTGGTGATGCCTGATTGTACTTCTTAAGGGTTTCTTTAAGATGGCCTTCAAATTGTGAACCATTGTTAGAGATAATTTCAAAAGGTACCCCATACCGACATATAATGTTATTGATCACAAATTTTGAAACTTGTTTTGCCCCTAGTTTTGAATATGATGATGCCTCCACCCATTTCAAAAAATAATCAACAACAACCAATATATATTGATTCCCATTCGAAGCTTTCGGATGTATTTCCCAATGATGTCTAGGCCCCAGCTGGAAAAGGGCCATGGCGAAGAAAAATTATTCAAGCTAACTGGCGGCATATGATTAAGGTTTGCATATAGCTGACATTTTTTGCATGTTCGTAAAAAATGGATGCAATCACTTTCCAAGGTGGTCCAATAATACCCTGCTCGATTCGTCCATTCATATGAGGCCTACATTATCCCCATGTACTTCTTCCATGATCCTTTGTGTCTGTTCCCCACCGATGCATAATTGCAAGTTTCCATCCTCACTTTTATGATACAACAAACCTTTTAATTTTATAAAATGAGAAGCTAGCCTTCGAATAGCCAACTGATCCTTCTTGTGACTCCCTTCAGGATATTCTCCACCGATCAGATACTTCTTAATATCAGTATACCAAGCATCCTCGCTATCTTCTTGGGTTAGTAGAGCAATTGTTGGTTCAAAATTAACCATTGGAATTTGTTTTTCTACAATCGTTACTGACTGTACCTTTACATCATCATCCCAAGTCAAATTTACCGCAAGATTTGCCAAAGCATCGGTGAAGCTGTTTTGCTTGCGGGGAAGGTGTTTAAACTCTATTTCTTCAAAGAATGGGATAAATTGTTGAAGATACTCCATGTACACTTGTAACCTTTCATCCCGAACTTTCCAAGCTCCAATAGTCTAGGAAATTATAAGATAAGAATCACCATATTACCGTGAGATTTTTTGCAGCAGCTGCTAATGCTGCTTTGATTTCATAGATACAAGCTTCATATTCAGCCGTGTTATTCGTTGTTGGGAAACTAAGCTTCACAGCGAAAGGAACATGTACACCATGAGGATCAATCAATAATACTTCTGCACCATTCCCCCTCCTGTTAGAGGCTCCGTCGAAATACATCTTCCATTGTGATGTATTAAGACAGAAATTATGTTCATCTGGAAAATCATCATTAAATTCATCACCCGATATGGGTCCATCAGCCAAAGCTTCAGATATAGCCCTCCCTTTAACAGACTTTTGATTCACACACTAAATGTCAAATTCTGACAATATCGCATGCCATCTTGCTATTCTTTCACTCAAGATTGGTTTCTCAAAAATGTACTTGATTGGATCTAATCTCGAAACCAGATAAGTTGAATGTGATTGCAAATAATGTCAAAGGTTCTTTGTTGCGTAAATAAGGGCAATGCAAGCTCCTTTTACGTTCTTGGTGGAGGAAGCTCTTGTATGGCCTTTACCTTGTCATAGTCGGCTTTGATTCCGTCTTGACTTACAACGAAGCCCAGAAGCTTTCCCGAAGTTACCCCAAATACACATTTTTGAGGATTCAATCTCAGATTGTATTTCCTAATTCTGTTGAAGAATGATTTTAAAGAATCAAGGTGTGTCTCACGATCATGACTTTTGACAATCATGTCATCAACATACACCTCCACAATATCATGGATGAGATCATGTAAAATCGTCGTTGCAACCTGTTGATTGGTTGCCTCAGCATTCTTTAATCTGAAGGGCATTTCTCAATAACAAAAGGTTCTTGATATGTCCATTTTATACAGTAATTTACCCCCGTCCCTTGGTCATAATTAGTAGTGTTTTTGGCTCTTTCGAGCCACTTTTATTGCTAATTGGTGTTTTCTAGTGTTTTCGTAGTCTTTGTTGAGTTTTGTAGGAAATTACACCTTTGGAGCATTTTCTCGGGTTTTTCATGGAGCGACTACAGAAATTAGAAGAGCACGACCATCTTTGAAGCCCAAGGCAGGTTAGAGTCATCGAGTCGGTGATTAAGGGCTCGGTAATCGGGATATCGAGGTATTTGGACCGAGTATTCAAGACCCGAAGAGGAAATCCGGATTGGGCCGAGGAATCAAGCCCAATCGAAGTCCAAGCCTCGAAGAGAAGCAAGGGCCCGATTGGGCAAGCTAGCACGATCGGGCGCGACATGCATTTGGTGCTGGTGCGTGGCCTAATGCGCGACCGATCGTGCGAGCATCTAGCACGATCGGGCGACGCTGCTGAGAAGAAGCGCAAGGAAAAAGGCGCGCCCGATCGGGCGGCCTCTAGCTCGATCGGGCGCGTGTTTTTCTCAGACCTGATTAGTTTAGTTTTAATTTTTGTTTTGAGGAGGTTTAAGTACGAATTATGTACGTAATTTTGGTTTACCTTATTTTTTAGATTTTCTCTCTCTACTTAGGATATTTCTCTCTCAACTCTTGTTCTTAATTACTTCCATTAATTTAGATTTCCTTTGGTAACAATTTCTTCTCCTTTAATTTCAGCTATTTCATTTACTTATTTGATTATGTTTTGTTTTATTTATTTGATTAGTTTAGTTATGATTATGTCTGAGTAGTTTCATTCTAGGGTTTATGGGGATCCATAATTAATATGAAGGGATAATTTGTTATTATTGATTATTGGTGTTGCATGATAATTTCTTATTGAATTGTTTTAATTCTTTGCAATTAGATTATGAATCGAGTAGATGTAATTTGATTGTGAATGTTTAGCAATATTGAATTGATGAATCGAGCAGATGTTAATTTAATATTAAAGGCTATTTTTAATAGGAAGTTAGATCTAGTAAATTGCGAGAGCCTGTTAGATCTAAGTTGATTACTAAATTACGAGAGCCTGTTGATCATGTTATTTGTGCAATGTTGATTATTAGTAATTATGTTTTATCCCGGAATATTAATTATTGGTGAACCTGTACCCTAGGCCTTCTTATTATTGTTTCTCTCCCTAAACTTATTCTTCGTAGTATAGACTTTATTCCCAAAAATATTGGTTACTTAGATAATTTAGATTATAATAATTAATTAGGAGTAAAAAGACTTGTTTCCCTGTGGAGTTCGACCCTACTTCACTATCTACTTTAGTTAGAGGACTTAGGTATTTATTTTTGATTAGGGGATACGACTTTAACCTGTCAGTTCCCCATGGGGTAATAAAAGAAATTTTTGACATGTCCTCTTCTGACATGAGTATCTGATTGTACCATGAGAATCCATCTGTAGACACCCAAATGTGTCTCCCCAAAACCAAACCCAGTGATGAATACCTTTCATGTCATTTGATTATCGAACAAAGTGAAAGTATGAAAAGTCTAGTGATGAGGATGTTTTTATTAAAATATCTCTTCTTTCTGTTTTTGAAAATATTTATTTTCTTACCTTATTTATGAAAAACGTGTATTCAAGTTTATTTTGGTCCATGAAAAGGGTCCAATAATGGTGTAGTTGGATGGGGCTTGAAAATACCTTTCCAACGATATATTATAAGCCCAATTCCGATGAATAATGAGAAAGTTATGGCCAAAATACTAAACTGGGCTCAAACCGGATTTTTACCTACGGCCCAATGATCTAGAGGAGGGTCTATTATTAATTATCATTCCTAAAGCTATTAGGATTGATTATAGTCTTCTAGAATATTCTAGAAGGTTCTCTTAAATCCTAATGGAGTTAGGATTGATAATTATGTTTCAAAAAGTTTGAAATTGAATAAAACTACTCCTTTTGAGAAACCTTGTTTTATACAAAGTGGAATATATTCATATATTATTTTTTGTGTCTCATAATATTTATCCAAATTTTATATAGTTGGATAGATCTTGAAATTATCTTTCCAATGATATATTATAATATTAAATCCGAGCTATAACGAAAAAGA
The DNA here is from genome assembly GCF_001683475.1 of Chenopodium quinoa. Lineage (NCBI taxonomy): Eukaryota > Viridiplantae > Streptophyta > Magnoliopsida > Caryophyllales > Amaranthaceae > Chenopodium > Chenopodium quinoa. The sequence goes on along the minus strand of NW_018743555.1, from coordinate 2,609,537 downwards.
TATGAATGAGATATGAAACTCTATCCAAAACTGACACCCTTCCACTATTTCAGCCATATCTTTTTATCTACAAAAGACTTTAATTAGATTCTAATTGGGTTGGAAAGTAGACTTCAAGAGCTTTCCAATGACATATTATATGACTTATTTGGACTTCTGGATCAAAAGATATAATAAAATTAAAATCCGTAAAAACTGTCTTGCAGCGCCGGACGCCAGGCCTAGCGTGTGGCGGAAGACATGGTGTCTGGCGCCAGACCTAGCGTTTGGCGCTACAGTCCATCGTTTGGCACTGCAGTTCAGCGTCTGGCGACAGGCGCGTGTTTGGCGCTGCGGTCGTGTTTTATTCTTTTCGAAACTCTATCATATCTGGCTGATTTTCTCTATAAATAGCCTCCTAAAACTCCTGTTTTGGATCATCAATTCTTCTAATCAATTCTCATCAATTCTCTCTATCACCAACTCTTATCAAGAATCTCTTGATTACTCTTTCTCTCTCTCTTTCTTAAACAACTTTTTACAAACAAAATTCTGCATTCACAAGATATAGACACACCTAGCCAAGTTCGAAGTTACCTTCGCCCTTGACGTGAAAGGTTTGATTTCTGAGGGTTTGGTCCCAAATCTAGTCTAAAATTTCTTAAGCTCTCTTTCAATTATTTAATTTATTTATTTGATTATTATTTTCCTTGAAGTTATTAACGTGTGTATTTTGTTATTAGAAAGAGGTACGAGGCATCCAAGTAAGTGCTTTAATTAATTTATTGATATTATGATATAAAGATCATGTTTAGGTTGTTATGTTTATTCCTAGTATCATGTTAGGATGTTTTTCTTAATTTGATGTTTAGGGTGACAACAATAAGTTCCTAGTATCATGTTTAGGGTAAAGAATATAATGTCAATTATGATTTCTATGATGCCTTTTATTGTCTTTCCTAATAGTATCATGCTAGGGCTATATATTTGATCTTTATTGTTTAGTGACATGCTAGGGTTTGTTATTAATCTTGTTAGTATCATGCCTAGGAACTTGCTATTATTCTGCTTTAACATGATTATGATGATGATTATTATTATGATTAATATCATGTTGCTTGATATATATTATTTTTATTGCTTGATCACACCTTTTATGCATGTTTAAAGGGAATTTGTACTTGTAATCACGCTTATATAAGATAATTAATAATCTTGTTTAGGGTTAATTTGATTATAATTTAAGTGATCGCAAATAATAGATTTATTTTTGCATTAATATTCAACCGACATAGATAAACAGGTTTAGGGTTAATCCTATTGATTGCATGTTAGTCAGAAAGCGCACATGAATACGATCAGAATAAAGTAGAGGCCTATTATTAGGGCAGGTTCAATTTCTTTTAGGTTGGATTTGTACCTTCATCCCCGTACTACCATTCATGGTTCCAGACCTATTGGAGTTGACAATCTCCTGGATCGTTAAGGGGTGTAACCTTCACCCTGTGAACGGTTTACAAGTTCCTAAAACTTGTTGGCGACTCTTTTGCTCTAGCTTCCTTCCCTTTAGACGCCACCATGCTTTAGTGTATGATCACAGTGGGGTTCACGTTTGGGGTAATGCTTGAAATATTCCCTACACCATCCATGAATGAGAACATGGCGTGTTCGGCAGTGTTATCAACTAGAACATCAATGTGGGGTAATGGAAAATAGTCTTTCGGTGATGCTGAATTTAAATCCCTAAAATCAATGCACACTCTGACCCTTCCATCTTTTTTGCGCACTACCACCACATTCGCCAGCCATTTCGAATACTTGATTGGTTTGATAAAGTTAACATCAAGCTGCTTTTGGACTTCTTTTTTAATTTTGAGACTAACTTCTGGTTTCATTCTTCAAAGCTTTTGTTGCTTTGCCTTGTGTAAGGAGGGTGATCCTATCATAAGGGGTACTCTCCTTAAATGCCCATGGCCACTTAATAGCATAGGACTTTACACTTGTTAGGGTGTAGTAGAATTTTGAATTCCTAACTGTTTGGGGGACCTTGAATTAGAATTGATTATATCATTACGCTTTTTTGTAAGAAACAAGTAGGAGTCGCCAATGAGTTTTAGGAAAACTTATAAACCTCGTTCATGCCTTTCTTCCATGTGGAGTTCATGGAATAATTAGCACGAATCATAAGTTTACCCATGCCCAAATTGATCTATAAACCAGAAATGAGTTCGGGATCGGGGGTACTAAAATAACGTTCCTTTTAGAGGGGAATCGTTATCCTAGCTCTAGTATGACCTCTACTAGCTCTTCCTTTTTTACAATTTCATCACCAAACAATATATGCAACGCGATACCTAAAACTATGTTAGTTGATTTTATTTACAAGCATTAATTCACGTAGGAAATACATCGTAATGTCGTTATGCTTATTTAATTAAATTCGTGAAAAAGACAAGAACATAAACAAGATTCGCCTTGGCTTAAGTGATCAACCAACAATTATTTAATTCAATTCTAATCTTTATTTAACGCAAGATACTATGTGGAATTGATTAATTAATTATTTTAAAGGTGATCAAACAACACTAATTAATTAATTAAATCTTTTTAAACAAGAAAATAAATGTGATTTAACTAAGTGCTTGGGAATTTACCACTTCTCTTTGATAGATCCCCGTTTAGAACACTTATGGACTCCTTCTTGTTGGGGAACCTCCACCGTAGTAACAAAGTATCAAAAGGGTGATTGTTTAGGACAAGAGGGGCTAGGTTGCACAAGTTCTCAAGTATTTCGCCAGAGTTTTAGGTTAATTTCTGTCTATTTAAGCCTCGGTCTAAGCTCGTATTTATAGGGAATGATTAGGTTTAGGGTTTCGAGCATTCTGCCGCAGCAGGTGTCGCACGCCACAAAATGAGTTGCGCGCGACAACCCAGTGCAAGTGATTGGGTTGGGCTTCTATGGGCAATGCAACTAATTGTCTTGCGCGCGACTTTATGGTAAGATTCGATTTTATATTTTACGTATAGTTCTGAATCTTCCGCAGCACAACTCTGGTGGTTGCGCTAGGTGTCACGCGCAACTTAATTAGTTGTGCGCGGTAGCCCAGCGCGACTCTTTGAGATGCGTGCGGCTTTTTCTGCGGCAGCACTAAGATTTAACCTAGGCGCTCCTAAATCCGTCATTATTAGGTTTTAAGCACGGGCTTAAGCCTAATTATGATCAGGTTTAGTTAATTGGACCTTTGTTTTGGCTTTTTCTTTAATTTGGGCTAGTCTTTTGTGTTTTGTGGCTTAACTAGTTATCCATAAGTATTCTTTACTTTGATCCAACACGAAGATGGTTTTATTTATCGTCATTGCACAACCTGTCGGGACAGGAGGCCAAAAGTAGATGTCTACACCTTGCTACCAGGGCAGAGTGGTATACGATGTTCAGTAATATTACGATCGACACCAGGCATATCATCATAAGACCATGCAAACATATCCACATATTCTTTAAGTAAAATAATGAATGCATTTTGTTCATTAAGGGAAAGGGACGATCCTATCTTGACTTCTTTTACATCATTATCAGTACCTATGTTTATAGTTATAGACTCTTCCATGGGTGTCACGCATGATTAAGGTTCATTGAAAAGTTCATTATTAGAAAATGCATCATGATCAAGATCAATTTCTTGTACTCTAACATGTTTACAAGCAACTCCTTCGATATCTTCATGATATGAGATATCAAGCAGTGTATGGATAGATGATTGGCTAGCTGATGAGATATCAGTTTCATAACTATCTAGGGTAGAGGATTGAAAAGGATATAGTTTGGGGAAAGGAAGGAATCGTTCTTGAGTTTCGGATCGAATATTATTTTCAATTTTTGTTTTTATTAGAGTGATAAGTGTAATAGGATCGAATCAAACTTCATAATAAAAAATTGATGAAAACAAGCCGCTTAGAACTCCTTGCTTTAGATGGTCAGCCCAATCAATATCTTTCTTAAATAACGGTTTCTTATCAAACCATTTCTTAATAAATTCTTCATTCCTTGCTTTTGCAAAGAAAATTTCTAACCCAGGGTGAATTTTTTCTTTATCCAAGTCACACCAAGGTTCCGGAAACTCATAAAACGGCTCAGTGTCATTTTGCAATACAAATTGCCCATTCAAGGTGAGAGACTTCCTTTTCATAACTTTAGATACCATTTTCTCATCGAAACTCAAACCATGACGATTTTTCTTATCAAATATTGGGATTGGGTGCCTCATGCCTTCACCATTTCAACCTAAACCAGGTCCCGGAACATAACCCATTTTCATCATCAATTGAAGTCCTCTGATAAGTGTTTGTGGTATTGGATCTTGGATTTCTTGAATGGAATTTGGGGATAGAGTAGATTTTCGAGTTTGGTTGGTCATTGGTTGGCAAAGGATACCTAAACATTACATACTTAAGATTAGGACTTCCTCCCCTTTTTTGAAAATAATAAAAAAGTAAATGATAAATGCAAAAATGCATGCGGGAAAAAAAAAAGATTTTGGCAAACATTTAAAAGACGTCTGTTAATTTGATAAGTTAGCGGGGTGTTCATTCCAAAAAAAAATCTTTTAATTATTTCGGGTCGTGCCACAAGGCTGCCTACGTATCTGCAGACAGATTTTTTGTATTTTTCCCTTCTTTAGAGAATTAGACCCGTCGTAGTTCAAAATGGAAGAAGAATATTCTTTTGAAACCGCTGCACTCGATCAGAGTTGCCTACGTACCCTTATAACAATGTGCATGAAAGTACAATTTTTGTGTATGATCATGAAATAGTGCTTTGGGGATCAAGCTGTACGTAGTTCTTTGTACCAAAAGAAAACATAAAGAGAAAGAAAAAAAAATGCTTGGTTTACAATGCTCATACTACCCCTTTCATGGAGGGTAAGATAGAGGTCACCATGTTTTTGTGGATGCTTCCTTTCCCATGTAGAGATTCCTTAGGCTTCAAGGTTTTCAACAGTTTTTCTTGTAGTCTTGATGAGACATCTTTTCTGAATAGTGAGAGCAATCAAAAGAGTGGGATCGTCTTCGCGTGTCAAAAGGGAAAGGGCATTTATGGACACTTTCTGATTTGGGCAGGAAATTCCAGCTGTGCGCTTTATACACCAACGAAGGGCGTGACATTCGTTAGTATCATGGCCATGTAACTAATGATAGTGACAATATTTGTTGAGATTTGGTCCAACAGTATCAGCTCCTGCTCGACGAGGTAGTGGCTTGATACGACCTTCTTCGAGTAGTTGAAGGAACAAATCAGCTTGAAAGGCCTGTGGCTGTGCCGGGCTTGTCTCTGGTGCGCTGGACTTAGGATGGGCCGGAGTGATGATCCGACGATCAATGAGATCCTGGATTTCACACTTAAGGTCGTACACAAGTATCTGTTCTATGCCCATGTTGATGACAATAATTGCAATATTGTCTCATATCGGTTCCATGTGGTGGTAATGAATACACATAACTTTTTACCCGAAGAATACTTTTTTTTCTTAAACGATCGTACACCACACTCAATGGTTCGTCGATTTGAGTGAATATCCTCCTATTAGCTCTTTCACCTTGAGGGTGCACCTTAGGCCTTCTTTCCTGTAGTCGATAGGCATCAATTTCGTAACCATGTTTCTCCATGTGCGAGAGGTCGGCGTATTTGATGGAGACCATATGTCGATAATAAAAATCATTTAACTTCCTTAGTAATATCAACATAAACCCCCGATCAGTAATGGGAAAACGAAGTTGAGCTTGAATGTAAGAACATCTTGAAAAGAGATGTGAAAATGATTCCCGGTCACTTTGCTCCATATTCACTAGCTTCAATTTTTCGGTGTCAGTCTGTCGAAATTCAAATGCCCAATCACTAAATGCTTGAGCTATTTCTCCCCAAGAACCTTTACTTGTTTCCCCTAAGGTATAATACCAGGATAACACAGGCCCATCCAGACTTCTGTTGAACAACATAGGAAAATGTTCTTCTGGAACATTTAAAGGATATAAGGTGTTCACAAAGTTGTATAAATGGAGGATGGGATCTCCCAACCCATTGAACTTCTCGAACTGGGGGAGATTAAGAAAACGATCTTCATGCATGTAGTTAGGGAAAAGAATCAACTCCTCTAGGTATACTAACCTTCTATAACAAAGGACATTGAAATCCAAATTGAAATCCTCGGCCTTAGACCTCTTCCGAGATCCCTCATCATGACCCTGTCTAAAAGAATTACTTGTCCAAGATTCTCCTCTAAAACATGGGTCGTTGTCTTTTGGAGTTGTAGGCTCTCTTTCTGCCTCATCTTCATTAGACCAATTTGTTCCACCCCTAAATTTTTAAGGTTTAACCTCAGAGTTATTGTCATCTTTTTGAAGCCCTTCTTCTGGATCTTCCTCAGTTCCTACTTCTTCTAGATCTTCCTCAGTTTCTTCATCTTCCTCTAAGTCCTCTTCCGGATCTTCCTCGGTTTCTTCTTCTTCATTCCATGAGCCAATTGAATCAGATCAATATTATGAATAGTGAATTCGTCTAATCGACTACCCCCTTCTTCATCTAAGTGGAGTACCAATTTTCCAACACTAGAAACATTCATAATTTCTGGATTACCCACAAGTGTTACTGCACCATGATCCGTGAGAAACTTCACCTTTTGGTGTAAGGTAGAGGCTACCGCCCTGTTCTCATGAAGCCAAGGTCTTCCGAGCAAAAGGTTAACGCACGCTTCAATGTCAATTACCGCAAATTCAACATATCTAGCTACTGGCCCATATTCCAAAAGTAACTCAATTGACCCCAAAACATCTCTTTTGGCATTGTCATAAGCCCTAACAGCCCGACTTGATGGTGTCAAATCTTCTTTTTGATAACCCAGCTTTGTCATAACTCGATACGGCATACTTTGATGGCAGAACCATTGTCAATAAGTACCCTAGGTATTGTCCACCCATGACATTTCACAGTTATGTGCAAAGAGTTATTATGGTTGACACTTTCTGGGAGATCATTGTCTGTAAACATTAAAGTGTGGTTGGCTCCATGAATAAGTCCTACCATTTGATCCGATGTTATGGATGGATCAATTGAAACTTCATTGAGATGTCTCAAAACAGCAGCCCGATGGGGTTGTGAATGAGTCAATAACTTCCATATAGAAAAATTTGCATTAACCTCCTTCATGCGCTTAATAGCATCATCTTCTTCCTGATTCTCCTCTGTCAATTCCTTATCCTTTTCTTTCCTTCTCAAGGCTTCCACGGGGTTCTCATCTTCAAGATATGAAGGTTTAAAGTGACGTCCTGCGTGAGTCAAATGAGCCACATGTAGATCTTCATCATCACTAAGATTGTCAAGGTAGATCGGGCGTTGAAGATTACTAGGGATATTAAGGTGTGCCCCAACAATTTTCTCAGCAATTGACAACAACGAGAGAGCTTCCTCTTCATCATCTATTAGGAAAAATGCCCCATTGTAGACACCTAAAAATGTCTCCCCAAAACCAAACCCGTTGATGAACACCTTTCACCGCCATTATTGTTCGAGTTGAGTATTTAATCTTTTGAGTGCTTAAATCCATGTTCTATCCAATATATTTCATGAACCAATCCAACTTCTAGCTCATTTCCCTAAACCATAACATATTTTCCACTTTTCGTGTCCACTGAGAGAAACTGATTTTAAGGCTATAAAATTTTGATCCAATTATTATTTTTTTGGATAGGACTTTAAATAATCTTTCCAACCATATATCATAAGCCCAATTTCGAGCTGTAACGAAAAAGATATGAGCAAAACACTAAACTCGGCCTAAAACCAACACCCTTCTACTTAAACAACCATATCTTAAAATCTACATTTTATTTTAACTTTATTCAAATTGTTTTGGAAAGTGGACTTGATAAGCTTTCCAATTATATATTATATGCCTTATTCCGAGTTACGGATCAAAAGTTATGATTATTTTAAAAATGGGTAAAAAACTGAAATTACCGCGCAGCAGCAAAAATGTCGCGACGCGGCAAAAGCTGACGTGTCACGGGACTTATTCCTGTGACACGGTGCCCATTTTTGTAATTTTGCTCAATTTTCCCCCGTGTCACGGGATTTTGCACCGTGTCACGGTGCAATTCCCCGTGTCACGGTGCAATTTCCCGTGTCACGGTGCCCATTCCGTGACACGGGAATATTCCGTGTAATTTCCGCGTACTTTTTACACCGTGACACGGCATACTGCACTGTGCCACGGTGGACAATGCCGTGTCACAGTGCACATCCCGTGTCACGGGATTGCTTCGTGTTTTCTCCGCGTAATCCCTAAACGCGTTTTCATTTCCCATAACTTAAATATTTCCCGTGTCACGCAAATTTGTACCGTGTCACGGGAAAGTTTCCCGTCTTACGGTGGGATTTCCCGTGTCACGGTACACTTTGCCGTGTCGCGGGATACTTTTTTAGGGTTTTTATCATTTTAGGGTTCCGTGTGCTCCCTCAGCACATTTTCTCTATAAATATCCCCTCATTTCTGATGTACGGGGCTCCAATAATGATTCTCTCTCACCTTACACCAAAAATCATTCTCTTCTCCCTCTTTAACCTAATTTCTAGCTTCCTTATTCTTTCATAACAATTCCCCTACGTACTCCAAGGAGTCTATACTTAACCCGAGGTTCCATCCTTAAACCAAGGCGTTAAAGGTACAAATAACTGAGGGTTTGGACCAAATCAAATCTAATATTTATTTATTTAATTTCCATTTACTTTATATTTTTTATTGAAGTTACTAAAAGTTTATTCATGATGTAGCAATTTAAAGGAACGCGCAGAATGTGAGTAATTACTTAATTTAATTACTCTTATTTTATTTTCTTATTGCTAGTATCATGATTAGGTTATTTCATATTTAATTTGACTAATGCTATTATTGTTGAATTGCTTCCAATATTAATGTTTATTCTATTATTTATTATTATGATCACCATATTGCATGTTAAAGGGAATATGTAATTGAAAATCATGCCTAATAAGATAATTTGGACAACCGGTTAGGTTCCTTTTTAATCTTGTTATTAATTGAAGTGATCACAATATTTTAGAATAATGTGTGCTATTAAACCAATTTAGAATAATAATAGTTTGGAGCAAATTGAATATTTTTTTTGTATGCCTTTGAGATTGCAGGAATCATTTTTCACTATAAGAATCGAGTAGAGGCCAATACGGGCGAATGTGACTCCATGACTCACTTCGTACCATCATCCCCGATCCTCCTTTCGTGGTTCCGAACCATATGGAGTTAGTAATCTCATGGATTATGAATGGGGTGTAACCTTCACGGGTCAATCGTTGTTGCCTATCGTTGTCCCTTATTCGTGGTTGCCTTTTATGATCCGTGAACGGTTTACAAGTTCCTTAAAAACTTGTTGGCGGCTCCCTACTTTATTTGTCCCTAATCGTTGTCCCTAATCGTAATGTCAATTCCTACTTCCTATGAGTGCCAAGCATATTCACAACAAGCTTTTAACGTAGGCGCACTTCAAACGACGCCTACAATTTGGTGACTCCATTGGGGAGGATTCTTGATTATTTATCGATTTGAGTGATCGGTATTTAATTAAGATGAGCGGATGAGACTTGAAAGATTCTTGAAAAAATATTCCTATGATTAATTTGGCATTTTTGCATCTGCATAGACGTTTTAACGTCGCATTCAGGTTTGTCCCGTAGGAAAAATTGGATAACTTGGTTGCGCGCGAAGGAAAACAGGGCACCCGTCACATCTTCTGACTGCGTGCCACGACAAAATCAGACGGTGCACTGTACCGTGACACGGGAATTTTTGTCGTGTCACGACAGTCCTAAAATCAGTCCAGTGGCTTATTTTCTCTTCGCACAGTCGACTTCCTTCGATTTTTCTGAAAAAACGTATGTGTTCTACATGCGTCTTAGCCCCGGGGAATTTAAGCTCTATCGACCCAAAAACGCTCATGGCAATAAGGGTTCATCCGAATTATTAAATATCCAAACCATGGAGTCGAGTTCGATTTCATCACGAACTTGCGGAGCCGCCCGTTGGCATACACCCTTAAGGGAGGCTGCCTTGCTAACGCGTCCAAACTCTTAACCATGGTACCCTTTTGACACCCAAAGCTTGACCAATAGTTGAACATAGATCTTGACTCTATGTTACGAACTTTTTTTACATCATCGTGCCTAAATGCTATGTGGTTGTTTGGTGCTAACCTTTCATGTGTTTACTCTTTTGTTTAACCCATGACCGAGGGTTTTTATTCTCACATAGTAGTTAGTACAGACCTAAAATCAGTTAAAATCTGGAAAAACCACAAAACTGACCTGGAACAGCGCACCGTGTCACGGCATGTTCTGCCGCGCCACGGTGAACAATGCCGTGACACGGGGCTCACTACCGTCTGACGGTAGACTGCACCGTGTCAGGACAGTCTGTACCGTGACACGGTGCCCAGGAAAAGTGTCATGTCAGTCTTTTTTTGATTCTTGTGCGTACGTATGTGGATGCTGTATCCGGTTTGGTGTCATGTCTAGCTGTACGGTCAAAACACGCGTCCATAACCTCACCTAATCACTCACATATCGTGTTCACACACTTTTTTCTTTAGTCGTGCACTACTTTTTTACCGTATTTTAGGGTAGTCTTGTTTTTTGTGTCGTTTTTTTTCGGAGTAAGTCGGATGGTATCCTCCCTTTAAAAATAAACAAATAGAATTTCAAAATCATAGATTTTTTTTTAAAAAAAAAAAAATTCCCCGTGCCACGTCAGCATCCACCGTGGCACGGTGGAGTTTCCCGTGGCACGGTAAACATTCCCGTGCCACGGCACAGTCCACTGTGGCGCGGTGGACCTGCAGAAAAAAAAAAAAGTCTGCCGCGCCACGGGAAACTCTACCGTGTCACGGCAACTTTCCACCGTGACACGGTGAATTTCTAATAAAAAAAAGGGGGAAGGGTTGCCGCGACACGGGACTGTCCACCGTGTCACGACACAGTCCACCGTGGCACGGGAATGTTTACCGTGGCACAGGAAAGTTCACCGTGTCACGGCAATTTCCACCGTGACACGGTAGATTTTTCAAAAAAAAAAAAAAAAAAAAAACCCGCGTCAGTCAAGTCTTCCGTGTTAATTTGGTTCTCGCGTCAGTCATTTTGGTTATTGTTCACATGTCTAGCCATGCGATCATACCACGAGTCTTATAACATCACTTAGTCACTCACGAGTCAAGTATAGTCCACACACTTTCTTTATGTTTCGACTCGAGTCGTGCACCAGGTCGTTTATGATCGTATATTAGGTTCATACACCCTTTTTTCGTCATAATAAAAAAATGAGTGGAGTTTTCTCACCTGTTTTCAAATGTCTATTTTTTTCCTTCCTTTCCTATCTTGAGCAATGAGTCAAACAATTAAGTGAATTATTTTATTTCACAGTACTTGGTCAAGGAACAGGGATAGATTAATACGGTTCAAGTCATTACCGCAACAATCTCTCAGATCTAACAGACGTTCAAAGAGAACTTTTCCATCTCCATTACTCATCACCTTACAATGGCCACTATAGAAGATATTGAGAACATCGACAAATCCATCGAGGCACTGTCTTCCATGATGCAAACCTTTACCACTAGGGTCACTACCATGGAACAAAACAAGGTCACTGTTTCCACCATTGACAAACTGAAGGAACAAATGAGTAAGATTTCTGAGGATTTCACTTATGTGGAACGGCCTCCCACTCCTTTGGATGTGAAAGACAGACTCCCTGAAAAGTTCTCCACTGCTGATATTCCAAAGTTCAAGCCTACTGACAATCCAATATTCCATTTGAAGGCGTTCTCTGCAACCATGGATCTTAAGGGATTGGACGTAACACTCTTCCCTACGGTGTTCCCTCTCTCCTTAGAACATGCTTGCCAACAATGGTTCTATTCCCTAGATTCCATACGTACTGCGACGTGACAAGATGTCACCGAAAGTTTCATGAATCGTTACAAGTGTAACATTCAAACTAAAACTTCTGAACGTGAACTCTCCATTCTCAAACAGAAAGAGAATGAAGGCTTCACCGCTTATCTGAACAGGTGGAGGGAAACAAATTCACTCTTGGTAGATCCCCCCAAAGAAAGAGAGATGGTTCGCCTCTTTATTCAAAATCTGACTCATAAATATAGGGAACATCTCAAATTTCTTCCACTGAACACTTTCGAAGCTGTATACGACATCGGCATCAATATCGAGGATGAGCTAATAAAGACTGCTGGTAGTAACAATAATAACACTTGGAAAAACAAGAAGAACGACCATCCTTCTTTTTCGTCTTCTAAGCACGAAAATACTACCAACAATATAAGCCAAGTTGATATCAATGAAGTGTTAGCTCTTGATACTCCATTGCCCAAGAATAAAAGAACTTACACTCCTTTAGGAATGACTTATGATGCGGCCTTTGATCGCCTTTACAGTCAAGGCTTGATCACACCTATTGGGCCATTTCCAGAGCCAAAACCTGAAGAAAGGAGCGCCAAATGGAATCCCAATGCCCATTGGAAGTACCATCAAGGAAGAGGCCACACTACGGAGCAATGTTGGAATTTGAAGGACGTCATTCAAGACTTGGTGGATGCAAACAAACTTCCTGTCCCTCCAGGCGACAAGAAGTAATGAACACAAGGTGCACAACAGATCCTTCGTGCAAGATTTCATGATTTCTTTCTTTATCATTCATCTCCATTCCCCATTCATGTCTAGCATAGGTTTTCCATTTTGAATTTTTATATGTTTCATGTGTTTCGTTCACCTTTTCCATTAATAAAATGAGCAATTTTCCTTTACATCTCGATCACAGAATTTTTCATTCATTCATTCATTCTCAATAAAAAAAAATCAATTACCGAACTAAACCCAAGGTACACCAATGACTTGAGGCACCTTTGCAACCATGTCATTCCTTGTTAACCGTTCAATCACATTCCATTTTTTCATCAACCATTTTGAGCCTCGTCTAATGTTTGGCCTTCATTTCTTCAACCCACATTCACTTAACCCTAGGATTGGAAGATGTGTAATTGTATAACATTCAAAAAGCAAGTAAAAAAAAGCAGCAAAGCAACAATAAAACAATGTCTAAAGGCAAGTGTTCCAATGTCTTTGATATGAACACGTCTCAAATTGCGTCTCTCATCGAGTGCTTGGTACCGTGCCTAAGAAACATGAATGCTAAGTGAGTGATGGACCGCATGATCTGAGATTGTCTACATTGATTCAAAAGAATAAAAAAAAAAGAAAAAAAGAAATTCAAAACAAAAAAAAAGAAGTTGAAAATAAACTTGCAAAATTCAAAATTTTCAAATTCAAAATTACACATCTTGGGGGCTTCTCTCGGGTCTTGAGCCTTTTACCCCTTTCTTCCTTAAACCTTAATCTTAACCACATTACAACCCTTAAAAGACCTCTTTGAGGTGTACACACACTTGTGCAAAGTTCGGTTAGAGCTACGTTCGGCCTGATTCCTAAAGGATACGTAGGCAACCTCACATCGAGGTGCGGCCACATTCATAAGCATGATCGAGTCAAAGAATATCCAATGCTTATCCCTATGACCTTATTCATATAGAGCTAGACTTGGGGGCTTGAACCTACACCATTTAGCCTACTTAGCCTAAAGAGTCATCATCTTTGACTCTTCTCACATCTCTTTCCATCGCCATAACCCTTGCAGCCAGCCTTAGTATCACATTCACACACTTCACTCACACATTCATATCCATATCATCCTTCCCTTTAGGAACCCTTTATCATGATATCTTATTTTCTTACTGCGCATGCTTAATAATCTTTCAAGATAACATTCATTAGAAGAAACGTTGTATACTTGCTTAGCTTCCTGACCTAAGCAATATTCATTGTTTCATGCATCGCATAATGTGCTGAGAAACATTTATATATCAATGATTTTTAATCATACAAAGCATATCGTGCTTAGCTCCTTGACCTAAGCAACGTTCATTATGCAATAATCACTTCATCTGTATACGTTCTTAGCTTCCAGACCTAAGTGACGTTCAAGATCGTTTCTTTACACCATAAATGATGCTTAGCTCCAAGACCTAAGTTAATTCATCTATCGTGTCACATGATGTAATTTTCCTTAGCCTCCTGGCCTAAGGAAATGCATCATGCATACATTACTTTCAAGAAAAGCAATTCAATCCATACGATTCATTTTGTCTTGCTCAACGAGGAAGCTCAAAACTTCTTTCCTTTTTTCGCGTCTTTTCTTTTGGAAGGAAGTTCGAAAATAAAAGTTCAGTTTTCACATCTTTCTTTTTCGGGAGAAAGTCGATACCCTCCACTCATGACAAAAATTGACGGAAAATTTTTGCTTTTGCATCTTCGTTTGCTTGTGTCTACACACACACATATACACACACACACACACACTCACAAGTCATACACATGTCATGTCACATCAAGTCAAACTTGGTCAAGTTAGTGGTCAAGTCAATCACAGTATATACGAGTCTATTGGCAAATTTATTTTTGCAGGTCTTATCTACAGCCCACGTCCGGGGACAAACGGACCATTTACAGCCCACGTCCGGGGACAAGCGGACCATCTACAGCCCACGTCCGGGGAAAAGCGGACCATCTACAGCCCACGTCCGGGGACAAGCGGACCACCATCATTTTATGACGCAAGGTTCTCGATACACAGAGACTTGCAATCTCATCATCTTTCGACTTTCCTCAAGCATGGAAAGTATTATCCGGTGGATTTTTCTTCAAGTATAGAAAACCGCCAAATTAGCTTTCCTCAAGCATGGAAGGCATTATCGGTGGAATTCTTCAAGAATAGAATGACACCATATTCATCAGTCGGCTTTCCTCAGGCTTGGAAAGCGTTATCGGTGGATTTTTCTTCAAGTTTAGAAAACCGCCAAGTCGGCTTTCCTCAAGCTTGGAAAGCGTTATCGGTGGATTTTTCTTCAAGTATAGAAAACCGCCAAGTCGACTTTCCTCAAGCATGGAAAGCATCATCGGTGGATTTCTTCAAGCATAGAATGACACCAAGTTCATACGTCGACTTTCCTCAAGCATGGAAAGTATTATCCGGTAGGTTTCTTCAAGCTTAAAAAACTACCAAACTCCTCAGTCGGCTTTCCTCGGGCATGGAAAGCGTTTCAAAAGACGTCATCCGGTGGATTCCTTCAAGCATAGGAAGCTACCAAGCTCATTTGCCACCAATACACTGGTGTTAGATAAGCATTCTATCCCTTTACTCTTTTATCTGTAGACTAACATTTTTCTGCAGGTATCGGCGTATACAGAATGATTTAGGATTGCAGAACGTCTTTAATCATTCTCTGTCCCTATCGGCTACTTTGACTATCGTTTTCGAAACTGACGTTTCTACAAACTCAGTCAAAGTGGGGGCTTCTGTAGACACCTAAAAATGTCTCCTCAAAACCAAACCCGTTGATGAACAACTTTCACCGCCATTATTGGTCGAGTTGAGTATTTAATCTTTGGAGTGCTTTAATCCATGTTCTATCCAATATATTTCATGAACCAATCCAATTTCTAGCTCATTTCCCCAAACCATAACCTATTTTCCACTTTTCGTGTCCACTGAGAGATACTGATTTTGTGGATATAAAATTTTAATCAAATTATTATTTTTTGGATAGGCCTTTAAATAATATTTCCAATCATATATCATAAGCCCAATTCCGAGCTATAACGAAAAAGATATGATCAAAACACTAAACTCGGCCTAAAACCAAGACCCTTCAACTAAAACGACCATATCTTAAAAAATACATAATATTTTGACTTGATTCTAATTGGGTTAGAAAGTACACTTGATAATATTTCCAATGATATATTATATGCCTAATTCCGAGTTACGGATCAAAAGTTATGATTATTTTAAAAACGGGTAAAAAACTGAAATTACCGCGCAGCAGCAAAAATGTCGCGGACGCGGCAAAAGATGACGTGTCACGGGACTTATTCCCGTGACACGGTGCCCATTTTTGTAATTTTGCTCAATTTTCCCCCGTATCACGGTGTAATTTCCCGTGTCACGATGCCCATTCCGTGACACGAGAATATTCCGTGTAATTTCCGCGTACTTTTTACACCGTGACACGGCATACTGCACTGTGCCACGGTGGACAATGCCATATCACGGTGCACATCCCGTTCCACGGGATTGCTCCGTGTTTTCTTTGCGTAATCCCTAAACGCGTTTTCACTTCCCGTAACCTAAATATTTCCCGTGTCACGCAAATTTGTACCGTGTCACGGGAAAGTTTCCCGCCTGACGGTGGGATTTCTCGTGTCACGGTACACTTTGCCGTGTCGCGGGATACTTTTTTAGGGTTTTTATCATTTTAGGGTTTCGTGTGCTCCCTCAGCACATTTTCTCTATAAATATCCCCTCATTTCTGATGTACGGGGCACCAATAATGATTCTCTCTCACCTTACACCAAAAATCATTCTCTTCTCCCTCTTTAACCTAATTTCTAGCCTCCTTATTCTTTCATAACAATTCCCCTAAGCACTCCAAGGAGTCTTTACTTAACCCGAGGTTCCGTCCTAAAACCAAGGCGTGAAAGGTACAAATAACTCAGGGTTTGGACCAAATCAAATCTAATATTTATTTAATTTAATTTCCATTTACTTTATATTTTTTATTGAAGTTACTAACAGTTTATTCATGATGTAGCAATTTAAAGGAACGCGCGGAATGTGAGTAATTAATTAATTTAATTACTCTTATTTTATTTTCTTATTGCTAGTATCATGATTAGGTTATTTCATATTTAATTTGACTAACGCTATTATTGTTGAATTGCTTCCAATATTAATGTTTATTCTATTATTTATTATTATGATCACCATATTGCATGTTAAAGGGAATATGTAATTGAAAATCACGCCTAATAAGATAATTTGGATAACCGGTTTAGGTTCCTTTTTAATCTTGTTATTAATTGAAGTGATCACAATATTTTAGAATAATGTGTGCATTAATATTAAACCAATTTAGCATAATAATAGTTTGGAGCAAATTGAATATTTTGTTTGTATGCCTTTGAGATCGCAGGAATCATTTTTCACTATAAGAATCGAGTAGAGGCCAATACGGGCGAATGTGACTCCATGACTCACTTCGTACCATCATCCCCGATCCTCCTTTCGTGGTTCCGAACCATATGGAGTTAGTAATCTCATGGATTATGAATGGGGTGTAACCTTCACGGGTCAATCGTTGTTGCCTATCGTTTTCCCTTATTCGTGGTTGCCTTTTATGATCCATGAACGGTTTACAAGTTCCTTAAAAACCTGTTGGCGGCTCCCTACTTTATTTGTCCCTAATCGTTTTCCCTAATCGTAATGTTAATTCCTACTTCCTATGAGTGTCAAGCATATTCACAACATGCTTTTAACGTAGGCGCACTTCAAACGACGCCTACACCCATTATAACCCATAGTGGCGCAAACATCAAAGAACGGATCCTTATTAAGGGTAACACTAGAACCCTTGCATGGCGCAAGCTTGACCCTTTGCTAAGTGGAGTGATCATACACAACACACACATAATTCTTGGATAATTGCATCTCATAAATTCGAGGGGCATTTCAAACCATTAATAATGTTGGATTAATCTGGTTACCAGAAGTGGAGATGGTGTTTATAGAGACAGGAGGCTTATGATTGGGAAGAGGATTATTAGTGATGCTTGGTTGTGCATTTTTAAATTTATTAGAGGATTCCCCAACTGAAAGCCTTCCTCCATCTACTAGATCTTGAATACGGTGCTTGAATGCTGTGCAATTTTCAATGTCATGCCCAGGCCCTTGATGGAATTCACAGTGTTGGTTTAGGTTGTAACTCGGAGGAGGGTTTCTTGGGGGTGGCCTTGGGTTTAAAGTTTGAACAAGTTGGCCTTTTTTAGTTTGGAGAAAACTTGAGCGTAGGTCATGTTCAAGGGAGAAAAATCCCTCTGTGGCCTGAGTTGGAATGCTGGTGCGGCGCCAATATTGTGTATCAAGTTTGTTGGTTTTGATGGTATTGAGTCATTGTTATTGGTTTTCCTGTTTCCCCCAAACTTAGGATTGTAAGAGGTGTTACTGCTGCTCCCTTCATCCTTCTTGATATCTCCCTTTTTTATGAAATCCTCCACTAAGGTTCCTGTTGATATGAGAGCCTTGAATGACGGAAAATACTGGAAATCCATTCATCATTGATAGACGGGAAGAAGATTCTTCACTATCATCTGTAATTGTTCTCCCTCGTTCGGCCTATTCACCATATTTGCAGCCTTATTTCTCCATCTAGTAATGAAGGCAGAAAATGTCTCATTAGGATTTTGCGCAGCTGTTTCCAAATCCCTCCTTATTACATCGATCTCTTCATTACATCTGTATTAGCTAGAAAATTCTCTCACAATATCAGCCCACGAAGTTTTCTTTGAATTTTTCAGATTAAGAAACCAATGAGCGGCATTCCCATCTAAATATTGTTGAAACAATTGTGCCATTAAAGGTTCATCAACACCCCAAGGACTCATAGCCCCTACATACAATTTTAAGAAATTGGTGGGACTTCCTATACCATCAAATCTCGTGAGATTCGGCATCTTAAACCCAGGTGGCAGTTGTGCTTTCGGAAATAAGGTGAGACCATGAATATCCAACCAAGGTTCCGCTTTGGTCATACCCTTCAGTACTTCCTTAATCCTGGGAATATCTTCCTCAATTTTGGTAAGAGCTTCTCTATCACTGTTTCCATCATCTAAATGCAATGGTGAAGCTACCTCTAAATCATTGTGAGGATGAGGAGCACTTGCAATCTGCCTTAACAAACTTTGTATTGTTTGTTTCATAGTATCTTGACGATCAAGGATAACTTGCATCATTCCTCGAAGATCATTAGATGGATCAGGGTTTAGCGAACTTTCATGGCCAGGAATCTCAGACATTTCGCTTGGTGGTGGAGAATGAATTTCCCTTAGAGTTGAATGACCCGGTGAGAAGGCTACTGAATCAGATTATAAACTGTGAGAAGAAGTTTGCCGGACAAGCCTAGATCCCGTGCGGGTCCAGGTAGATTTCCTGGGTAAAAAGGGAACATTACAAAAAACTTCTTTGACAAGATAAAAAAAAGTAAATAAAAGATTTTTTAAACGATATGAACACCCCTTTTTTAAAAAAAATAAAAAAGACTTGAACCCTATTACGAAGATTCCTTGCGTGTTGAACACACCATTGGTCCTCAACTTATAAAAAAACTAAAACTTGAATAAGGATTATTCACCCAAACTTCTTCTTCTCTCTAAAATCTCAAGTGTTTTCTTTTGAGAATTTGCTCACTTTGCTTAAATTTGAGTTATGGATCCTAATCCCTCACGCGTTAGAGATTTAATTCACTTTTATCTGACACTTCGCACTCCTCCCTCCAAGAATTACGAGAAACAGAACGCAACGAGATTCTTAGTTCAATACGGCCAAAAGATCATCCATCTCAATTTTCTAGGGAAAACCTCTCTCTCCCTTATGATCAAAATTCTGCATCTATCCCACCTTCAGTTCCTCTAGTGAAACTTGCACTAGTGACTAGTCCACCCCAGGTATTCGAGATAAATTGCTCTCCAAAATCATTCTCCTTATTTGTGGCAGATACAATGGTACTAGCTATGTCTCTATTCCTACGTTTCTCTGGAGACTCGTTTTACCCTATCATAGCTACTATAAGCCAACAAAACCTCCCTTTTGCTAGCCAACTCGTAAAGAGTCTGAACCTGCCATCACATTTCCCTTTTAATCTTCCTATGTACTCGTCTCTCAGGTTACTGTTTTATGATGCTCACGGGTACTGTACAAGTCAAATATTACATAATATCTCCATATTACACAAAACCTATATTCCTACTTGTTTGGTCCTACTCATCTCTAATTTGTCAATCGGCAAGGAGGTCTCTGAAAACATAGACGTAACAAAGTCTTGTATTCTTGTAGGGCATAATTCTCTCACATCAACTCTATTCCTATGGAGTGACACATGTTTCTTTTCACTCACTCGGTTGTCTGAAGGATCAATAGCCATATCAGCTTACAATACCCCTCGTAGTATTTACTCTGGGACTTCCTCATGCCAAGGGAGAGGCCTGCCCCAAAGATCAGTCAATTATCCTTTGTTGGGTATGTCAGATTTCATAACCTATAATCACTTAACAATAATGATGGGTGGTCCTTCAAACTATCAAGAATCTAAGGAGAATTTTCTTCAAAAACTACCTCCGCGTCATAGGCGTTACGTATCTCGTCTCCCTGAGACTTTTGGTAAATAGGTCAAAGGAGTATCTTCATAATAATAGATAGATTAACTAGGGCATTGTCAACTACTTCTTGGTCACAAGAAGATCCTCATACTCTATCTCTAGCAGCCTTATCGGATGGCTCAGATGGGTGTATAGGTGGGTATATATTGCGAGAACCCGGGCATGTTTGGAAGTTTGGTTTTGGTTCAAGGCTTAGAGAACCTAGCTTTTCCTTTTTCTCGCTTTGTTTACTTCAAAATGGGTTGCAAAAGGCTCGCTCTCTAGAGGTGAAACAATAAGAAGTAGTGATGGACGTTAACTGCTTCATCTCATCTCTGACTAGGCTTGATGTCTACCTAGCAAATATCGAGAAAAAGTAATGTGACATACTACTCCTAATGCGCTCTCGTGGTTGGGAAGTTATTATTCGATATTCCCCTTAAGACATGCTTCGAGGAGTCTTCCTTATGGTTGATCATTGCCAAGGGTTTACCTGGGGTCAAACAGAGGTGTTTGAAGCTCCACCGTCTGCTGAGATTCGGTTAGGACCTTTTTGATCTTTGTATTATGTTTTTTTTAATTTACTGTTATGTTTGTATCACTATATAAATATGAATTAATGTTCTTTTCCGTCTATTTTCCACCTCATGATGAAGGAAAGAAAAATAAATAAATAAATAAGTGAAACCTGTAACAATAACAAACTGTTAGTGGTCGAGCTCGAAGGCTGCCTACGTATTCCTGAGTGCGGAAATGTGATAAGTGTAATGTGATTCAGGAAATTAGGCCTATCATAGTTCGACACAATAAGGAAACCAACTTTTTAATTTTTGCGACTGCACTCAAAGCGATCTGCCTACGTACCCTGTTACAAGATTTTTTTCATATTTTTTTTAATTTCATTTTTTTTTCAAGGGATCAAGTCGCTCGTAGTTCACAAAAAAAAAAAAAAAAAAAAAAAAACTTATACAAATATAACTTTAATGAAGATGTAACTAATGTCACTACCATGCATCTATTTCCCCGGTCAAAAGTCGCTTCTCCCAAGTAGCTTTCCATTTAGCAACATAGAAAGGGTTATCTTCTTTGTCCAAGATCCATGATGCCCATGCTTTACATACTACCATGCACGATTCCATTGTAAAAAGGTCGATGTTGTCGAGGATGATGTAGGGTTCCATGATTTCTCGAAAAGATGCCACTTTATTTGCAGATGTTTCAACCCCCTCACAAGGAACTGCTATATCTTGGTCGTAAAGCCAATTAAACCTTCTTCGGATATCATCGGCCTTTGCCTTATTGGGCATCTAATTTGGATTGTCCTGTTTATTCTCCGGAATAGGACAATATATTGTTCTTTTTACAAAGGGTGGGCGCCTTATTTCAACATCTTCATTATTTTCTATGCAATGGCCCGTTGTGCTTACGGTGTTTATCCAACCACCATACTACGACGAGCTTTCTCCTTCATAGGCTCCCCTACTATAGTCACCACATATAGTGATGATGCCCCATGATGCTCTCATTCTCAATTTTTGATGTAAGCTAGACGAGACTGCTTTACACCCGTGCAACCAAGGTCTCCCTAGTAACAAGTTGCATGAGAGTCGAAAACCCACTACCATAAACTCTATGCTGAACAGAGCATTCTCATGTACCAAAGGTAAGACTATAGAACCCATCACTTCCCTTGGAAATTGGTCAAAACCTCTGAGAAGAATGGAGCGGTAAGTGATATGTAAATCATTATACCCTAGCTTGTACAGGTATTATCGGGAACAGAGATTAACATCAGATCGGTGTCAACCAATATGTGATTAATATAACTTGCACCTTGTCGAAGAGTGATATGAAGTGGTTCATTATGATAGTGATTAGGGGTTAAATCGCTATCTGTAAAGGTGATCCCTGGATCAACATCGTGTTGTTTGACGTTTTTCCCTTTTCGTGAGGAAGAGTGAAAAGTGTCTAAGGTTTTGAATACGTTTTGAAAATACATTGATTCATGGATAGGCACATCATATAATAATTTGGGGCTAGTTTGACGAGAATGGAGGGCAGTGTTTTCTTGGCGAGAGGCCTTGGATCGTTCTATAGTGGAAACCTTTGGATGCGGGCTTTTATCATTTGGAGATTCAGGCCGTAAGGTTAAAATCTTAGAGCCATCATGGAAGGTCAAGGATTCATGAAGTTGTGCCGGTGTTTTTTGGGATTGAACTAACATGAGGGGATGAAATTGGTAAATCCAAGGCTGACCAAGTTTGATATCATATGGAACTGGTATATCACAAATTATGAAACTTGTGGTGAAACTTACACCTTTGTATTTAACAATTGCATCAATTTTACCACATACATTTTCATATACATCGTTGTTACAAAATTCATCTATTGTTACAGGTCTAAGTTCTTCCTCCTCGAATTCCCAATCAACAAATGTATGGTACGGGCACATATTAATGGAAGACTCTTCATCAATGTGAACATGATGATACGTGATGTTATGACATATCATTGCATAGTCCAGTGAGTCATTTATAAAATTCTTTCTAATCAAATCGTCTTTGAACTGGTGCAGATCAAGTTTGAAGATTTCCCGCAAATCTTTAAAAGGGTTTGAGGCGTTTATGATTGTTCTTTTGAGATAATCACTAAAAGCCTCACGATACATTAAGGAATGTGATAGTAAGTCCCATAATGATCTTTCACAATTCTCCTTCTTTGGTCTCGAAGTCGAGCCTTCCCCAAAACCCACCATATTACACACCGTGGTTGCCATGTGCAGTAAGACTGCATCCCCATGAATGGTTATCACACTGCCCGGGGTTGAAAATCTGACTTTTGATGAAGTGCAGAGAAATTGCCCATATATGTTGTAACCATGATTTTCCCAAGGTAAAGGTGAGGCTTTTCGGGCCATCGATTACTTGGAACTCAACATTACAAACCCAATCATGATATCCTAATGGTAAGGTGATTTCCTTAATTGCCCGCATGAGAGTGTGATCGCTTATTCTAACCACCTTTTTTTAGGGTCTTAAAGGAGCGTCTTCACACCCTAATTTCTTGAGAATGGTTTTACTATAGATGTTGAATGTGGACTCTCTATTTACCAAAATTCCTGAGACCTTTTAACAATCCGATACCAAGGTAATGGACAAGGGCCAGTCATTACTGTAGTCATTCGGCAAATCTGCATCGGTAAATCGTGGAGTAGGTGTAGTCCACGATCTTGAAATTGGAATTTTCCCATCATCAATGAGTTGTTGGATTGCATGTCTTAGATCACTACAAACATTTGTATTGTGTCCGTAGTCATGACAATAGTTACAATACTTTCCCATATCAGCCCTAGGAGACGGCATAGTGTAGTTATTATGTTTTGACTTGAGGAAACCCTATATCATTAACCGATGACATATAACACTTAGTGATTCACACCTTCTAGAGTAAATCTGGCGGATGGAACCCCAACGGCTTCCTCCACTACACATTTGTGCTCCTGTATCCATATCTCGGTCTCTAAACAACAAGTGAACTGCAATATTCAAGAACATGGTTAAGAAAACCTTCAAGGTGTTGAGGGGTGTAAGACTTTCCTTTGAAAAGAACATTAATTCACATATTAACTTATTGATAGTGATTAAACCATTCTTTAAGTTGAAAAGGTTTTAAAGGGAGATTTTGGCATTGCTTAAAATGCACCACATGTGGTGTTTGTTAGTCTTAGAAAGTTAAACTCTCTTGGGATCCTATGAAGGAAGGTCTAAGGATAACTCTTAGTTCATTCTTGGGTCCATAGGTAGGCTTTCTAAAAAAACGATTTTATCTTACAAAAAAGAGTTTTTTTGTTTTTTTTTCATGACAACACGAATGAATCATTAACACAAATGACCGTAGACTCCATGTATGTATTGATGCACATGTTTCTTAATCTAAAGGTCAATCTGTTTTGAGGAAATTACTAACCAAGTGGCCTCGTATCACTTCCAACCGTGAAAACCGAGGTGGACATTCCTAACAGAGCCGATTGCAATAGTGCACGGATGTAGGTTTACGCCCTTAATTCATTAATTTGATTATCTAAATTCGACCTTACCAATAGGCAGAGGTGCCGACCTAAAAGGAAAAAAATGCTCATGCTCATGACAATTGATGAATGATGAATGACCCCATAAGTACACCTAAACGAATTAACAACACAAATTCAGGTTTAAACCACTACACATTTTATACAAAAGAAATTCCCCAGTGGAGCCGCCAGACTGTGGTACCTGGTTTTTAGTGGACAAAGATTAGTCTATA
This sequence comes from Chenopodium quinoa, assembly GCF_001683475.1. Taxonomy (NCBI): domain Eukaryota; kingdom Viridiplantae; phylum Streptophyta; class Magnoliopsida; order Caryophyllales; family Amaranthaceae; genus Chenopodium; species Chenopodium quinoa. Next base: position 2,584,873 of record NW_018743555.1, on the reverse strand, counting down.
AAGGTTCCACTTAAGTGTTTGATAAGACTTATAATTAAAAAAAAAAAAAAAACTTAGAATCCCCCCCTTATTTTTATCCGAATAAGGATGGATTTTAAAGCAGTCAATTTAAATAAAAAAAAATCAACTACTAACTCCATAAAAGAAATAAGGCACAGGGTTTGGGGTTTAGGTTAAGAGAATCGAACGCCTGGAAATCCTCTTCCCTTCCGTTCTAAGGAACGGGCTCTTACTATTGCGTTGTTAAAAATCAAGTTTTAAGACATGTAAACCATATAAAAAAAATATAAGGTAGGTTTGAGCACCAAAGTTGCACTACGTACCAATCATAGTGAGATTTTGAATTCACTTACGGATCAAAACCTTCGTAGTTCGGACAAATGCCATGTTTTAAATAACCAATTCCATTGGGTTTTTAATTTGGGTTGTTGACATAAATGTCATTTTTTGTAAGTGGGATTTTTTTGATCTTTGACGGATTATCTCATAAAAGTAAAATGAACCACCTTGGTTGAAAAATGTCTTTTGAATAAGACAATTCAACAAATGTGTCCCAATTGAAGACTTTTAGTGGATCAAGGTATTTTTGGGAGTGAAACTGTAAGGGTTCACTATATAATCTCACTTTGGGTTTCAAATTTACTCAAAGGTAATTTTTGTAAAGTTTTAAGGGTTATGTGTTTAGGCTTAATGAGATTGACCAAATAAAACACGACACCTGCCAAGGCCTTCCTTCCAAATAAAAGGGAACAATTAACTATTTAATTATATTCGATTGTCAATTAATCCATCGGGCAATTATAATGGGATATAAGCTTATTTTTATGGAGATGGACAATTGTTACAACCATATACAACTAAATAATTAATCATAACCTCGTGTTTGGAAATGAAGACATAACCTTATATTAACTATCATTAATTATTACAAATAAAAAAGCAAAGTTATGATTCATTCTTGCATCACAAAAGGGTTTGAAATAAAAAGGTTCACAAATTATAAAAGAAAACAATTTTTATTAAAACTTTTATTTCTGAAGTCATCTTGAAATAAAATTAAAATCCTTAAGACATCATTTAATAAGATTAAAGATTTTTTAAAACAACGATATTTAGAATTAAAGGCTCTTATTTCTGAAGTCTTCTTTAAAATAAGATTAAAGTTTCTTCAAATAATACTTAGAATTAAAGCTTGTTAAAACTCTTATTTCTAAAGTCATTTTTAAAATAAGATTAAAGACATTTTAATTAAAAATCCATAAGTTAAGAAGTATATATAGTGTAATCTAGGTTTCATACCACCTTTAGTTCCTTAAAAATAAATTAATACAATTTAAAAAAGCAATTAAGAGAAAAACGTGCATATTTCATCTCTTTGATAGCTTAACCTAAAAAAAATCATTAAAAGTCATAGAAAAATAAAAAAAAAATTATTGTGAGATACGGTTGGAAAGCTCTTGAAAAGTTCTATCACTTGAGCTAAAGAAATGGAATTGGTTCTGGTCGTAAGGGTTATTTCACAGGCCATCTTTGGGTCATGGTAAGTAATTCTTTACTCTTGAACAACCTTGGCTTAAACTCTTAATTCCTTAGGTCTTTCACTACAAGAAAAAGGGGAATTAGCGACGGTCAAATTAGTTGCAAATCCGTCGCAAAAATGGATTTGCGACGGATTTGCAACTACTTTGGTTAGTTGATAAAGACCACGTCGCAAATCCATTTTTGCGACTAATTTTGGTATAGTCACAAATTTAGCGACGAATTTGCAACGACTTTGCAACTGCAATTTAGTAACTAATTTTAAAATTTTAGCAACTGAATCATTGTCCATCGCAAAATATTAGCGACTAATTTGCGACTATCATTTAATGACTAACTATAAGATTTTAGCAACGGATTCATTGTCCATCACAAAATATTAGCGATGGATGAACAACTACTTTGACCAAATTTTTAAGACTACCGAGACTAGTATTTTGCGACAGATTAGCGACTACGGAGACCATTATTTTTTTGATTGATTAGCAACTGCCAAGATCAATTTTTTGCTACTAACCAATTAGTTGCTAATATAAATACCTTAATGCTTGGTGTCTTTTATGACGGAAGGCGCTATTTCTTACTTGAAACATAGCCTAATATGTTCCCATTAAAAAAATGGTTTTCTTTCCCTCTAAATTGAAACAGATACACATACATATATTAACTTAAATATTTTCAATAATAATTATTGTAATAAATATTACAATTTTATCCCAACAGAAAGTATTTTAATTGTACAAAGTTGGGATTAGCATTAATAAGAACATTTAACAACAGTAGCAGCAACAACAGCATCAATGGCTTCAACATATCAGCAACAGGTCTGCAAGAATGAAAACCAAATAAGTACCTTGATTAAAATTTGTCAAGAGAATACACAAGAAGACCAGTTTAAAAACCAAGACATGAATGAATAGCATAATATTGTAGATGAAGTATAATAGCGCTATCTAGATGATTAAAATATACATGAAGAGACATGCTTAAACTCATCAAGACCCCCTTGCAAGCTTGGGGAAATTCATAGCAATGCAAGGACTAACAATAATGATCAAACTTCACACGTCTTTTGTAAACAAAACTAAGAAATGTTTTAGATACAAAAGATCCTAAATCCTTCTTATCATAACTAAATTAACCAGAGATAGGAAACTAAGGTAAAGTATATATTTTGCGGCTAACCTTGTCGACGTTCCTAAGGTGCTTCTTTGCTATATAAGCTGATTGGGAGTCAGTAATGAAACTTAGTTATTCACCTAACAAAACTTAGTTATTCACCTAACAAAACTTAGTTATTCACCTAACAGAGAGTTTAACAAAAAATAAAACCCTAACAGAGAGCGAATATTTAATATAGATTACAATATGAAAGAAAAGATGGAATATCAGTTCACATGCATATTGTATATTTTGAAGCTGAACAAGCAATAAAAAAAGATAGAGTAGCAAAGGAGAGCAAAGGTAAAGAAAGACAAAATATGGAAGAATTCAGAATTCTGATCCCATAGAGTAAGTAGCAGAGCATTCAACCTGACAAAGGTATGAACTAGCCCATCTGCACCTTTTAACAGCATAAAACAATATATACAGAAGCATTATATGTACTATATATTTTTCTTAGTCCAATCAAGAACCATGTTAGAAACGGAAAGAAGAGGAAACGAATATTTAAACCAATTTGATCCAAATAGCAGAGCAGAGCAGCGCACGAAAAATGGAGATTAGTCTCCTCTTGTGCTTGAAGAATATGAGCTTGTTGTGCAAATGTAATGATTAATATTGATCACATTTTAGACAATAAGCAATATTTGTTTGTGCTTAAGCTTAATATTAACATATGTACATATCATTTAGTCTCTAAGACTGTAACACTTCAAATTCCAAAACATAACAATAAATCTCCAAAATCCTAACAGCAAATCCTAATATCTTAATGAGAAAGTTATAGCATGAGCATCCTTTCTACATCAGTAAATGACATAGTTCCCACAGTCTAACATTCTCATTCAATTTTAGCTCAATAACAAATCTTCAAAGTTGGAATATGGAACCACTTCAATGATAAAACTAAAAAATAATGAAGCTACATTCATTTGGAGGTGATAACACCATAATAAAGAACCAAAGAGCATAAAATAGTTAGACAAATTACATCTCCAGTTGTTTCTTAGGGTATTATTTAGCCTAAGTATAATGCATATTACATCTTCTTTCGGTTGTTTGTAAGAACATGAGAATAGTAATACTGAAATTGTAATTACAGATACAAATCTCTCAGCAACACTAATAATGCAATGGTGATTACAAACACACACAAAAACCCCAAAATTTCACCAATAATTTCAAATTTCTGTCACTTCAATTGAATTTCAATCAAATTCCTATCATCAAACCCAACCAAAATATATAACAAAAAAATCAACCAAAATCATGTAGATTTATACGAATAATAAAAAAATAAAAACGCAAATTTTGACATTGAATCAATAAATGGGCAAAATTCATCAGCAAAGCCCAAATTAAAAATCAACAAATTGATCCAATATAGCAATAAAACAAGCAATATAGAGGAATCGGTTAACAAGGAATTGATTCTACTGAGAATTGGAATAAGCGAAAATAGTTAAAATATAAAGGACCTTACATGTAGAGGAATCGGCGCCGGAGTTCAATGAATCTGGCGACATGAGCGACGACAACGGTGGCGGAGGTAGAGTGATGGAGATAGTGAGCAGATGAGAGAGGAAGAGAGAGAAATGGGGGTTTTCAGTTGTTGATCGAATTTGTTGGGTTTTGGGAGTCGAATTTATTGGATTGGGGTCGAAAATTGCTGGGGTTTTGGGGTTTTGAACGGGTTTGAAATTTCTGGGGGTTTTGGGTTTGATTTTTGCTCGAGAATGAGGAATTTCTGCTCGGATTGCTCGAGTTAGGGAGGATTTGGCTCAAAATTACTGGGGATTTCGGTTGCTAGTTGAATTTTTTGGGTTCTGAGTTCGAATTGATTGGGGTTTGAATAGTTAATTTTGCTGGGTTTTTGGGGTTTGAACGGCAGCAAGCTAAAGTAGTGCATATTTCAATTTTTTGTCTTACAGACTCTACACTGTAAGCAATGGGCGAATGAAGAGGGTAATTGCATACTCTCGTTGAACTAATTTTACCCTAATTAAGGCAAACAAGCTCCTAGATTATGGCCATGTTTGGTAATTAGAGTTTTGACAACAAATGAGCTTATTTGACCAATTAAGTTAGAGGTTTGACTACAATCACTACATAAATCATCTAATTTGTTTGTTTGGTGAAAGAGCTTTTTAAATAAGCTTATTGAGGCAAATAAGCTAATTTGTAAGAAAAAACTAGGGAAATTCTCTTTGGTAACACCAAAGTATTTGATTTTCTCAGTGGTAAACAGTTAAAAAACTTATTATCGTTGGTAAACTTGTATTATTGTCTACCAAAGATAATTACAATTTTAATTAAAATCTTTAACCATGGTTAGTTTTTGTATTTTTAACAATTAATTTATATAATTTTAGTGATAATATAAATTTAAAAAATACAGCCACCCTTCCCCTCCCTAACCGGTGCCACCCCCACCCCTGCTGGTGCCACCAACGCCCAGCCTCCACCTCCGGACAGCGGCGCAGCCCCCCACAACCGCCGGCAAACCCCTATCCAACGCCCTTCCCATTTGCCCCATCTGACATCCTGTCTTCTTCAAGGCTAAATATCAATTTCATTCACGCCTTTCATGGTTAATTGCTTCATCTCAACTCTCCCCCACCAACAGTAACCAAACATGGAAGCGTCACTACTCCAACCACCAAATCGCCACCATCCTTCGCCATTCCACCACCATTGCCGCTTAAACCTCGCATCACAAGGAAGAAAGCCAAAACTCGCCTTCCTTCGCCGCGACTACGCTAAGCGTCACTACTCAAAGCGGAATTAGGGTTCAAATTAATTCCAATTACATGTAATTCACATAATATCTTGTTCAATTGTGAGAAATTAGGGGTTCGATTACCTGAAATTCGCAAAAAAAATTTATTTATTTATTTTTTGTAATTTTTGATGGTGGTGAGGTGCGATAAAGGAGAGAGGACGGGGAAGGGTGTTCGGCGGGACGGCGGGAGACTGGGTGTACGACGGGGAAGGAGTTGGGCGTTGTCAAGGAGGAATAAGGTGAGGAGGGAGGCTGGGCGTCGCAGGTGGGAGCGTCGCCGGCCGGGGATGGGGGTGTTTGGTGCCGGCAGGGGAGGAGTGTGGCTGGTGGCAGGGGTGTGAGGGAGAAGAAAAAAAATATTTTTTATATTATTTAATTATTTATAAAACTTAAAATCTAACCCATAACCTCTAACTATAGTTAAAAATTAATCATTAATGTTATAAGTAACTCAAGGACAATAATTGGATGTTACCAATGATAATAAGTTTTTTAACTGTTTACCACTGAGAAAATCAAATACTTCGGTGTTACCAAAGAGAATTTCCCAAAAAACTAATAAAAAAAATTATCTTATTGAGTAATGAATGTCAAAAGACAATTTTATCCTAAAAGTTACTCTAATTCACATTCTTGCCCTCCCGATTTCTTACCCTAATCAAGTAAAAAAAATATTATCAATGTCCTAAATTGTCATTTCATATGTTCAACTATCAAGCAACTACAAATAATAAGATAAGTTTACCCAACAACTCTACATAAAAAGCTCTTTATAAATCAGCTAGTCAAAGCAGCTAATGTAACCATTTAGTCAAAACAGCTAATGCAACCAGCTCTTGTCAATCAACTAACCGCTAATTACCAAACAGGACCATAGTAGACTGATAACACTTTCACCGTGGGATACGAAACCATAACTTCGTCATATTTAAGAAAATTATCAAATTACCTATTTTCAAACACCAAATGGAATGTAGAATGATCTGAAATAACAACCATATATTTTTTGAAAAGGATGAACATCACAATTAGTATCGAACGAATGAATATTTCAATCTCTTTCAGCCGCAAATTTTTTTTTGCGACTGAATATTATGGTAGTCGCAAATAGTAGTTGCAATTTTTTTTATTTGCAACTAAAATTAGGGTAGTCGTGAATATGAGTCGTAAATTAGCAACCGCATTGCAACTAATGTAAAATTAGTTGCAAAATTTGCGACTACTAGTCTTTTTCAGTTGCAAAAATATTTTTTTGCGACCGAAAATTAGGGTAGTTTTAAATATGAGTCACAAATTTGCGACCCCATAGCAACTACAACAAAATCAGTCGCAAAATTTGCAACTACCCGTCCTTTTCAGTTGCAAAAATATTTTTTGCGCCTGAATATTAGGATAGTTGCAAATATCAGTCGCTAAATTGGCTTTTTCTTGTAGTGTTTAAGCTCACTTTAAGAAATAAATCAGTCTTTAAAATATACATTAGGCAGTCACATGAATGTATTAACCTTTCATTTTTAAAATGCATTAAAAAAAGATGCAATGCAAAATGCAATTAACCCCCCTCTTTGTAACCTATCACCTCACCAATAGGCTTGGCTTTCTAATGTGGAGTAATGAAAGATTTAGGGCTAATTTAGCACCTAATATCGTCATTACCCCTATTGGTAACATCACATGAAAACAAACACATTAGTTAGCATAATAATAATAATTAAGGAAATTAAGAAAGGAACAAAGATAATACCTTGAGCTAGATGTATCAATTTTTTGGATAACCCTTCTTACTTATCAAGGATGAAAAGATGATCACTCCTTAATTAAAGTGCAATAAAAGAGATTAAGTGATTTTTTTTTCTTTTTTTTTTAGTTTTGAGATATTAAAGGAAATTAATGCAAAAAATAAAGCTAAAGAATTTTTTTTGATTTTTGATTAGAGAAAATAAACTTGAAAAATAAAGCTAAATCTTGAGAAACAAACCTTTTTTTTTTGGTTTTATTTATAGACTAGGAATACTTAAGAAATTAAACTTATATTTTTAACAAGGATAATAAAGAAAAATAATGCTTGAACTTGAAATATTTTTGTGTTTTTGTATAGGAATTAAAGATGATAACAATACTTAAATAAAAATAACAATATCAACTTAATTATAAGATGCTTTTAATAAGCTAAAAACTTAAAAAAATAAAGCTAAATTAGAGAGATTTAACTAAAGTAAAGATTAGAGGAGAAATTTGTAGAGAGAGAAATTGTAGGAAAATTTGGTGTATTTTTAACTTGAAAATTAGGGGGGTATTTATAGGAAAATAAAGGGGTTAATTTGTAAATAGAAAGTAAATAAATTAAAATTCAAGGATTATTTTGGTAAATATTAAGATTTTGGTAATAATGAGAATCTTGATATTAAATTCTTTCGTTTTATATGTAACAAACTACTTAATCTGTTTTACAACACTTAAACTGATAAAATAAAGAAAACCGTAATAAAATCAACTCTAATATTCATATAATAAAAAGGTTCTAAAATGCCATGGTATTACAAAAAAGAAAATATATGACCAAGTCATGTGACAACTCAAAATAATACTCACATGGTATACGATAACAGAGTGCCTAAATTTATTTAGTGACTATTATCTCACCAAGGTACTAAAACAACACTTATAAAATAAACATCAGCTCTGAGATGTCAGCTCTGAAAGTTACACAAAGACATCAGGTTATTATACTAATAGGGTTGGACAAAATATTTTAGAGTTTATAAAAAATTAAAAAATAAGAATAACCCCTGCCCTTATTAGATAGTACATATTTTTTTACCCAGGAACATCTAATCATATGACAAAATCGTATACATATGAGCATTACAAACAATGACCCTTACTAAAAGTTTAAAGTAAAGTAAATCATATCAAGCCATAAAATTGACGTGGTCAAAGTGAAAATACACTATATAAAATCATACAATATTAATTCATACGACATAAATTTAAGGTAGTCAAGAGTAAAATATATTCTCTTAACCGAATGACCCTTAAAAAAAAGGTGAACTCTTATCTTTCCTTAATCTACTAAAACACAAATTTATATTTATCATAGTCGCATTATTTCACAATTGACGATGACAAGAGATACAAAAATTGGATCAAAGCAAACTAAAGAAACGAAGAGAAAAAAAAAAAAAAAAAAAAAAAAAAAAAAAAAAAAGGAACAAGATGCATGAAAAGGGCTTCATCATCATGATGAGCTCGTAACTAACTGCTACTCAGTCACATTACCATTATGGATTCATGCATTCATATCCTAACTAATTTCTAGAAGCTTAAAGTACCACTGTAGATTCATGCATACGTATCCTATCTAATTGCTACAAACATAAAGTTCTACTGTTGATTCATACATTCACATCCTCACGAATTATTCTGCTGCTCCATATCCCTCAATCCGCTTTATACCCTAAATCTTAACAAAAATATATGGTGTTTCCTTATAAATTTCAGCCATTATCAGTCTGTTTTACTCCTGTCCACATACATGCTTCCTATTGATATATGATCATTGATCCGAGTTGATATCTATTGGATCCAATATTAACCGTGGGGGATAAAAAAAAGGTAACGTTATTTCACTATTGTCAATTATTCATCAAAATTGACGAAAGGATACAAAAACTAGACTTAAATAAACAAGTTATACTAAGTAAATAAGGAAAAAAAGGTAAAACAAGAAGAAAATAACAAATTACAAAAAAAAGTCAGTATCCACATTATTAGACATGATTTTAGCAGCAAAAAAAAACAGCTTTCTTTCATCATAATACTCCATGGGACCCTTAGCCATGCTGCTACATTATTGATACTTAATCGAAATGAGAAAATCGATCCTAGTTTAACGCCAGATACTCACCCTGCTAACACTATTCACCTACTATTCAACATAATAATTATACAAGACAATCATACATTCTTGTTAAAAAAAATACATTTTTATCCATACTTATCCCCTTCTTTACTCTCGTCCATACAACATCTAGATAAATATCGACGGTTTTGGTCCGAACTTGTATTTATCGGAACAAGTATTAAATGTGGAATAAAATGACAATGACATTTTAACAAGTGTATATAAAAGGAGGTTCCTTTAGCACTACAACATTTAGTACTCATTTAGGTAGGGAATGTTTGTCACTTCCCTATATTGGTTGGTGAGTCTTTAGAGTGGCGGACTTTATAGGTTAACTGGTCATATTATAGGGTATTGCACAAATCGCAAAAATCACTAGATAAAAAAAAATACTCTAACAATCTAAGTGAACATACTTATATACTTAATATACTCTAAAGGAGTAAATAATGCTTGTTTCCCTACCTTATAAAAAGTGGGAGAATGCTCTTATGAATAGTGCACGGACATTTATATCCCTAACAATGTTCTTTTACATATTTAACCCCCATTGAATTCAAAAGCCTTTATGTCTCTTTTTTTTAACTAGGCCTTTATGTCTCTTGAATCACCAAAATTGATTAATTATTTGTGTTTATTTCAATGTTCAAAGCATTTTTAGACTCTTTATTTTTTAAAATATATATATATATGATGACTTGTTTAATTTATTTAATTCGTCTCATCAATAAGTAGTTAAAAATTAGTATGCAAATAGATATAATAAAATACCATGCAAATATGCATAAGGCATAAAAACCACCCGTAATAATTCTCCTTAAAAGCCTGTCATCTGCGCGCATCGCGCGTAAGAATCCCTAGTATAAAGAAAATGACATACTCCCCTAGCCAAGAAAAAATATTGTACTTTATACTATACGATTATTATACATATACGTATAGAAATATGGTCTAAAATACCTACCTTTTACTATATAAAGAAATTACCCTTATCCAAAATCTCCACTCACCACTTAATTCTTATCTTCTTCCATCTTCCTCCTTACTCGAAAAAACCAAACAAAAATCACCATTAAACTCGGCCACCATGTTTCAAGAAAACCAGGAAGATCAGCCTGTCTTCACCTTTGAGGAAGACATGAAGATGATAAGGGCGTACTTCATGTACATTGTGGGGCTAGTGGTCCTCCTAACGGCTGTATTAATTTACTTGTTAATCCACAAGTAAAGCCCGAAAATTACTTCGGTGGAGCAGGGTAAAAATACATGTAGTGTTAGCTGTACTTCAATATTTTGTAATTTAGTAGTTTAGAAGTACAAATTGTAACATGTATTAATCTACTAATAAGGTTTGTTACTGTTCAATTTTCTATCATATCAATCAACGGTGTGTTTAGTGTTAATATGTCTTCTTACACAAGTTGATCATTTGTTGAAATATAGCTTACATTATGTGATTAGATGTCATTCCTCTTAGTTCAATTATTTATTTGATTTTTTTTAATTTTTTTTCTGTGTGTGTGTATGTGTGTGTTATTTGCAGTATGATTCAACTGGCTTATTTTGGTCGACACATTACGAAGAGATATGACAAGAAAAAAAATGAAATATACTACGTACATTGGACTCTTTATATGGAATAAAAAAAACGATGGTATAGTAGGATAATAGTACAAACGGTATAGTTTCTTAGGACTATAATGGTAATCTACGATTTACAAAAAGAAAAATTATATTCTTGTTGCCGTTGATTATATGTCGAAATGGGTGGAAGCCATTGCTTCACCAACAAACGATCATAAGGTAGCAATGAAGTTGTTCAAGAAGATAATTTTCCCAAGATTTGGCATTCCAAAGGCGGTCATAAGTGATAATGGATATCATTTTCTACATAGTGCCTTCAGCAAGATAATGAAGAAGCATGGAGTTAATCAACGTTTTGGACTCCCCTATTATCCTCAAACTAGTGGACAAGTTGAGGTGTCTAATCGTCAAATCAAGTTGATTCTTGAGAAGACGGTCGCAAGAAATAGGAAAGATTGGTCGGATAAGCTAGATGATGCTTTGTGGGTATATAGAACGACTTTTAAGACTCCTATTGGCACCACTCCTTACCGCTTGGTTTATGGGAAGTCTTGTCATCTTTCGGTCGAACTTGATCATCGTACTCATTGGGCTATTAAGAAAATCAATTTCGACTTGGCAAGTGCGGGTGAGCAACGTTGGCTTGATCTCCATGAGTTGGAAGAGCTTCGTTTGGATGCATATGATTGTGCAAGCATGTATAAAACTCGTACCAAGGAGGTGCGTGATAAGCTTATTGAGAAGAAGGAGTTCAATGTTGGGGATAAGGTGCTCCTATACAATTCTAGGATGAGATTATTTCCCTGGAAGTTAATGTCTCGTTGGAGTGGTCCTTTTGTGGTTCAAGAGGTCTTCCCCAATGGTGCAGTTGAAATCTCTCCTTTGGATTTCTCAAAGTTTTTCAAAGTAAATGGTCATAGGCTCAAGCGTTCCTATGATGGAAATTTTGTCGGAGTTATTCATAATATGACCCTCTATGAACCACCTTGAAGGGTGGAGAACGTCAAGCTAATAATGTTAAACAAGCACTTCTCGGGAGGCAACCCGAATTTTTAACTTTCTTTGATTTTATTTTTCCTTTTTGATGCTTTTTATCTAATTGATTTTTTTCTTAATTTTGTTCTAGGGTGATTTTGATTGGATGGAAGTAAGGTTTCCAACAATTTTGGTACCAAATTTGAGGATGAAGGGTTCAATTTGAGTGCTTGGAGGCATATTTAAGAATTGAAGCTTGGTGGGTTTGAAATGGTGGGTTCATGAAATTGTCGTGTTGAACCCACGATAATGGCGTTTAGAAACTGCCTAGTCTCGTGTTTATCACGATCATGTAGCGTGTGCCCACCAATGTGCGCACAAGAGGGTTTCGGAGGAGCAAAAGACCCAGGAGGGCGCGGGCGCATGCGACCATGGCGCGGCCTGGTGGCGCGGGCGCCCCTGCTGGCCCTTCTTTTAAGCGCACCATCCTTCATTTCTCTCTCTTCCTCTATTTTCTTACTTTATTTCTCTTGTTGTGTTCTAGCATATTCACCTTATTTGCTGCCATATTACCATCATAATATCATTATTTTTCACTTCATTTAGTTGATTAATACTCTAAAATCTCCAATTTTGCACTTTTCTAGTGATTTTCTCTCTCCAAAATTTGGAATTTTTTTTGGGTACTATTTGATTGGGGTTTTAAGTTTGCAATTTTGGATTGAAAGTGTTTGATTATGCTATTTGTTCCATTTCATTGATATTTCTCATAAATTCTAGGTATGATTTCTTCATTTCTTTTGGTTTTCTTGATAAATTTTCTACCTTGGTTTTTCATGAGAAAATTGGTTTGTTTTGGTACTTACATTAATGGTGCTTCCATATTGCTTGTTTCTTACCTCCAATACCTGTATTGATGATATTTATTGATGGTTAATTGAACTTGTAATGCTTGATTTTGCTTGAACATCCACTATTTTGTTATCATCATTGTTGGATATGTTGTTATGATATTTGGTAATAATAATGTTCTAATTGACGGGTTCTAGATGATTGATCGGTGTGTTGTTGCTCTTGGCTCTCATTTGTAGTTCATAAATTCATGCTAGCATTATTGTTCAAGTGCATTTATACACTTGTGGTGTGATGATTTACTCTTTTCATAATAATGTGGCCTCGAATTTGTGTGCTCTTGATTTACACCATCTTTTTACATCATTCCTTTCATGATTTTGAGCCTAGTTCTCGTTTGCTTGTGTGTAGATGGCTCCTCTTCGCCGGGCCAAGAGGGCACGGAATTCTACTTCTAGGGAGGTTGTGCCACCTCCGCCCAATGTCAAAGAGACTTATGGCATCGAATTTACCAAGAAAGAGCATTAGGAAAATTTCATCCGTCTTTCATCTAGAAAGCTTCTATCGACCCAATTCTATGATGCATCGGCAACTACATCTTTGGGAATTGATGTTGATGTGAGACTCTTGGCTTGAAATTTGGGATTGGAAGAATTCATTGGTCTTAATGCTCCAACATATGTCTGCATCACTTTTAAGTTTCTTTCATCTTTGGAGCAACATGAGGAGAAGTTAGATGGTGTGACTACTAAAATGCTTACTTTTCAAGTTTTCAACAATGACCACTCGATTCCTCTCTCCTATTTCTATGAAGCCTTCAATTTTCCTTCGCCAATAGAGGGTACTCCCTACATTTACCCGGCTTTTGAGGGTTTGCAAAGAGATCATGATTATAAAGAACGTCGTTGGTGGAGGCACATATCGGTTGGAGATAGTTATCGTCCCCAATATTCCAAGTCAGCTTCCATCATCCACACGGCCTTGAGATACTTTAGTAGACTCATCTCATATGCATTTTTCTCTAAGGAGCCTCTTGGAGCCATTTCTAGGGAAAAGCTAAGTTGACTTTGGTTAGCGAATATATAAACCTCATGAAGAAGAGGTCGAGGTCATTGATTTTGTAACCCATTTGCTCGATCGTTTCCTCAATATTCGTGATGATATTTTTCTCTCCAAAAAGCATTCAACTAGGAGGAATGATCACTATCTTGATCCTCTCTCTGAATAAAAGATATGGGAAGATGCTTGAATCCCTTGAGCCTATTCGTGATAAACGAGAGAAGACTTAATCCCATCTTCTTAGTATCTATGCCTTGATAAATCAAAGATTTTTAGAGCGCACTTCTCAAGAAGACTTGTTTGTTTGGAAAGTTTTAAGGACAATAGATTGGTGCCCCATCCCTCACCCCAAGGCTACAGCTAGATGCTTAGGCACTACTCTTCCATGGAGGCCAAACAAGTGGCCGTTCAACCAAGCTCTCAAGAAAGCTCATTTGCCAAATCTCCGCCACAATCCATATGTCCCTCTCACTCCCTCTTTGCCCCTGGTTGAACGGGGAGGTACTCATATCTCTTCTTCTACTTCTTCTACTATGCTTGAATTATCTACTTTGCATGCCAAGCTAAATTCTATTGCTAATGTATTGTATTCTATGCCTTTGGGGCGTGATCTATCTCTTGGCTATGATTTCTATGCTAACCAAGTATATGATTTTCATGTGAGGAGGGGGGAGATTGACCCTTACTTGAACTACCCTTACCTCCTGGTCCAACAAGGACCTATCCCTTAATGGGAACCCTTTGACCCATTGGTCGGTCCTAGACCTTGTTATCCCTATTAGGACGAACCCTATGTGCCTCCACATGCCATTAAGGGGACCTCTCTAACCTCTTACGATTATAAGAGGCCGAGAGGATGTGACTTTGCTTATGACCCGGCTAACCCTAACCCATTCCCTACTCCTGAGACTTTTGGTTGATGGGGGCTCTTGGGTGAGCCGGTTCAAGATGATTGGTCCCACTTTTTTTCTAGGGAAAGGGCCATGAGGGAGAGTAGGTTGAAGGGTAAGGGCCCTATGGATGTGGATGATGTCATTAGCCATGTTTCTTCTGGGGTTGGTGAGGGGAGTGCTCATTCTACCCCTTACCACAGTGCCGAGTGATGCCATTTTGGCTACCCTCCCTTTTATGCTCGTTTGCTAGTCTGTTGTTTTTATGCCAGCTTGTTGCTTGGTTTTGGCTTGGGGGGGGGGGGGATAGCTCACTTAGCTTTAAGCTTGGGGGAATATTCTTATGTCTATTGTGCTTCTTTTGTTTCCCCATTGCTTCTATGGTTCAATATGGCTTTGTCTTCGACTTGGTGTCTTTTTTTAATGATGATTTATGTTGATTTCTGTTTACTGCGATTGTTTTCAGCTGATGATTTACGATGATGATCTCTATGTGATGATTTCTGATGATGATGATATGTTGTTGGTCTAGTTCTTGACCATTGTTTTCGTGATGGTTGATTTTTTTATGGATGGATGAGAGTTCTTTCTACTTTATGATTCTCTTTCTCTAATTCTTTGATCACTTTTGCAACATGTAGACACCTAAAAATGTCTCCCCAATACCAAACCCAATGATGAACACCTTTCACCGCCATTATTGGTAGGGTTGATTATTTAATCTTTGGAGTGCTTAAATCCATGTTTTATCCAATACATTTCATAAACCAATCCATTTCCTAGGTCATTTCCCTAAACCATAACTTGTTATCCACTTTCTGTGTCCACATCGCAAAACCGAGAGAAACTGATTTTTTGGTCTTATAATTTTGATCCAATTATTATTTAGTTGAATAGGCCTTTAAATAAGCTTTCCAACCATATATCATAAGCCCAATTCCGAGCTATAACGAAAAAGATATGAGCAAAACACTAAACTCGGCCCAAAACCGACACGCTTAAACTAAAACGGCCATATCATAAAATATACAAACTATTTTGACCTGATTCTAATTGATTTGGAAATTAGACTTGATAAGATTTCCAATGATATATTATATGCATTATTCCGAGTTACGGATCAAAAGTTATGATTATTTTAAAAACGGGTAAAAAAACTGAAATTACCGCGCAGCAGCAAAAACAACGCGACGCGGCAAAAGCTGACGTTTCACGGGGCTTATTGCCGTGACACGGTGCCCTTTTTGTGCAATTATGCACATTTAATCCACCGTGTCACGGTGCAATTTCCCGTGTCACGATGCACATTCCGTGACACGGGGATATTCCGTGTAATTTCCGCGTACTTTTTTACACCATGACACGGCATACTGTAACGTTCCACGGTGGACAATGTCGTGTCACGGTACCTGTGCTGTGACACGGGGCATCTCCATGTCCTTTCCGCGTAAACCCTTCACGCGTTTTCTCTCCCGTACCTTAATTATTTCCCGCGTTGCACTATTTTCCATCGTGTCACGGGAGTGTGCCCCGTCTGACGGTGCCTGGCACCGTGTCACGGTGTTCTCCGCCGTGTCGCGGTTTTTTTTTTTAGGGTTTTTATCTTTTTAGGGTTCCGTGTGTTCCCTCTGCTCATTTTCCCTATAAATAGGACCCCCCCTTTCTGCAATTCGGGGCATCAAATCCTTCTCTCTTCCTCTCTTTTACACCAAAAATCATTCTCTATTCTCTCTCTCTCATATTCTAAGCCTTAAACCTATATTCCTAATTACACCATTCTTCCCTTAAGCACTCCAAGGAGTCTATACTAAACCCGAAGTTCCGTCCTTAAACTAAGGCTTGAAAGATATAAATAACTGAGGGTTTGGACCAAATCAAATCTATATTTATTTAATTTAATTTCCATTTGATTTATATTTTTTATTGAAATTACTAACAATTTATTCATGATGTAGCAATTTAAAGGAACCCGCGGAATGTGAGTAATTAATTTAATTACTTATTTTTATTTTAATATTGCTAATATCATGATTGGGTTTATTATTATTTGATTTGACTAACACTATTATTGTTAAATTGCTTCCAATATTAATGTTTATTCTTCTATTATTATGATCACCATATTGCATGTTTAAAGGGAATATGTAATTGAAAATCACGCCTAATAAGATAATTTGGACAACCGGTTTAGGATCCTTTTTAATCTTGTTGTTAAATCAAGTGATCACAATATTTTAGAATAATGTGTTTCATTAATATTAAACCAATTTAGTATAATAATATTTTGGAGCAAATTGAATCTTTGTTTGCATGCCTTTGAGATCGCAGGAATCACTTTTCACTATAAGAATCGAGTAGAGGCCAATACGGGCGAATGTTACTCCATGACTCACTTCGTACCATCATCTCCGATCCTCCTTTCGTGGTTCCGAACCATATGGAGTTAGTAATATCATGGATTATGAATGGGGTGTAACCTTCACGGGTCAATCGTTGTTGCCTATCGTTGTCCCTTTTTGTGGTTGCCTTATAATGATCCGTGAACGGTTTACAAGTTCCTTAAAAACTTGTTGGCGGCTCCCTACTTTCCTTGTCCCTAATCGTATATGTCAATTCCCACTTCCTATGAGTGCCAAGCATATTCACACATGCTTTTAACGTAGGCGCACTTCGAGCGACGTCTACACCACATTTTGATGTTGTGTATTTTTGTTTGGAAGTTACTATCATTTTCTTTTTGTATATAGATTTCTATTTCTCTCTTGGTATGTTATCCTTGCTTTTGCTTTTGGAGCATCATGAAGGTTTGCGCTTCCTTTCATTTATATTCATTAGCATTGCTTGGAGTACCCGGTGAGATCCTTCTATTTCTTTTCTTTCTTTTTCTTTCTTGATTTTATAGAATAGGTTTAGTTTAGGATGAGCAGATTGCTCAAGGATGTTTGCCTTGTAACACATAGCGTGTTTTGGGTCATTGGCGATGTTGTCGAATGACCGCTTGTTTGACGATTGGGTTTTACTTATTTTGCTTACATTCTTGTGCTTTTCTCTTCTTTTTTTTCTTTTCTTTTGTTTCCTTTTCTTGCATTGATGAACAATAACAAACAAAAGGATTTTGAGGCTATATTTTCTTTTTGCTTGTTTAGCTCATGTATTTGGGCATACTACCATTCGAGATTTTGCCTTTGAATGTGTGCTTTCCTATGTTTTATCGGTGAGCATGCTTTGAGAGTATACATGGTTGACTCTAGGATAAGGTATGATAAGGTAGCGGTTTAGACCTTTTGGGGCCTTGAAGCCGGATTCTTTTGGTTCGTGGTAAGACGGAGTTGCTTCGTTAGGTGAATTTGACGACTTTAGTAAGTTTTTGCTAAAACCGTGTGAAGTTTCATTCTTTTTCATGCCTTCTTCATTTTTTGATTGAGCGGCATGGATCCTTGACTATTGCAAACTTACTCTTGAATCTTGACTCATAATTCTCAAACACGAGACCGAACCATCTAGGGAGGATAAAAGCATCTTTTCGGGGTGCTTATTTTTCTTTTCTAGGATAATCTTCTTTCTTTTTAGTCCTTGTGTTTCCATTTACCTTCTTGCTATCCACTTGCCTTCTTGCTAACCATTTGAGTCTTTCCCTTCTTTTCTAGCCACATCTTTAGAACTTTGAGCCTTTTGTTTCTTTTTGTTCCATTTTTGGTTTTTGTGAAGCAAATGATCATGTTTTTGGAGATTATGGTATACGAGTTTGGATATTGGTTCTTATTTGTAAGCAAGCTTGTGAATTGTATATTTTGTGAATAATGGCAAGTGAATAAATGAAAAGGCCGTCCAAAGTTAACAAAGGCAAGTACATTCAAATGCAAAGTTGAAAAAGCAGTCCATAGTTAAAAGAGGTGAGGACAATGAATAAAGTGAAAAAATGAAAAAATTGAAAAAGTGAAAAAAGCAAAGCAAATTCAAAAAGCTTTAGCAAATAAAAAAATAGATTAATGAAATAGTTCAAAAATATTTTGATGTAAATGTTTCTCCCTATTTTAAGCATTGAGGACAATGTTATTTTCTAGCTTGGGGGGAAGCGTCTTACGCTTTTTGTATATATATGATTGTGGTTATAGCTTTGAATAAGCTTGGGGGTGTTAATTTGTTTTTGTTTGATGACTACTTGGTTTTGGTGTTGAGATTTGGCCAATCTTTGCTTCAAAACTTAGGTGTACCACCAAATTCTAAGTTTTAGGACTACCCCCAACATTTTTCCCTTACGTTACAACTTTTGGGAAAGCCCATTTGACCTAGTGGTTGAGTCATATACCGAGGGAGGGTATTATGAGTTAAAGCCTAAGGAGAGGGGATGTAAAGTCAAGATTTCGGGAACCCTCAAACTTTATTATTTTCCGGTTTCTTCGAGGAACCATAGAGATGGTTACTAAGGGAATATTTGAAGCCATTGGGAGAACGTGGTTAGATTGGTTGGGATGAAAGTGGATTGCGCCTCATTAGTTCTCTACGCTTAGCATACCTTGTGTTTCAATCAACCGTAGATATCTTGGAGCATGCATACCCCTATCATATACAAAAGTGTTCATTCACTTGCATTTGATCGTTTACAAAAGTCCTTGTTAAGAGCTATTTGTTTGAATTTTGATTTACCTTCTTTTCTTTTAATGATTTTGCCTCATTTAACTTCAAAGAGTTATGGCCTTATAGGTAAACCTCTTAGGAAACCCTTACGAGACCATTACTCGTCCTCTAGAGCGATCTAGGGTTTAAAGGGCTTATTGTAGCTTAAAATAGCCGTGATTCCTACGAAAGTGAGTCTTAATGTATATTCTCATATCATGTCTTCCTTTTTCATTTTTGAATAAGTCTTTCATCCTTTTTCTTGCTTGCTTGGTTTTTGCTCGAGGACGAGCAAAAGTTTAGCTTGGGGGAATTTGATGAGTGTCATTTATGGCACTCATTTGTTATCTTTTAGGATGATTTTAAATTGCTTTTATAGTTCTTTTCCTTTCCTTTTCCTTAGTTTTTCTCTTTACTAGTTGTTGGCCCGCGCGCTACGCGAGCGGTCCCCCAATGTGATTTCATTTTCGTGATTAGTGTGTAATTAGTCATAGTTTATGTGTTAATGTAATTTAATTTTTCTAATGATTACTTTAGTTATAGTACATAATGATGCAAACATAGAGGTTAGAGTGGGCAGCGGCAGAAGGCATATGAGCATACTTATAAGGGGAATGATTGTAGAAATATTTAGCATTTTGTTATAACAGAAAGATTGTAAGAAATGAGTTATTAATATAGTTTCAGTATTATAATGGCTTTTATCATCAACTAATCAAATCATTACAGCTTTTCCCTAATATTTTCTTGAATACAATCTTGTTTTTTTGGTGAACATCCTCGAGTATTCCTTTCTTTCTGTAATCATCAGGCTTGATCCTCATCACCTAAATTGCACATAACTAAAGCTTGAACTAAAACTGGAGTCGCGCGGTCTCCCAATTTGGTGATCTATCCTTGGTGATTAATGTGTAATTATGCGATGATATATGATGTGCAGATTATTTATAACATTTTATTTGTAACGAAGTTAGGTATAGATGTTGGCGTTGATCAAAGTTGAAATATGATAGAATAGATTGTGCTGCTAAGGAATTAATGTAATATATGGGTATGTTGATTAAAATAATTTAAAAGTACAAATTACATCGATGTGAGCCTGTGAGTGGGTGATTAAAGGATTGGTGAATTGGGTGTTGTGATTGGAGGATTGGAAAACTTGGTGATGCGATAAAGGAGATTAGAGGATAAGCAAACTGGGTGCTGCGATTAGGGCGATTGGAAGATTGGCAAATTGGGTGGTGCAATCAAGGTGATTGGACTGGGTGGAGCGATCAAGGTGATTGGAGGATTGGCAAAACGGGTGGTGTGATTAAGGAAATTGGAGGTTTGAGTGGAGGATTGGCAAGCTGGGTGGTGTGATCAAAGAGATGGAAGGATTGACAAACTGGGTGGTGCGATCAAGGCGATTGGGGTATTAGTAAAAGGGAAGTTGCTTGCATCAGTTTAATGTGATAATACGAACCCTTTTCCAAATTAAAATGAACATAGACAAGTGTGGTTAGACTCCTAATTTAAGGATAAGTATTTTATATATAATACAAATACTTATTGAGATTAGTATATAAAATAAAATTTGAAAGTTACAAGCAAGAGAAGGAGGTCAAAAGAAAGATGATGATAGACAGAAGTTGGGAGAGATAAAGGGATCAATTTCTTCTTTCTTTTCTCCTAGACCTACTCCCCCTCCCCTCAATTAAGCACGATGTCTTTGTTAAAAGTTCTTATATATAATTCATGTTGACTACGAGATAATCAATAAGTTTATTTCAAATAAATCCATCTCCTCCCAATATCTCCTTTTAGTTTTTATTTAATTTCAAATAAATCAATTAGTTCAGTTCAGCTCAACTCAGCTCATCCAAATTCAGTAAATGTGAACAAACCCTTATTCTCCTCCTAATATCTCCTTTTAGCACTTATTTCAAATAAATCCATCTCTTTCTCCCTCTTGCCTTGAATCTTCTTTTTCTTAAAACCCTTGAACCATAGATTGACATAGTTTTGAAATTCATATTCTATACAAAACTGTACTATTTCATACTGCAAGATATCTTCAAAAAATGCTTTTGATACTTATTGCAAGCTAATAAATCAGTTGATGACGATGCTAAGTAAATAATTATCTCTAAGGATATTCGTTAATTATAACATGAGTAGTTAGTTGAAACTTAAAGCTGATTGATAGCCTATATATGTATTTTTTCTTTAAAATTTTTATATATATTTTTTTAAAAAAAATATCTTCTAATATTAAGAATCTTATCTAAATGTTCAACGAATGAGAAACAGGATTAATTTTTAATAACTTACATAATAAGGTTTTTAAAAAATAAAAATTTATTGAAAATTTAAAGAAAAATTGAAAATTTATGTAAGTTATTTAGATTACTGATGGCATATGTTACTTACAAAATTTCCTCAATTTTTCAAATTGGCTATAAATAAATAACCAAATTTCTACCATTGAAATCTTGTAGTTGCTCAATTAAGTCGGTAGAAGAATGCAGCTGTGTAGAAAAACCTGAAATATTACAAAGACGCAATTAATCTTTAAGTAGCCACAATATACATTAAGAAACTCTAATCGTTTACCTTAAAAATGGCTTAAGACATATTTCAACAACCACTAAGTTGTTACTGAACAATTAAGATATGATGTTAGCTTTTACTACAACTGGATATCCAAAATTATTTGTCGTTATTTATTTCCATAAAGAAGTAAGACATTGCTTTTCCAAATTCTAAAATGAAAGCAAGTTTCGAAAAACAGCATCTACACACATTAACAATATTCAAAATAAAAAAGAAATAAAAAGCTATCGGCTAAAGTAAAAAAAAAAAGCTCTAGATTCTAGAACTTGTGAACCAGTTTATAATTATAAGAGCACTAAAGTTAGTAAGGTATTACCTCTTTTTCTCTCTTTTTTAAAATTTTATTTTATACCCCAAAGCCTGGTTATATCAGCACCACACACAAAATTTAGCCTTTTGATTCTTACATAGAAGACTTGGATCCACCTATACACATTTTTTCAAGCAGACAAGCACTTGATCTCAAGACAACCTTGTACATTTGGCTACTTACGAATTGTGTGTGCTGTTAGAGCAACAATTGGAATGTGAACACTTGTTCCTGATTCAAATATTCGAATCTCTTTCGTTGATTCAAACATCTTCAAGCATACTGTATATTCTTATTAACTATTTTGAATACATTGGATAATCAGTATAATTCAATGAAGTGTATTACTTTACAATCCATTAGATTTAAGTCAAATGGAGGAAAGTTCTGGCTTAGAGTTGAAATTATACTTGCTACTCCTTTTGGTAAGCTAGGGTGATGTTGTGCAACATCCTTCGTCATTTAGAGAGGATTTGAGAGTGTTTACTGCCTGTTTCTTTTTCAAACCTCCCTTTATTTCTTTTTCCTCCGACCTATCTTTCTTTTTATCACTATATCTCTTTCTTTCTCCCTATTAGCCACGCTTTTTCTTTATTGCTCTATATATTTTCTCTTCCGACTCCTATATATATATTTCTCTTTCCCCCCAAGCCCTTTTTCACCCAGCCCCTTCCCCCCCCCCCCCCCCCTCTCTCTCTCTTCTCCTATGGATTAAGTAAAGGATTCCCAATTATTCAAATCGTAAAGGATTCCCAATTATTCAAATCCCAATTGTTGTGATAATGAGTCAATACTAACATGCTAAATCTATATACGGATTACTGACCCCAATTCACACACAGCAGACATAAGAGAAGTTTAAATCTTGATGCAACACTTTACCGAATACGAATGGACTTCTCTAAGTGATTCTGATGAATATAAGAACAATGACAATAAAGAGAAATCTAATGTAGCAGATATGACAAATCATCTAAATTAGAATGATAAGAAAACTACCTATAAAAGATTCATTCATCTCCAAATCTAATATATCATAATTGACTAAATTATTTGAGCACCTTAATATTTGTTTTACCAATAATAACAATGACCAAAGCATAGACTCAAATATATTACATTCTGCCACACTTCCTATTTGCAAAACAAAATTCTGCCAATCCAAAATCCAACAATTAAACTTATTTCTATTTTCTTCTCACAATTAGTAGCTTAATTAGTTTTCCCTCTTTTTTCAAACCTCCCTTTATTTCTTTTTCCTTCGACCTATCTTTCTCTTTATACTGTATCTCTTTCTTTCTCTCTATTAGCCATGCTTTTTCTTTATTGCTCTATATATTTTCTCTTCCGACCCTTATATATCTCTTTCCCCCTAGCCCTTTTTCACCCAGCCCCCCTCTTACTCTCTCAGTCTCTCTCTCTCTCTCTCTTCTCCTACGAATTAAGTAAAGGATTCCTAATTATTCAAATCCTAATTGCTATGGTAATGAGTCAATACTAAAATGCTAAAGCTATATACGGATTAGTGACCTCTATTCACACCTAATCAGCTCTTTAACATAATGGAAGATAAAGAAGTATCAACTGAACAAAGAAAACATCTCTAATTTATGAGCTAAGGGATGTTTTATTTGCTCAAGGTCTAAACGTTTATCTTATTGTTGTCTTGAAATATCATGTAGCACCCAATGCCTTCGCAAACCTCTGATCCAAACAGTTAAATCAAGTACGCAGGAGAAAGGACTGATCACCTGAGATATAGGGACTGACGTCACATCAACCGGTGGAAGGAAAGGAGAGAGAGAGGAATATGACGTCACATCAAACGTCTCAGCAAAACAAATAATCATGACCTATCACTTTTCTCTGTCACATACTGCAAGATATATGAATAGAGGCCTATAATTGCCAACAAGCATCAATCTCGGGTCTGACAGACATAATTAATCAACATGGACATTAATATTGGGATGGCTACAATAATAATCTCAACCTCAATGGCTACAAAAAGGCGAATTATATTTGGATGAGTAACATTACTAAAAACGAGAAACATCCAATACAAAATCACAAGCATTAGCATACCTTACTCCAATGTACTCTGCGTACCAAGAATCGTAGTATTATTTTGCATTTACTTGTTGCATATTCAAACGAATTTGGGATGCTGTAAGAGAACCATTTGATCAATATTTTGATGATTTCAATCCTTCATCCTTGTAACTTAAATCTTTAAACCCATAATATTTATTAAAAAAAATAAAAAATATATAAAAAAAAATTAGGGTATAATATATAATTATTAGTTCAGACTTAAAAAATATTTTCCGGCCAAATTTCATGATTTGACTCATCAATCAGATTGGGCCAAATAATTTCCAAAGTCTAACTGAACCAAACCACAAAATAAAAATAATACATCGTATAAAATAAACCAACAATTGATATTTCTTCCAAGCCAAATGAAAAAAAAACACCCATAACCTCAAAGAATTCTCCATATTAAATTTGACTACTTTGAATGGTGTACACTCATCACAGCCCATAATGGTTGGTGTATTTTGTGGTTAGAAGATCAAGAAGCCTACAGTCAGGCATTCAGCAGAGTTGCACAGTCACAGATCACAGAGACAGATAAAGCAGCTAAGGTTCTAGACAGATTGTTTGAGGACCGTTTTAACAGTGTCCGGATAAATCACCTGCGAAAGATAACCACCGTAAACAATAGTCATCTAAGGAGAGGGGCAAAACGGTCTTTGGGAAACTCCCATGACCTCTCCTTGCCTCATTATTGGTATTAATCAACGTTTAACCCTAGATTATTAATCTATATTCACTAATTAAGAAAAACATCTTACCTCAAAACCTCCTTCAATAGAGGAGAGAAAGCTTACAAAGGCACAAGCCATTTAAACAGAGAAATTAAAGTACGCTTCAATGGAGGAGAATGAGAGATAGGGCACAAAGCATATTCATTCCTCTATTTGATCAACACAACCTCATAATATATGCTTTAATCTGCGCTATTTGATCAACACAACCTCATAATATATGTTTTAAGAAGCATAAGTGATACGATTCTCATCGAATCCTAGCTTTCAAAGAAATTTTAACCTCATACATAACCAATTGTCTTCTCTAGTCTTGTTCATCAAATTCAAACATAAAAAATCTACCTTTGCCATCAAACTTTCAGTAATTCTAAAACAACCTGAACCTAAAATTTCATCATCTCGACATCTTCAAATCATCGAATTCTTTTTTCCATCAAACGATTTTCAGTAAAAATAACAATACAGTCTCCTTGCAAAACACCAATAGCAAGAACAGCTACAATATTCCGAAACCAACCCAATATAATCTTCAGCAATATATGCAAATACAGTAAATGATCACACCAAAATTAATTATATATTCAAATCAATTTAACTTTATAATTAAAATAAATAAATAAAGAGGGATAATAACAGAAATCAAAACTTTCAAAAGTTTATAGCAATAAAATAAAACCAAAAAATTATAAAATTAAATAAAAAAAATGACATCATCTTGAAAGCAGCAAAGAAATGGATAAAAAAAAATCTCTTACTGTAGGGAATAATTTCAAGCATTAATCCCCTAGCTTGAACCCCACTGTGATCATACACTAAAGTACGGTGGCGTCCAAAAGGGAAGAAGATAGAGCAAAAGAGTCGCCAACAAGTTTTAGGAACTTGTAAACCGTTCACAGGGTGAAGGTTACACCCTTTAATGATCCAAGAGATCGTCAACTCCATAAGGTCTTGAACCAAATAAGGGTTCGGGGATAAAGGTACAAATCCAACCTAAAAGAGATTGAACCTGCCCTAATAATATGCTTCTATTTTATTCTGATCGTATTCATGTGCGCTTTTTGACTAACATGCAATCATTAGGATTAACTCTAAACCTGTTTATCTATGTTGGTTGAATTTAATGCACAAAAAAATCTATTATTGGCGATCACTCGAAATTATAATCATAATTAACCCTAAACAAGATTATTAATATCTTATTAAGCGTGATTACAAGTACCAATTCCCTTTAAACATGCATAAAGGCGTGATCAAGCAATAACAATAACTATCAAGCAACATAATAATAATCATAATCATAAAAATAAAAATAAATTATAATCATCACAAATTATAACAATTATTAATCATAAATCATAAAGTATAATCATAATAATAATCATTATAATAACAATCATATTAATAATAATAATCATGTTAAAGCATAGCAAGATCCTAGGCATGATACTAACAAGATTAATAACAAACCCTACCATGTCACTAAGCAATAAAAATCAAAGCTTTAACCCTAACATGATACTAACAAAAATAAATATTAGGAAGAACATAAAAGGCATCATACTTTTAATCATACTTGATATTAAAATTACCCTAGACATGATACTAGGAATCATAAATAACAATCTAAGCATGAACTCTACATCATAACATCAATAAAACAATTAAAGTACTTACTTTGATGCCTCGTACCTCTTTCTAGTAACAAAATACACACGTTAGTAACTTCAAGGAAAATAAAACAAAACAATTAAATTAAATAATTGAAATAGAGATTTGGGACCAAATCCTCATAAATTAAACCTTTCACGTCTAGGGCGAAGGCAACTTCGAATATGGCTAGGTGTTTCTAGATCTAATGAATGCGGAATTTTGTATTTAAAAGCTAGTGTAGAAAAAGGGAGAAAGAAAGATGGTGAATGATTAAAGAGAATGAGAGAATTGAAAACTGGTTGTAGGTGAATGAAAACGGAGTTTTTAATACGTTATTTATAGAGAAAATCAGCCAAAAAGATAAAATATCAAAACAGAGTTTTGGCGCACGTAAAACTGAACTAGCGCCAAAGCTGGCTGTTGGCGCCAGGTGCTACAGCTGGCATTTGGCGCTGATCTGGAAAATTATGCGTTTTCCTAAAATCAGATAAAAATTGTCGTACAGGAGGATAAAATCATATTTCCCTCAAAAATGCTCTTTGATTTTAATTAAAACTCTGAAAAGTCAACAAAAGTCAATTTATCAATGCTAATTGAATTAGGAATGAAAAGAACCTTCTAGAAGAATCTAGAAGAATAAAACCATTCCTAATTGCATTAGAAATGATAAATCTTATTAAGGCCCTCCCTTAGATCATTGGGCCGCATATAAGGCTCAAACCAGACCCAGTTTAGTAAATCGGCCATAACTTCCTCAATATTCATCGGAATTGGGCTTATAATATATCGTTGGAAAGCTCTTGTTAAGCCCCATACAACTACACTATTATTGGACCCATATCATGGACCAACCAAACTGGATTGGCTGTTTTATTAAAATAAGTTTTCAAAAACAGAGAGGAGAGAAATGAGATTAAAACTATCCGCAACACTAAACTTTCCACACTTTCACTTCATTCGATGATGATTCGACGCGAAAGGTACTCATCACTGGGTTTGGTTTTGGGGAGACACAAATGGGTGTCTACACTTACAGTACCTTCCATGGTGTAAAACCCATGAATTTCAAATCCCGCAAGTCTGCCATTAAAACCGATCTCCATGATAATTGAGCCTTATCAGATTATACCCAGGTGATAATTTGCAGAATCATTAACACCCAACTGAAAATAATTGTTAATTTCAGTAGAAATAATCAAATAAATTGAACAATAAAAAACATATATTATATAATCGAAGAATTAAAGAAGGCTAATCAAACGCAATAAAAAAAAGATGAAAAAAAGAATTGTATGTGCTTAAAAAACCCAGATCTTCCAATTGGGGATAAAATCACTATTGTATGTGCTTGAAAAAGTGAGCTTGGGACTTACATTGTCAACTCCAACAATATTCTTCTTCTCTGCAAAGAATTCTACTGGTGATTCTGCCAACCCACAAACATGAAATCAAAATTCATAAACACATGAGCCAAAACTGAACTTAAAAGCCCAAGATTAATCTGCCCTCAAAATATAATCCAGGACATATATTGGAATCTTAAACCCTAAAACTAACAAAAATTGAAAATCAAACATAGTACAGCAAAAATTAGCACAAAAGTAGCAATTAAATACGAAAACACGAACAAATTAACCAGTTCCAAAACAAACAGCGATTTTAAGAGTTTCAGTAAAAATTAGCTCACAAACCTCTTGAAGCATCTGGGTTAGCTTTTGAAGCTCTACAAAAGTAATCGGACATGAAACCACCGCTACCACCACCGTTAGAAATATGAAACAACAGCTGGAAATCTGAAACAACCGCTACCACCACCGCCCTTCACCCACCGTTCAAAAATCCTAGGGCAATCCATGGAAAGAGGGAAAGGGGATGGCAACGGTGATCAATAACAAGTGAATTGAAGAAATTTGGAGATGATGATTCCAGAAGAAAATGAGAGAGAAAGTAAGCTTGAAAGTTTGATTTTAGAGAGAGAAAGAGAAAGATGGAAGCACGATCCTGGGAAAGAGAAAGGGGACAAAGCAACGAAGGAAATCAAAATGACAATCCTACCGCTGGAATTTTGGTGCTCCAGGAAGGGGGGCAAAGGGAAAAGGCGGTATTTCCCTATTCCTAAGGAACAGTAAATTTAGGAGTAAGTTTGGTGCTACAGTAGGGTGCTTGGGGACTTTTTAAAGAGTTGAAGATTTCTTTAGTTTACACTTTACTTAGTTGTTTTTCCATTTTCATGCATTTCTTGGTTTTTTTGTCTTTTTCCCTTTTATTTGTTTGTTTTCTTTAATCTTTCAAGTTAAGTTCGTTATCCAAAGATTCCCAAGACCCCTTCCCAAGTTTGGCATTGATTAGGATACCTAATGTTCTCCATTTGAAGCTCAAGCATGGAGAAGTACAAGTTCCATTTGACCTTAGGCCATGCATTCAAGCCGTGGGGGCACGAATTCTCGTGTTGAACCCACCATCGAGGTGATTTTGGGTCTGCCATGTCCCGTGTTTATCAAGAGCATCGAGTGGAGCGCACGAGGAACATCAAAGTGATGGTGAAGAGGGCTGCCCTGTTCCCAGGCGCGAGCGCGCCACCTGCTCTCCCTGTTCCGTACTCAGTTTTGTGTGACCGCGCATTCTCTTGAAGAGGACCGCGCCTGTATAGGTCTATTTTGGACGATCTAACTAATTTCTCTTTGTTACTTTTACTATATATAGACTTTTCTTCTATTTTGAGAGTAAGAATGAATTTTTTGAGAGAGAAGGAGGAATTAGAGAGCTTAGAATTAGAATTAGGTTTGATTTTCTCAAAGAGATAATTTCTAGATTTTAGATTTTGTAGCAAGAGAAACATTAAAGATTGATGATTGGTGATTGGTGATTGGTGATTGATGAAAGTTGCAATTGGTTTGAATTCAAGTACGTTTCCTTTGATTTAATCAAGTTTGTAACAATCTCCTTTACTTTAATTCAATATGATTTCAATTGTTTTGTTGATTGTCCAAGGTTATTGATTGTTTGATTGAATTAATTTAATTGGAATGATGTTGATGAATTTGATGAATTGCATAACTTTGTTTTTTATTTCTTTAATGGATTGTGAGTAGTTTGCTTGCTAGGGATGTGGTGAAGCATGTATTAGTGATGGATTATTAGCTAATTGGGAGGTTTTTGATTGATTTAGCATTGTGATTTAATTGGTTGATTGATTTTGTGCATGTGTATGGATTGGAAGGAGTGATCAACCTTGTTCTTCATGCTAGATTGCATTGTGTGTCTACATTGATACAGACCATTGATTTGTAGCTCACATTTATCGCTTAAGTTTGGCCTGTGACGTTCCTAGTAGAGTCTTATGTAGTTGGCGCTAGTTTGACCTCTAGGAGATAGCTTGTCGAGCTCTTTTGATTGCATTGTCTATCTTCCCTTGCAATACTCGAATTAATCAATCTCCAGCCCAATTAGTGTGTACTCATTGCAAGTATATGTGGATCCTAATTCCCTAATGTTTGATATATTGATTTACTTTGTGTTTGCTTGTTTGTTTAGTTGATTTAGACAACCTACATTCCTTCTTACGTTTCGAGATATCTTAACTTTAACAATAGTTAACTTCCCTCCATTCTCTTGGGTTCGACCCTTGACTTGCCTCTATACTAGTATTTGGGTTGGTTAAGTGTTTACAAATTTAGTTTTGACCGAGGATTAGTTTCAACGACCTAGTCTTAACCCGCGTTAGTAGTGGAAACAAGTAGAAAGAAGCTTTTCAGGTGATGAAGCATATTCATGATGGACATGAGTGAAGAGCGAATCATGCTAGTTTCCATAAGTTATTGTGTGTTATTGCTTTTATTTATATTATGATATTTCTATTGCGAGACTAGCATAAAGTTTTTAAATTGGATTGTTTGTTAAGGGCCTACAATGGTTCCAAGTTGTAGGTTCGACTTTGTTTTACTTTGGTTTGACTTTACTTTCGTGAATGACTTTTTTAGTTGAGTCTTTTTAAAATATTTTAAAGAAGAGTCTTCCGCTATGTGTCTTTGATAGTTGCTTTACCCGTTTTCACGGTGGCGGTAATATCTTAGATTTTCCTATTTAAAGTTTTAAACAGGGCAAAACACGTATTTTAAAAGAAAGAGATTTCTAGGGTGTTACAACAGGGGAGTTCGGCAGCAAGGACAACCGGAACAGGTGGCGGGGAGGGTGGTTGGGGTTTTTAGTTAATAAATTAATTTTTATTTTTATTTTTTTCTTACAAAAATTAAAACTTTTTAATTATTTTTTTGACCAATCACTGGCCGACACGTATCTAGTAACTTGTTATAACAGGTTACATGACCAATTGGGACCATTATGAATGGATTGGGTACAAAGGTGGGATTATTTTTCGCGGATGCCCCAAAGGTGGGATTATTCCCAACAATTTTTCCAATTTCACATGTAACTAAAAATATTTACATTTAAAAGTAGGAAAAATTGTCCACGTTAATCCCAAGCAACTTTGCCTCGTCCGCCAATAATAATCCCTACTTTCGATCATTTACTATCACTCCCATCTTGTATGGGATTGATTTCTATTGCACCCAAATGACTTGGAACCGGTTGAAAAGTTAAATTTTGTTGACTTGTGATTAGTTGCACACGTGTGACATCATGATAGGTTAAAATTAAAAAAAAATAAAAAAAATAAATTTAAAGATTAAAAAAAAAGAAAACCAAAACAAGCCAGCGACAACCCGTACCTACCCACCCACGGCCAGCCAACATCTTCCCCTAGAGCACTGATAATCGTCCAGACCGGTGTCGGCGCCACGACCACCACCCACCCTCCCCTGCTCCTTCACTCTCCACGACCACTGACAGTGTAAAGTCATATCCCCAAATCAAAAGTAATTCCTAAATCCTCTAACTAATGTAGATAGGGAAGTAGGGTCGAATCCACAGAGAAACGAGTCTTTCTATTCCTAATTAACTAATATAATCTAAATTATGAAGTAACCAATATATAAATTTGAATATGAAACTAAACTACGAAGATTAAGAGTAGGGAGAAAACAATGAATAAAAGGACCTAGGGCATAAGTTCACCAATAAATAATATTCCAGGGTAGAATATAATAATCATTCATCAATGCATACATTAATCAGATCATAACGGGCTTTCGCTACGTATTACAATCACACAATTAATTTACCGGTATTAAATCTTATCTTTCGAATCTCGACTTAACCATTTATAAATTAACCTGCCTATTGAAACTAGACCTAAACATTAATTCTCATCTGTCGAATCTCGAATCAATATTGTTAAACTCATGCATAAAAGATTTGCGCAAATCTAGTCACAGAGCATTAATTCAATTAATAGGAAATTAATCTAGCATTGACAATTAACAACAATAAATTACCCCTTCATATTATTTATGGATCCCCATAAACCATAGAAATAGAACTACTCACACATAATAAAAACTAAATTAATCAAAGCAATAAAACAAGACATGATCAAAAGAATAAAATAAATAACTAATATTAGGAGAAAAGAAATTGTTACCAAACAAATCTGGAATTAAGAATAGATTAAGAACAAAGTATAAGAGAGAGAAAACTAATCTAAAAGCTAAGTAGAGAGAGAAAATCTAAGAAAATAATTAAGAGAGTAAAGAAGAGAGTAAAAAAAAGTTTCTAAACTCGTTTTACGGAGAAGTATTTATACTCCGTAAGAATCCTAAACTAAAACAAACTTAAACGTCAAAAATTAACTCCTAATAATAACACGCGCCCGATCGAGCGCGCCTTTTTGCTCATCAGGTACGCTTCTCGCGCCCGGCCGGGCCCGTCTTCGGGCGCCGACCTTTGCTTCCCTCGCCCGGCCGGACGCGCCTCCGGGCGCCAACCTTTTTGGCTGGGCGACTCTTTTGGGCCACTAATTGGACTACAATTGGGCTCCAATTCTTCGGGCCAATTTGGGTTTCCTCTTCAGGTCTTGAATACTCAGTCGAAATGCCCCGGTATCAGATATACCGAGCCCTTAATCACCGGTTCGATGGCTCTAACCGACCCTGGGCTATAAAAACTGGTCGTGTTTCTCCAGTGCTCGTAATTGCTCCATAATATCTCGGGAAAATTCTCCAAAAGTGCAAATCCCTACAAAAGTCAACCAAATTTACGAAAACACTAGAAAACACCAATTAGTAATAAAAGTGGCTCTAAAGAGCCAAAAACACTACTAATTATGACCAAGGGACGGGGGTAAAATACTATATAAAGTAGATACATCAAACTCCCCCAAGCCAAACCTTTGCTTGTCCCTAAGCAAAGATCTCATCAATGAATAAATAAATATGCTTCACCCCAAAAAGTAAAAATCAAGCACAGACAATTCAGGGTAAATCAAATAAACATGCTTCAAAATCAACCAATCAATTCCATCCAATTACCTTTCTTCCCTAACAATTGTCAAATAGAGCAAACCACAAGAGCATATAGAATTCAAGACTAGTGCTCACACACTCAACTCTCATTTATGTGGCGAGTAAAAGATGTACTCGATCGCTCTCCAACCAACCCCTTTATGTGAACAATGCCCTCCCAACTCACACTCTCGTGTGTATAAAACAATGAACGCTCAACCTACTAGTCGACTCGAAATATGTCATATCATAACTTGCATTGATAAACAACACTTTCACATTCATATAGGGAAGTAAGGTCGATCTCCACAGGGAAACAAGTCTTTCTATTCCTAATTAACTAAAATAATCTAGATTATGAAGTAACCAATATTTATATTTGAATAAGAAACTAAACTACGAAGATTGAGAATAGGGAGAAAACAATATATAAAAGGATATAGGGCATAGGTTCACCAATAAATAATACTCCAGGGTAAAACATAGTAATCAATCATTGACATTGCATAAATAACATGATTAACAGGCTCTCGCAATTTATTAATCAACATAGATCTAACAGGCTCTCGCAATTTACTAAATCTAAGTTCTTATTGAAAATAGCCTTTAATATCAAATTAACATCTGCTCGATTCATCAATTCAATATTGCTATACTTTTACAAGCCGTAATTGTAAAGCGTTAAAACAATTCAATAAGAAATTATCATGCAATACCAAGAACCAATGATAGTCAATCATCAATGCATCAATTAACCAGATTGTAAAGGGCTTTCGCTACGTATTACAATCACAGAATTAATCTAGTGGTATTAAATCTCATCTCTCGATTCTTGACTTAACCATTTATAAATTAATCTGCCTATTGAAACTAGACCTAAACATCAATTCTCATCTCTCGAATCTCGAATCAATATTGTCAAACTCATGCATAAAAGATAGGCCTAATCTAGTCACAGAGCATTAAATCAATCGATAGGAAATTAATCTAGCATTGATAATTAACAACAACAAATTACCCCTTCATATTATTTATGGATCCCCATAAACCCTAGAAATAAAACTACTCACACATGGTAAAAACTAAACTAATCAAAGCAATAAAATAAGACATAATTAAAGGAATGAAATAAACAACTAAGATTAAGAGAAGAGGAATCGTTACCAAAATAAATCTGGAATTAAGAGTAGATTAAGAACAAAGGTTTAAGAGAAAGAAAATCTAAGAGAACAATTAAGAGATTAAAGAAAGAGTAAAAGGAAAGAGAGAGAAAGAGAGATTGGAAGAAGAGTCCTAAAAATGTATTACCGAGGAGTATTTATACTCCGTACAAATCCTAAGTTAAAACAAACTAAAACGACGTTAATCGTCTCCTAATCAATACA
Source organism: Chenopodium quinoa (assembly GCF_001683475.1). NCBI lineage: Eukaryota > Viridiplantae > Streptophyta > Magnoliopsida > Caryophyllales > Amaranthaceae > Chenopodium > Chenopodium quinoa. The sequence continues at coordinate 2,550,332 of NW_018743555.1, read as the reverse complement.
AGCGCCCGATCGGGCGCGCCTTTTTACTTCTCCAATAATAATCTCGCGCCCGGCCGGTGATAACTTGTTATTTGGAATGATTTTAGGGTACTTTTGAACCTTTTTTTCGTTATTAATCGACATCAAAGTTCATTTTTTATCCTATTTTTATGCAAAATTTGTACCATCCATGCTTCACCGGTTGTTTGTGTTTTTGATGTAATGTAGCTATTTTTAGCACTATGGACATGATCAAGCATGAGTGAGCAAGGATAAGGGCAAGCTTGGTTGATAGAGCCATGGAGGAAGAAGGAGGAATGCCTTAAAGGGAAATGAAAAGCTTTTGGAGAACCTTGAAAGGTCGTTTGCGTAAGCGTCAACTTCAACCAACCATAACTTTTGATCTTATCAACCTTTTGAAGCGATTCAAATTGGAGATTAAAGTTTATCTCAAGAGCTTTCCAACGACTGGTCACAAGTCCATTTCCGACAAGAAACGTAGAAGTTACAGCTTCCCAAAGTTAAGCAGTCTAGGCAGGGCATCTTGCACGGACGTGCAAGATGATAGCACGTCCGTGCCAAAAGCTGCACGTCCGTGCCAAAAGCTGCACGTCCGTGCAGACCTTGGCAGAAGCTTCTGCCTCCATTTTGGCCCTCCTGCACGTCCGTGCCAAACTTGGCACGGCCGTGCTTAGCCTTGCACGTCCGTGCCAAATCTGGCACGTCCGTGCAGACCTGCAGTCGAACTCCTTCCTTGTTTTCTCCGTCCTTTTTATTTGGGGGTCATATAAATACCCCTTTAGAGCTCATTTGTACGGGGATGCAGTTTTTTTAGAGCTTTCCTCTTAGTTTGTAGTCTTAGAACATTAAATTCTCAAATCATTAGTTAGTTCTTAATTTTTAGCTTGGAAGCATTCAAATTCAATCATTGTAGAAGACAAAATCCACCATTGTTGCTCACTTTGAAGCTTCATAGTAACCATTTCTTACTCATCTTTTCTACTTCTCTTTACTTTGTTGTTGATTACTTGCTTAATTCTTACATGCTTAGATTGTTAATTAGCTTAATCCTTAGTTTGAACTTGTTCATGAATTGCTTGAAACCTCTAATTGCTTTAACCTCCATGGATTGTGAGTAGTCTAAATTCTAGGGTTTGGGTAAAACCCTCAATGTAGTCACTAATTACTTGTTGCATGTGCTAATTTGGTTGTTGTGGGATGATGATTAGTTGAGCTTAAGTGGTTTAATTGCTTAGTTCTTGTATATGACCATTCTAGAACTATTTATCCAAGCTTTCTCAACGAAGGATCGAGAGATGAACTTGAGTTAGCTCCCTTATGCTTAATTGACCCGAAATGCCATGAGAATAGGGATTACCGGTCAAGGGAATGTTTATGTCATCGTGATTATGCTTTAACACTTGTTTTATGCTATGTAACCACGAGAGTAGGTTGTATTCACGATTCAAGTAATCCCTCTAGCTTGAGAGAGTAGTTGGGTGCTTTAGATGACTTCCCCTAATTTGTCCCATTAATTTACCTTGATTGTTGCAGGCTAATTGTGATTTGTGATGAAATTAAGTGGTATAACCCGAGCCCTAGATTCCTCTTAATATTGTTAATCTCCTCTTAGCTTTAGTTGAGTTGAATTAGAAGTTACTCAAAACCAACCCAATTTAGAATTCATTTAGCTTATTTAAACGGTAGTACTCGGTGGTTGATTCAACGCCTCTCTTGGGTTCGACCCTTTCTTACCCTTACTATTGTTCGTGAGACCAAGATAGGAATCATTATCTTTGGTAGGCTCGACGACGGCCTATCAAATTTTGGCGCCGTTGCCGGGGAGGCAAAGTCACATTGAATGTATTATTGTTGAATGAGACTAGATGTGTGTATATGTATAGTAGTTTTCTTACCTTAATTTTTGTTTATGTGTGTTTAACTTGCGATAGTCATTGCTTACGTTTTTCTTAGCTTTGTTTGACTTTGCATGACACGAAAGAGTAAGCAATCACCGCTTATTCCCGTTGATCCAGAGCTAAATAGGACTTTGAGAAACGTGAGGAGACTCTTGCAAGGCACACCCGAGTTTTCCATTGTATATTCGGATTCCGATTCGGAAGAGGTTTTTGGAGCTAACGAAGAAGATAACATGGGAGAGAATCCTCCTCAACCATTGTTAAGAGACTATGACCACTTCAACGCATTCCAACTTCGGAGTGGCATACGTCTTCCCACCACGAATACAAACAACTTTGAGCTTTCACCTCAACTCATCCGCATGATTCAAAGCGATCAATTTGGGGGTAGTCCTTATGAGTGTCCTTTTGCTCATTTGGACAACTTTCTTGAATTGTGTACAACTATCAAGCAAAACAACATTTCGGTAGAGTTTATTCGGATGCACATGTTTCAATTCTCCCTTCGAGACAAAGCAAAGCATTGGTTGAGAACGGTTGAAGAGGGATCGTTGAGTACTTGGGATGAGGTGACTATAGCTTTTCTTGGGAAGTATTGCCCTCCCGAGAAAACCGCTGAATTAAGACGGAAGATCACAAACTTCAACCAAGAGGTTGATGAAACTTTGAGTGAAGCATGGGAGCGGTTCAAAGATTATACTAGAGCATGCCCTCACCACGGTTTCACCTCATGGATCATAGTGCAAAGCTTCTATGATGGTCTTACTCCTACCTCAAGGGCCAACCTTGATTCGGGAGCCGGAGGTAGCCTTAAAAAGCTATCGGTTGACGAGGCCTACAAAATGATTGAGGAAGTGGCTAAGCATTATGCTTATGGAGGTGATAAAAGGCAAGGTCAACCCAAGAAGGGCGGTAAGAATGATCTTGAAGCAATAGATCTTATTGCTTCAAAGGTTGATATGTTAGCTCGAAAGCTAGATCAAGTGAACAATGTGCCCGGTAACACCTCCCCTCAAGTCATGTCTTGTGAGACTTGTGGAGGAAATGACCACTTGGCATCCTATTGCAACACTACAACGGAGCATGTGGCTTCACTTGGTAGGAATGATCCTTACTCCCAAACTTTTAACCAAGGTTGGAAACAACATCCAAATTTTGGGTGGAAACAACCCAATCAAGCTCCCCCTCCTCAAATCAATTACAACCAAGCTCCTCCTTACAATCAACCCCCTCATCAACAACAAGCTCCCTATCGCCACCCCAATCAAAGAGACAATGTCCAACAAAGACCCCAATACAATCAAGCCCCTCCTCCTCCAAAATCCAACATTGAATCCTTTTTGGAAACCTTCATGACCAAACAAATCAAGATCAATGGGGAAGTTAGTAGCTCCATTCAACAACTCCAAGCACACAACAAGATGATTGAAAATCAATTATCTCAAATTGCACAACAAGTTGGGTGCACCTCTAACCCCGGTGGTCAATTTCCAAGCACAACGGTAATGAATCCAAAAGAGCAAGCGAAATCAATCACCTTGATTATGGAAGGGGGGTATGAAACTCCAATTATGAGAGAAAATGTTGCCAAAAAGGGAGATGAGGGAGATAGTTGGGTAGATGAAAATTAGTTTGAAAATTAAGTGAGTGAGGAGGCGAGAGGAAGGTCAAAAATGAGTGATGAGGGTGCCTCAAAGAGAGATGAGGGAGAAGTGAAGAGTCAAGCTCCATTAAGAGCATATGAGCCTCATATTCCATTCCCTCATAGAATGATAGAGAAGAAGCTAAATGAGAAACTTTCTAAGTTCCTTGATGAAATGGAAGGACTTCAATCAAACATTCCACTTCTCCATGCTTTGTCTCAAATGCCTAAATATGCAAAGTTTTTGAAAAATATTCTTTCTAACAAGAGTAGGCTTGAGGAGAGTGATTCTATCTCTCTTCCAACGGAGATAAGTGCTATTCCTCAAAATGAGCTTCCCGAGAAGTTTGGTGACCCCGGTAGTTTTTCTATACCGGTTAAGGTTGGAGATCTTGAATCAACAAATTCTTTGTGTGATCTTGGGGCTAGTGTTAGCCTTATGCCTCTCTCTATGGCAAAAAGATTAAATCTTGGGGAGATTAGCCCCACCAAAATGTCAATCCAACTAGCCGACCGCTCGGTTAAAGTCCCATTGGGAGTCTTGAAGGACATCCCAATTCAAGTGGGGAAGGTTCTTGTGCCTTGTGATTTTGTAATCATGGAGATAGATGAGGATTTCAAAATTCCTCTCATATTAGGTAGGCCCTTTTTGAAATCCGCGGGTGTTAATATTGATATGAAACAAGGGCGCCTTACCTTACATGTTGGGGATGAAAGAATCTCTTTATCGTTTCCGGAAACATTGAATGACCCTATGGTTAAACAAGTTCATCGGGTTGATGTTTTGGTTAATATTTTGAAAGAAGACATGGAGGAGTCACAAGATGAATTGACTCATGCTCCGGAGGTGAAAAAGCAAGAGAGGGCCAAGAAGAAAAAGAAAAACAAGATCAAGTTGATGGACAAGTTGTTTGGTTGCATTTCTAGTGATGATAGCAATGTGATTATTTTGCCTAAGGAAAATGGCAAGTGTGTGGGAACAATGAGATGGGTCAAAAAGGTGTGCCTTGACCCTCCCTAATTTTGGATAGCGCAATGTCGTCAAGCTAGTGACGTTAAAGAAGCGCTGTCGGAAGGCAACCCGAATATTTTTGTAGTGGATTAACTTAAGAAAAAAAGAAAAAAAAAAAGAAAAAAACAAAAGAAGAAAAAAAAAAACAGCACAAAGTGCATGTCTTCCAACAACAACCAACAGAAACAAAGGTACCAAGGAGGTTCAAGCGTCGAAAAAGACTCGATCCTTGAGTTAGTCTTCTTTCTCTTTTTTTTATGAGCTTTTATTGCTTAACATTGAGGACAATGTTTATGATAACTTGGGGGGAGTCATTTGCATGCCTTCTTGACATGTTGGTTTGTTTGGTTGCGTTTGTTTTGGTTGTTTCATTTCCCTAATATCCAAGGCCCTTAATCCAATTTAGCTTCCTTGAAATCCAAACCTCTTGTCATGTGAATATTAGTGTTCCCTCTCTAGTTAGTAATTTGAATATTTTCGCTTTATCTTCAAAAAAAAATGATGAAAAAATTGAAAAATGAAAAAATAAAATAAAATTTGCCCAAGGTTGAGACTCAAATGACAATGCTTATATGTTTTTCTTGCTTGACTCTTGAGCGATGAGTACTAGTTCTCTTAGAAGGGTGTATGCAAGAGATGGGGTCATTTAGAGGTCTATTAATCTTGATTGCATTAGTGTATATGAAATGAAAGCCAATGAATGCTCAATTGCACACCTAGTATAGGATATTGTCTTATTCGCTCAAGTAGGATACGTTTGAATTGAATTGCGGTCCCTTGTGCCCTTAATGTGCCTCATTTCCTCCCCGAAATGAAACTCTATTAGGGAATTGGTTATATTTTTATCATGTGTAATAAGTGGCATAATAAGTCACATGTTCTTAATAAAAGAAAGAGCCGCTCACAGTTAAAAGAGGCGAGAGCATTGAAAGTTGAAAAAAAAAAGAAGAAAAGAAGAGCATAGAACAATGAATAAAAAGGGAAACTCTCGAAAATTATCAAAATTTTCTTCTTTAGAGGTCCACTAGTGGATGCCTCCCACACCTTGTTTACATCATTGTTTCTTATGAAATTCCCGAGTTAGAGTGTAGTTAAGAGGCCTTGGGTGTGCATTTTGGTAAGTGGACTAGCATTTTGAGATTTTATAACCGAAAAAGGGCTTGTTGAAACTTTGGAATATCTAGGTGTGCTCTAATGAACTAGTAAAAGGTCTAAAGAAGTATCCTAGTGCAATCATGCTTAGTCCTCCTCTTTACCCCCAACTCATGTGCACATTTGTATGATTGGTAATTCTTGAAAGTCGCTCATTTGTCTTGCTTGCGATTTATATCTCGATGAGTTGACTTGGGTGATAATAACATCGGAACTTGTGTAGTTTGATAGTTTTGTTGTGGTTTGTGTGAGTTGTGGGTTAAGCTCAATGGAAACCCTCACGAGATAAAAACTCGTCCTCTAAGGCGACTTAGAGGTTTAAATTGCTTCTCACTTGTGCTAAAAGTGATGATGGCTGTCACCATGCGGATTTGTGTATTTATGCTTCCTCCTTGTTGCCTTTCCTTGGATTGATGTTAGCAAGTCGTTTTCCTCCTTTGATTCGACATGTTTGTTTTGCTCGAGGACGAGAAAAAGCTTAGCTTGGGGGGATTTGATAACTTGTTATTTGGCATGATTTTAGGGTACTTTTGAACCTTGTTTTCGTTATTAATCGACATCAAAGTTCATTTTTTATCCTATTTTTATGCAAATTTTGTACCATCCATGCTTCACCGGTTGTTTGTGTTTTTGATGTAATGTAGCTATTTTTAGCACTATGGACATGATCAAGCATGAGTGAGCAAGGATAAGGGCAAGCTTGGTTGATAGAGCCATGGAGGAAGAAGGAGGAATGCCTTAAAGGGAAATGAAAAGCTTTTGGAGAACCTTGAAAGGTCGTTTGCGTAAGCGTCAACTTCAACCAACCACAACTTTTGACTTATCAACCTTTTGAAGCGATTCAAATTGAAGATTAAAGTTCGTCTCAAGAGCTTTCCAACGACTGGTCACAAGTCCATTTCCGACAAGAAACGTAGAAGTTACAGCTTCCCAAAGTTAAGCAGTCTAGGCAGGGCATCTTGCACGGACGTGCAAGATGATAGCACGTCCGTGCAAGTCTGCACGTCCGTGCCAAAAGCTGCACGTCCGTGCCAAAAGCTGCACGTCCGTGCAGACCTTGGCAGAAGCTTCTGCCTCCATTTTGGCCCTCCTGCACGTCCGTGCCAAACTTGGCACGGCCGTGCTTAGCCTTGCACGTCCGTGCCAAATCTGGCACGTCCGTGCAGACCTGCAGTCGAACTCCTTCCTTGTTTTCTCCGTCCTTTTTATTTGGGGGTCATATAAATACCCCTTTAGAGCTCATTTGTACGGGGATGCAGTTTTTTTAGAGCTTTCCTCTTAGTTTGTAGTCTTAGAACATTAAATTCTCAAATCATTAGTTAGTTCTTAATTTTTAGCTTGGAAGCATTCAAATTCAATCATTGTAGAAGACAAAATCCACCATTGTTGCTCACTTTGAAGCTTCATAGTAACCATTTCTTACTCATCTTTTCTACTTCTCTTTACTTTGTTGTTGATTACTTGCTTAATTCTTACATGCTTAGATTGTTAATTAGCTTAATCCTTAGTTTGAACTTGTTCATGAATTGCTTGAAACCTCTAATTGCTTTAACCTCCATGGATTGTGAGTAGTCTAAATTCTAGGGTTTGGGTAAAACCCTCAATGTAGTCACTAATTACTTGTTGCATGTGCTAATTTGGTTGTTGTGGGATGATGATTAGTTGAGCTTAAGTGGTTTAATTGCTTAGTTCTTGTATATGACCATTCTAGAACTATTTATCCAAGCTTTCTCAACGAAGGATCGAGAGATGAACTTGAGTTAGCTCCCTTATGCTTAATTGACCCGAAATGCCATGAGAATAGGGATTACCGGTCAAGGGAATGTTTATGTCATCGTGATTATGCTTTAACACTTGTTTTATGCTATGTAACCACGAGAGTAGGTTGTATTCACGATTCAAGTAATCCCTCTAGCTTGAGAGAGTAGTTGGGTGCTTTAGATGACTTCCCCTAATTTGTCCCATTAATTTACCTTGATTGTTGCAGGCTAATTGTGATTTGTGATGAAATTAAGTGGTATAACCCGAGCCCTAGATTCCTCTTAATATTGTTAATCTCCTCTTAGCTTTAGTTGAGTTGAATTAGAAGAAGTTACTCAAAACCAACCCAATTTAGAATTCATTTAGCTTATTTAAACGGTAGTACTCGGTGGTTGATTCAACGCCTCTCTTGGGTTCGACCCTTTCTTACCCTTACTATTGTTCGTGAGACCAAGATAGGAATCATTATCTTTGGTAGGCTCGACGACGGCCTATCAAATTTTGGCGCCGTTGCCGGGGCGGCTCTCTTGGGCCACTATTTGGACTACGATTGGGCTCCAATTCTTCGGGCCAATCTGGGTTTCCTCTTCCGGTCTTGAATACTCGGTCCAAATGCCCCGGTATCACCTATACGGAGCCCTTAATCACCGGTTCGATGGCTCTAACCGGCCCTGGGCTATAGAATCTAGTCGTGCTTCTCCAATGTTCGTGATTGCTCCAAAATATCTCGGGAAAATACTCCAAAAGCATAAATCCCTGCAAAAGTCAACCAAATCTACGAAAACACTGGAAAACACCAATTAGTAATAAAAGTGGCTCTAAAGAGCCAAAAACACTACTAATTACGACCAAGGGACGAGGGTAAAATACTATATAAAATAGACACATCAAAAACCCATGATCAAAATAAATAATGATCAACATCTCCTACATAACCAACTCTAACACCAACCAAATATACTCCAATCATAATAAACAATCCCAACACTTACAATTTCACTCATAAGATATAATAATAAAGAAGTGGAGTGAATAAACAAACTTTATTTCAAAACTTGAATTTTTCATTGAAGCTGGGCTCTTATTTTTTCCTTTCCTTTGATTAACCTCCAACTAGAACATTTGAACATTGAACACTTTTTTTTCTATTTTTTATTGAAGTTCACTTTTTTTTTTTCTTGAACTTCTCTCTTTTTTTTCATAACATCATACTTTATTTTTTTCTCAAGAAAATAATACTTTCAAACTCATCAAAAAATAAATATGATCAAAAAACAAAATAACTTCTCAAATCCCACCCAAATTGTGCAAATAATAAGCACACTACAAACTCCCTCACCTCACTAACTAATAGCTCCCCCAAGCCAAGCTTGGGACTAGTAACCAATGGGGCAAAATAGGCTTGTAATGTGGCTAATAAACAACAAAAAGTCAAGGCAACAACATGGGTAGCAAGAAGGGAACAAATGTATCTACATTCATCTGGAGGCCACCTAAAAGAATGAATGCCTTCGTCCTCCTCAATGTGCATAATAATGAATCATATAAACACTACTTATAGTTGCAAACCAATACTCAAATTCATTGACATACCAGGAACTAACATACATTCCTAACCAAATCAACTAGTCAAACACTATATTCACAAGTAGTTGGACAAAATTGACGCATGTTAAGGTTTCAAGGCAATCAAACATCAAATCATGATCAACTAATCCACAATGCTCATCATCAATAACCAAGAATCAAAACAAATTTTCTCAAGTAAGGGGAGCATGATTTATAATTCATTGGAACGTATTTTTGGATTTTTTTTAATTTTTCAATTTTTTTGTATTTTTCATAAATAAGAAAGCAGATAAACTAACCTAGAAAGCAATAAATCTAAACTAAGAAAACACACTAAAAATAAAAGAAAAGAGAAAAAAGAAAGATACCTAATCCAAAATCTCCCCCAAGCTAGAATCAGACAATGTCCTCATTGGCTCGGGAACTAGCCCAACATAGCTAGTCATGATCATCCTCATCCATGGAGCCGAACCCTGCACCTCCACTGCCACCTGCACCACCTACACCAGAAGAGCTACCACCAAAATAATCAGCATGAAAAGTCCCCCCCGCCGGTCCCCCGAAAGGAATGTCCTGGTCGTACCCATGGAAGGCAGAATAGTCAGTGTAAACGCCATGGGCAGTGGGATCCTTATCGTATCCCTGGGGTGGAGGCTGAAACCAGTCAGGGTAAATAGCATCATCGGGAATGTTGCCCCGACGAGCATAATCATCGTACATAGGGTAGAGAGCTCTACCCTAGTTCCTCTCCAAGTACCCCTAACCTCTGGTCTATAGAGCCTACCATCCTCTTAAGGTCAGTGTGGGAATGCTCGATAAGGCCTAAAGCCTGACCTATACTCTGAAGGTCCCAAACTGGGTCAGAGTCAACATGGGGGACGGAGTGAGACATGCGAGGTGGAGAAAATGCTACCTCGGGCTGAGGCTGAGGCTGGGTGGTGGAACTGGTGGTGCTTGCCCCCTAGCGTTGGCAACTAAAAGGTCATATGTGTAAGATGCTTGCTCGGGGGGAAAAGCGGTCAAATCAGGACTAGGTAGGGAAAAGATGGGCAAAGGTTGCTCGGTCCCAGTCCTAATACACCAGTGGGGTATCATCTCACTGTCCAGTCGTACCCACCCCAACTCCTCAAAATATATAGCAGTCATATAGGTATCTGGTCCACAGTTGGTCAGTTGGTGGGGTCCACCCTTAACAAAACCGGCCTTTTTTACTACTATTCTAGTGATAAGGCCTCCTATACGAATGGGGGTGCGAGATTGGGTACTGGCTGTGGCATGTCTGCTCAAATGGTGAACAATGTACCTACCTATGTTCAATTTCCCAAACCCATACACATAGTGTCCTATAACAGCTAGTTCGTTAGTTTGGGCGTTATGGGGCTCATTCCTACCTAAAAAACACAAACCCGCAAATCTTTGCCAGATTTTTGGGATAGGGTGATGAATAGGTTTGGTACTAGCATGTTGGGGGTCGGGAGTAGGCAAACCAGTCAGAGCATAATAGATGTCACCCATTTTATATTCAACATGCAATTGGTGTGGTAATTCAGAATTTAGTTCAAACAATTTACAAAATTCCACATAAGTTAAACTAATATTCCTATTGTTCAACCTAAAAATTAAATTCGGTCCATTTCTACTATTTACAACTTTCAAAGAAGAAAAGAATTCACAAGTTAATTCACAAGTTAATTCATGGTATGTAGGATAATGCATATCAACGAATTTTCTCATGCCTATGTCATTTAAAAATCGTTTCATAAAATCATACAATCCATAAGATTCTAAAGTAGGGCGGTGTAGCCACCGTGAAGGAATTACCTCGCGCCCGACTAGGTGTTCTAGCCGCTCCTTTTGCTCCTGGCTAGCAATACGAATCGTTGGCCAGTACGGGAGTTGTAAATCCGGGTCGTACTCCTCCCTCGAGCTAGAACTCCTACCGAAAATAGATCGAGCCCTCTTAGAAACCATGGTAAAAATGGGTATGAAAATTAATTTGAATGAAATTCGAAAATTTTGATATAGAAATGTAGAGGATGAAGACAGGATTAATAATATGTAAAAAGTTTTAGATTTGGATGAGAAAAGGAGAAGAAAACTTAGAGAGAAGTAGAGGATTTAAGTTTTTTATAGAGAGAAAGTTATGGAGGAAAGAGATTGAAATGAGAAAAAACAAAGAAAGAAGAAGAAGAAGTAGGCTGGGTGTGTCGCGCCCGGTCGAGCGGGTGCTCGCCCGGTCGGGCGGAACTCGCCCGATCGGGCGATCTAAATTACCCGATTTCATATACTCTCGCGCCCGGTCGGGCGCCCTTTGCCCTATCGGACGATCTGATGATGCAATTTTGGTCTCTTCTCGCGCCTGGTCGGGCGAGATTTGCCCGTTCGGGCGGACGAATATGTCCGTATACGACGATTTTCGGGCCCGGTCGGGCGAAAAGACCTGATTTTTTAACCCAGCTCTCGCACCCAGTCGGGCCCGAGGCTAATTGTCGAATTTTGTTGCTTTCTTCTTTTCTTCAAATTTTGCCTAACTCTTTTCCTTTAAAACTATACAAAAACTCATAGAACTCATTAAATTCCCTCATCTCTCCTCTCATAAGAAAAAGAAAGAAAAAACTAGTCTAAAAAGCATTAAAAATACGGGTTGCCTCCCGCAAAGCGCTGGTTTATCTAGGTCCTGCACGACCTTCTTACCAAGTACAAGAACTAGAACCCTTGGCCTAACGCTTGATCGGGCGGTTTCTCACCCGGCCGAGCGGTGTTTTGGCTACGACGCGGCTTCCTGACATGCCCTGTGGGACGCCAATTCACCTTATCTGGTGGATCCTCCTTGACTTGCATTGGGGGTTCTTCAATGCTACGCACCAAAGATCCTTCTTTGATCGAGGGTTGCTTCAAATTGTCATTGCATTTAATACTTGCAACTCGATCTGGCGAAACACTTGCCGTAGGCTCAATTTGCACAACTTGCTTGATTGATTCCACCTTTTCGTCCTCAAAACCAAGACCGACAGTGTAGAGGGCTCTTTCTATTGCATCAACTTCCTTCTGCCATTTGTCTATCTCATCTGAAAGGGATGCAACACAAGATACCGCCTCCAAGGGATCTTTTTCAAGAGCTTGGGGCTTGTTAGAATAATTCTGAACCACATTAACACTAAAGCATTTCTCCTCTGTCATGGGGCTTTTAGGGGTATTATTAATATTAAAACCAATTTTATCGTCCCCTACTGATAGTGTTAATTTACCACTTCTCACATCTATAATTGCTCCTGCAGTGTTAAGGAATGGTCTACCCAAAATGATCGGGGTTTGCATATCCTCAGCCATATCAAGAACAACAAAATCAACAGGTATATAAAATTTACCTACTCTGACGGGGACATCCTCTAAAACACCTAAGGGGTATTTGAAAGAACGGTCGACCATTTGTAGAGTAATATTAGTAGCTTTTAATTTACCCATATTCAACTTGGAACACACAGATAATGGCATAATACTAACGCTAGCACCCAAATCACACAATGCATTATCAATCATTAGATTGCCAATATGACAAGGGATAGAAAAGCTACCCGGATCTTTTAATTTAGGTGGAGATTTATTTTGAAGTACGACACTACACTATGCAGTGAAAGCTACTGTCTCTACCTCACTAATAGACCTTTTTCTTGTCAATATTTCTTTCATAAATTTTGCATATGCAGGAATTTGTGTGATTAATTCAGTGAAGGGAATTGTTACCTTCAAATCTTTTACCACCTCCAGGAACTTACCAAACTGCTTATCCAAATTTGTTTTCAATTGACAATTGGGGAATGGAAGTTTGATAATCGGCTTTGGAGCATTATTGCTCTTATCTGGAGTGGCCACCTTCTCTGGAGTCGTACCCTGCAATTTAGAATTAGATATGTTAGTACTATGCTTTAGCCCTGCAGGGCTATTAGCTACATTGTCTGGTTTAACGGAATCAAGATTAGCATTATTTAATAAAACAGGTTCATCAACTCTGGGCATAGGGGGCCCTTCATAGTTTGAACCACTCCTTAGAGTAATTTCATAGGCTTGATCCGTAGGCCTGGTCGGCTGTGCCGACAGAGCTCCCTGTTGGCGGGCTTGTAGAGTAGCAAAACGTTGCGCAATTTGATTATCTACAATTTTATTATGTGCTAGAATTGAATCAATTTGCGCATCTCTACTCTCCATGTGCTTCTGCATATTAACCAACATCGCTCTAATTTCTACCAAAGCGGGGTCGGAAGATGAGGAGGATTGTTGTGGTTGGTTCTTCTGGCCAGCGTTGGGATGGTAATATTTCTGCTGCTGTTGTTGTGGCGCCTGTGGTTCTTGTGGTGGTGGATTTTGAACATTAGTACTCCGGTAGGAAAGGTACGGATGATTCCGATACCCAGGATTGTAGGTGTTGGAGTATGGGTTATTCTGCCTATAAGCTTGAAAGGCATTAACTTGCTCCACGGAACTCCTACAATCTTGTTCCCAATGACCTATAATTCCACAATTTTCACAGAAAGCCTCATTAGCATTATTATTAATTGCAGAATCATTAGCTATATTAGCAGTGCTAAGATTATCTAATTTTTGGCAGATAGCGGTCAATTGAGCTTGCAAAAAGGATACAGAGTCAACACTATGCTTCCCCTTGTTAGCAAAGCCTCTAGGATTCCCATATTGGGAATTATGTATCGTCATATCTTCAATAACCTGACCTGCATCATCAACATTAAGATTCATAAATCTCCCATTAGCTGCGGAATCTAAAATTATTCTAGATGAATTTCCAATGCCATTGTAAAAGGCTTGGATTAACTGTCATTGTGCCAAATTATGGTGCGGGCATTCTCTTTGTAGGTCCTTGAACCTCTCTCAAGCCTCATATAGAGTTTCATCGGCTTCTTGGGCAAAGTTATGAATCGCACTCCGTAGTACGACTGTTCTCTCTGCAGGATAATACTTGTTATAAAAATTCAAAACAAGAGTTTCCCAGTCAGTTATACCAAGTGAAGTTCTATTTAAACCATTAAACCATAATTTAGCTTTTCCAGTTAAAGAGAAAGGAAAGAGAATCTCCCTGATTTGGTCTTGTGTGACCCCGGCTTGCCTGATGGTATTACAATACTGACAATAGTCTGCAATGTGAAGATTTGGGTCTTCACCCTTAGCTCCACTAAATTGCTTCCTTTCTATCATCGTTATACATTGGGGTTTAATCTCAAATTGTACCCCATCAAGAGCCGGAGTGGGAGTGAGATGTGGAAAATCTGTAAGCTTTGGTTGTGAGTAATCACTAAGCTTCTTTGGAGCCGTCATCTCTGATTCTGGATCTGATGATACCTCTGAATCGCTAGAACCAGTTGGAGGATCTCGGTGATTATTATTATCACCAGAATCCGCCAGAATTTGCTTGTAGAAGTTCTTCTGTCTATGAAAGGATCGTTTGATCTCAGGATCGAATGGGATATACCCTGATCTGGAACACCTGGGCATAAACAAAAAAAACTAAAAGAAAATATGAGATTTGCCTCAGAGAACTAACGTTCTCTGAGACAAAAAGAAATAACCTAGACTACAAAAATAATCAGAAATAAAAATAAAATCGTTCCCACGGCAACGGCGCCAAATTTTGACAGGGTAAAGTCATATCCCCAAATCAAAAGTAATTCCTAAATCCTCTAACTAATGTAGATAGGGAAGTAGGGTCGAATCCACAGAGAAACGAGTCTTTCTATTCCTAATTAACTAATATAATCTAGACTATGAAGTAACCAATATATAAATTTGAATATGAAACTAAACTACGAGATTAAGAGTAGAGAGAAAACAATGAATAAAAGGACTTAGGGCATAGGTTCACCAATAAATAATATTTCAGGGTAGAATATAATAATCATTCATCAATGCATACATTAATCAGATCATAAAGGGCTTTCGCTACGTATTACAATCACACAATTAATTTACCGGTATTAAATCTCATCTTTCGAATCTCGACTTAACCATTTATAAATTAACCTGCCTATTCAAACTAGACCTAAACATTAATTCTCATCTGTCGAATCTCGAATCAATATTGTTAAACTCATGCATAAAAGATCTGCGCAAATCTAGTCACAGAGCATCAATTCAATCAATAGGAAATTAATCTAGCATTGACAATTAACAACAATAAATTACCCCTTCATATTATTTATGGATCCCCATAAACCCTAGAAATAGAACTACTCACACATAATAAAAACTAAACTAATCAAAGCAATAAAACAAGACATGATCAAAAGAATAAAATAAATAACTAAGATTAAGAGAAAAGAAATCTTTACCAAACAAATCTGGAATTAAGAATAGATTAAGAACAAAGTATAAGAGAGAGAAAACTAATCTAAAATCTAAGTAGAGAGAGAAAATCTAAGAAAATAATTAAGAGAGTAAAGAAGAGAGCAAAAAAAAGTTTCTAAACTCGTTTTACGGAGAAGTATTTATACTCCGTAAGAATCCTAAACTAAAACAAACTTAAACGTCAAAAATTAACTCCTAATAATAACACGCGCCCGATCGGGCGAGGCACCACCCGATCGGGCGCGCCTTTTTGCTCATCAGGTACGCTCCTCGCGCCCGGCCGGGCGCGTCTTCGGGCGCCGACCTTTACTTCCCTCGCCCGGCCGGACGCGCCTCCGGGCGCCAGCCTTTTTGGCCGGGCGGCTCTCTTGGGCCACTAATTGGACTACGATTGGGCTCCAATTCTTCTGGCCAATCTGGGTTTCCTCTTCAGGTCTTAAATACTCGGTCCAAATGCCCCGGTATCAGATATACCGAGCCCTTAATCACCGGTTTGATGGCTCTAACCGGCCCTAGGCTATAAAAACTGGTCATGTTTCTCCAGTGCTCGTAATTGCTCCATAATATCTCGGGAAAATGCTCCAAAAGTGCAAATCCCTACAAAAGTCAACCAAATTTACGAAAACACTAGAAAACACCAATTAGTAATAAAAGTGGCTCTAAAGAGCCAAAAACACTACTAATTATGACCAAGGAACGGGGGTAAAATACTATATAAAATAGATACATCAACCACAATCACAACCCCATCGTCCCTCCTATCGCGCACCCAAACTGGGGAAAGGAGATCAGGGAATGGAAAGGGGGAGAAATTCGACGGGGAAAGGGGCAGAATTCGATGGGGAAAAGGATGGGTAGGCGGAATCCGGCAGGGAAGGGGCGATAACGGTGGTAAAGGGGGAGAAAACGGCGGGGGAACTGGGGAAGGGAGAAGGTCGATGGTCGCCGATTAGGATTCGCAGCGGCTGCCGCGTGGACGATAAGCCAAGGGATTTATTTCTCCCTGCCGGCGCGGCTGTCGCTTGCCAAAAACGACAGGGGCGCCGTTGCTGGAGGTGTCAGATTGCCACGTCCTGTTGGTCAAGGGGTTGGGGTTTTTAATTTATTTTTTGTTATTTTTATGTAATTTTGTTTTTGTTTTGGTTCTGTTTTTTTTTTTAATTTTGTTTAGACCTATCACGTGTGGACACGTGTCTAGGAAACCTGCTACATCAAGTTAGATGACCGGTTGGGTGTAATAGAAATTAATAGGGTACAAAGTTGGGAGTGATAGTGAATAAACAAAAGTTGGGATTAATGTTGGCGGATGAGGCAAAGTTGAGATTAATGGTGGAAATTTTTCCTTAAAAGTATGTGTTGGCAAACATGCCTAGCTAAATGGAACATGTCAACTTATAAAAAACAGATGAAGTATTTTTTTAAGGAAAATCGGTCGAGATTTTACAGAGGAAGCATTAAACATTACTAAATGTTGATCTAACACTTTTTTAATCATAAATTCTTAATATTTTACAACTCAATATTGTTAATGTTTATAGCCACAATGGCTATTTGTATTATAAATTTTTTTTTTTAAAATCCATTGTTGTAATTTATTACTCATTTTAAATGACCGATTATTACATCATTCTTTTTAGAAAATTCAGGTTTCATGTTAGAAGGGATGACAAAATTGTATTCAACTGACTTACAAGAATAGTGTCATTCAATAACAAACTAGTGTGTGGCCCGCGTGTTGCCCTGAATTGCTAGTTTGTACTTTTTTAATTTGATAATTATGTTCAATTGTCTGTATAGTTAGTATATGATCCGGACATTACCTCGGGTGTTATTTTTTTTTTAACCTCATATGCATGTATTTATTTTCTTATCTTGTGAAAAATAAATAAATTATACAACCTTTAATTTACTTAATTAAATAAAAGGAATATATAATGTTATGTGAAATTTAAATAAATTAATAAAAGTTGGTTGAGATGATAAACGTATGACCTTTATGTGTTGGAGGAACATGCTTGAATTTAACTCAAAGTATAATTTTTTACGCGGTGCATATACTTTAGATAATGACGTCACTGACGTGCCATTGTGATATACGTAGTATACTTTAAAAAGTGCATGTGGCACCGTTTCTTTAAAAGAAATACATTTATTCTTTTAATAGATAATAATAATAATTATAATAAATAAATATAGATAGATACTATAGATATAGTTAAACCATAATCCTCATTACTCCATATGTTCTTATGTGTAATTTTATTTTTTAAATACGATTAATATACACACCTACGTTCATTTTAATACATTCTATTACTCGTTTCATTTACCTACTTATTTTGACTTGCTCGGCCATAGCCATAAGCAGCGGGGTCACTATAAAAATAATCTACTATTCAAGCAAATTTTATACTATTAAAAATTAAAAATTCCACAAAAAAAAATTATAAGTCATATAAAATCCTTGAAAAAAAGTCATGTAAAGTACAATACATAAATAATTCTAAGGTAGTTTCCCTCGACGAGGTTTCATATTTTGAAAGTGGTACATAACAATTTCATTGGAAATAGTCTCACAAATATCCCTTTCAATGTATGCCACCAAACAATTATTCAAAAATTGATCACCTATCTTATTACGCAATTCGGACTTCACATATTTCATGGCAGAAAAGGCTCTTTCCACACTTGCAGTCGCAACTGGTAAAAGCAATGCTAGCTTTATGAGAATATGTACCAATGGATATATCACATATTTCCCTGTTTCAACCATCACTTTACAAAGATCACCAATTCCAACAAGACCTTGAAACTCA
Organism: Chenopodium quinoa; assembly: GCF_001683475.1. Taxonomy (NCBI): domain Eukaryota; kingdom Viridiplantae; phylum Streptophyta; class Magnoliopsida; order Caryophyllales; family Amaranthaceae; genus Chenopodium; species Chenopodium quinoa. The sequence goes on along the minus strand of NW_018743555.1, from coordinate 2,532,128 downwards.
TCACGTTGTCGCACATCAATGATAAAGTTTCTCAACTCAGAAGAAAGTCCCCTAATATCATTTGAATCAAAATCATAGGGATATAGTTCTGCCATTTTTACCAATTTCACCACATCAAAATTATGGAATGAGTTCTTAGGACACAAGCAAGCCACACAACGGAGCAACTCCGTATTGGTTTCATTGAAACGATTGTTAAGCTCTTGAAGTTGTAAATCAATAGTAGCATAAAACACCTCTACGCGATAGTGATGTTCATAAGTGATTTTTGGAGCATTTCTCTTTGGTCTTCCTGGAGTCATATAAAAATCATTCATGTTAGGAACATCAATATCATGACCATAACAAAACTGATTTACCTTTTCTAACAAATCCTCAAACTCATCATCTCTCATCAATTGGAGGCGTTGCTTGGATGCTCCGACCAAATCCATTGCATTGATAATATCTTGATCCTCCCTTTGCAATGCTAATGATAACTCATTTGTGATACCCAAAATATCAAACATGAGGTGCAGTATGAATGCAAAATCAAATGAGTGTAATGAAACCATAAGACCACGTGCATTCTTTCTATGTCCCGAAAAAGAAGCATCACTATAAATGAAATCCAATACATCAATCACATCTGGGTACAACTCAATCAAATTCAACAATGATTTATAATGAGATCCCCACCTTGTTTCCCCCGGTCTTTTTAGACCAAGTTCTTGGTTTAACCCCTTTCCAGTTTCAATCTCACCATTATTTATTTGCTCTGCAACTCTCATGGCACGTTTTTCTCGAAGAATATCTTGCCTCTTACAAGAAGATCCAACAACATTGAGTATATCAGAAACGACATCAAAGAACCAAATTACATCAACATGATTCTTAGAAGTTCCTACAAGTGTTAATTGTAACTGATGGGCAAAACAATGAACATAATAAGCTGACCTATTTTCATTCAAAACCAATGTTTTAAGTCCACCAAATTCACCACGCATATTACTTGCCCCATCATAACCCTGTCCTCGTACACTTGTCATACTTAACCCATTTTCCAACAATAAAGATTCAATGGCAGATTTGAGAGATATGGCACAAGTATTAGGAACATGCATAAGTCCAAGAAAACGTTCCACAACCAAACCCGACTTATTAACAAAACGCAACACAACAGCCAATTGCACTTTGACAGAAACATCACTAGATTCATCAACTAGTATGCCAAACAAATCACCTCCAAGTTCTTCAATAATAGCTTTAGTTGTTTCTTTAGCACATGCATGCACAATATCTTTTTGAATACTAGGAGCAGTCATTTGTAGATTTTTGGGAGCATTGTTTAACACAACTTTATCAATTTCACCATTCAAAACAGCAGCAGCTTTTACAAGTTCAATGAAATTTCCCCGATTACTTGACTCATCAGATTCATCATGACCACGAAATGCCAATCCCATCCGCAACAAATATCTAACACATACAATAGATGTATTTAAACGAGTCTTATAATCATTTTTCATTTGAGGTGTTTGCAATGGATTGAATGCTGTTTCAATGGAAGCATGGGCATTTTTCAGATTTAAATATTTTTCAACAGCTTTACTGTGTGAGCTTTCAATATCACCAACATGCAAATCTAACCTATCCTTTTTATTCCAAGATGAAAATCCATCAACAACAAAAGCATCACCCCCACCTTTATACCCCTCAGGTTTGAACAAGTAGCAAGGCAAACAAAACAATGCATCTTTTTTAATGCTATATTCTAACCAATTGCTATAATCATCATACCAACTAGAGTTAAATCTTCTCAACTTATTGCCAATCAATTTTTGGGGAAAGATATGAATGCGAGGTTGGATAGGACCAATGGTAATATATTTTTGTCTTACCGCCTCTTGGAATTTAGAAGGATAGTCTGAAATTCGTGTTCTTTCTGCTGGATCAATTGGAAGATTTTCTAAATCAACTTGCTCATCACAATTAGGAACGGGTTTAGACGATTTTGGGGTACTCCCACTTGTACCTTCATCCGCTCTAGCCTTTTTCCTTATTACAAATTTGTCCATAACTGAAAAAAAAATATGAAATATACATATATTAATTAGAGTCTAGACAATAACAGTAAAAAAAAATCTTGTCACTTTCGAACATTCAAGAAGGTATATTAACATGTTGTATAGGTTAATACTTAAAAGGTATAAATCTAATCTAACTATTAACAAATATTAATAATTTGATACTTAAATAATTCATATAAACTAAAATTAAAATTAAAGAACATAAAAAATTAAAAACCAAAAAAAATATAATAATAATTTACCGTCAGACTCGCATGCAAGTCGCAGCCGCACAACCAAAGCGTGAATATTGTCTATTGATTGTATTCTTCTTGGATGATTGGATTAAAAAAAAATAGATTTTGCTTTTGAAGGTTTGACTTTTGATTGTTGGGTGAATTTAAAAAGTGTAGTTTTATAATGATATTAACAAGAAAAAGAGTAAAGAAGTGGAAGAACAAAGAAACAAACTGTAGAAAAAGTCTACATTCACTTACAAAAATAATAAAGAAAAATAAAAATAAAATAGGAGTCATAATAGGAAGTCTTGGAAACGAAAATTAGGAATATAAAATTTATCTTTATTTTTTTTTTACCTTTTTTTTCTAAGAATATGGAAAGTCTGTTAAAAGTGGTCAAATAGGGGTCACTTTTTAGCTATAAGTGAGGTCATCTTTGTATATATAATATTTTTTTCTGTACTAGCTTTTTTATTTATAGAAATTTTTTTCACCAAGTGGGTTCCAGTGCCCCCCTTATTTCCACATACATCCGCCACTGGCCATAGCCCAATCCCAATCGGTCTCAAACCACCTAGTCGTGGGTCAACATCCAATCGACTCGATAACCCGAATCAACACCTCTTAGTCCTGGAGCAGCTGAAAGGGGAGCGAAAAAGTCGGCCTTTTTTCATAGAGGTGCGCACATTGTAGGCGTCGCCTGTAACTGTCAAATTGTCATTCCCTTATTACAAGAACCTATCCGTTTTTAGTTTTTACTCTTTCTTTACTATCTTCAGTGTCTCAACAAAACCCTAATCTACTGCAAACCCTCACCTCCTTCTCTTTTTCTCTCTCTCTCCAACCCCACATCAGTCACCACCCCTCTTTCATTTCTGTCTCCTTTCAAGAATCTATCCTTACTGTGTTATTCTTGGTGGGTGTTTGACTATGATCACAACCTACCCATTTTATATAAGCCACAATTCCATTTATCCCCTTTCTTGATCGAACAAATTTGGGTTTTAATGGGGTTTTTTTGCTTTATTCTAGCTTTATCAGCATTGAATTGAAGTGGGTTGCTGTTTAATTGTCAGAAAAAAAAAGTTCATTTTTTTTTGTTTGAGTAATTGAGTTCTTGGGTTTTAGGTTGAATTGATGGAATGAATTTGTTTTTCTTGAGGTTTTGTTGGTTTATTCTAGCTTAAGAATCCTTGAATTGAAATGGGTTTGTGTCAAATTGTGTAATTTTCAAAAAAAAAAAAAAAAAAAAAAAAATAAAAAGTTCAAATTTTTTTTTTGGTTTGAGGTTTTTGAAGTGAGGGTTTTAGGTTAATTTGATTGAATAAAAGGATTGATTGGTTACGATTCGAGTAATGACAATGGCGGAGAATGACAGTGTTGATGATCGTAAGGAGGTGAACGAGAGTGTAGGTGATGGAGGTGGCCCAAAGTCACCATGGAAAAGACCAGTTGATAAGGTGGCTGATTCACCTGTTATGGGAGCTGATGCTTGGCCTCCCCTTGCTGATGCTCAGCGCTCTAAGGTCCTTGAAGCTCCTCCTAAATTGCCGGTTTCCGAGGGCGGTAATTCCGGTGGAAATCACATTGCTAGTAATGCACAGGTAAAAGAAGTTCATTGATGTTGTTTTAGTCGATTAATTTTTGAATAGTGTGAGTTCTATTTTCAAATATTTGATGATTTATTATATTTATTTGAATCTTGGTTATGTTAAAAGTTTGAGGTGGCCAAATAAGCATGAGTAAATTGTAATGTTGTTCGGAGCAAATTTGATTCAATGTAATGGTAATGTATTTCTCACTCTACATTTTTTATAATCAAATTCATGTGTACAATCAATTAATTAAAATGAACCTATTTCATCCCGGATTCACGTCAGTCTATTCGTTGTCCTTCCCTTCTCTCTCACTCTTTCTTCTGAATTCCCGATGCAAGGTCTGTGGAAGGTAAGGAAAGCTTTGAATTTGCCCAAATTAAACCCATGATTCAATGTTTCACTTCTCATCCTAGCTCTAATTAATTGAATTTTCCGCTGTTTTCCTTTTCTCTAACAAAGTTTATTGTTCCCCATCGCCATCTTCAATGCAAAATTGTTCTCATTGCTATTTTGTTCTACATTGTAATCTTTTGGTCTGGTTTAATCCTTTATTTGGTCACTAAGTTTTCGCTATTTGACTATATATTTTGAAAACATAATGCTATGTGCTACTTGTATGTATTTGGTAATCAACTCTCTAATGAGTAAGAGGAATATTGCGAAACCACATGTAATCAGAATTACATAGCAGATTTCATGTTGAGTCTTCAATGTGAGAAGATTATGGCTTGCCTCTATTTAATCTCATTGAAAGTGATCTTTGAGGTAATATAATCTATTCTAACATACAGGATATGAGATATCTGCCAAAATAACCAATTTTGGTAATATCAAAATAATACTTCATTCTGTTACTTTATATTCATTATACAATACATTATTGGAAAAGCGGAAAAAGAAATATAGTATCTGCATTTTTTGGTAGCCGTTGAAAAGTCTTCCTTTAATAATGTACTTGATATAAAATTTAATTAGATAAGAGTCATTATTTACCAACATATATGAAAAAAGATTTAAATCCTTTTTTTATATAAATTTAATTTTTTCCCATTAATTTGTACCACTCTCTATCCCATTAAATCTTATAAGCCTACCTCATCACTTTTAGGGCCCGTTCACATTTACTTAATTTCATTCCATTTTAGTTCAGTTCAGCTAATTTTCCTCTCATAAAATATTCATTTCAGCTCAGCTCCAATCAGTTCAGTAAATGTGAACAGACCCTTAATTATTTGTAATTATTAAATATTAACAAATTGAGTTGCCTAAATGAAAACCTCATTTCTCTGCCTTCCCCTTTGTCATTTACAGTACCATTGGCCATGACAACCACTAGTCCACAACCCTATTGCTTCTTCTTTCCTTTCCTTTCCTTATAACCTTCATGGATGACCATTGCAATTTTGCGCAATCAAGCCACAATTTATACTCAGAAATTAGCCATCGTCAACTCATTTTGACTGTCAATTTTTTCGTTCTCATTCTTTCTATTGCTTGATTTCTATATTTGCTTGAATACTTATGTAAATTGCTGATTATATTATGGTGGTTGCTGGTTTTCATGGGAGGCGACATTCCAAGAAGATGGAAGATTACAGGGAAGTTGTATTTGAGTTTTAGGGAGTATGCTTTTATCCCAAATAAAACAAATATTAAAATGAAAATGGTAAAATGGAATAGTGGTACACTGCATTTACTGTAGAATTTTTTCCTTCACAAGATAATCGAGGAGTCATATGGCTGAAATTACAAATTTAGTATTGGTGCACACAAGTAATAAATGACAAAGTTTCATTCTACTTTCACCTTAAGTGGTCTTACCATCAAATTTTGGGTAAATGTAGTTATTTGATTTCTGATTTGGCTCTCATTGTAATATTTTTAGCTTTCTCAATCAATTAATATAATTGAAAGCTAAGTAGAATCAAGTATTAAGCTTCTCATTCAAGAAAAACTCTGCCATGCTGCCGGTTTAGATAAGTGCTTCAGTCAAAATAATGAAGGCAAGATTGTAGTGAATTTTATTTGAATAGATGCTTTCACTTCAATAGGCACAAAAACTTAGGAAGAATAAAGGGCAAACCAAAAGTATATTTTGCATTGACTAGAGTGATTTGGCAATTACTTTGCCCTGCTCAATGCATTTTGTGCTTAAATCTTCTGTTTACTTTATTTATTCTCCATATCAAAAGAATACCTAATCTTTTGCACTCCCTCTATCCCATAATATTGTGCTTCTTTTTTTGACACTTAGGTTTAGATGATAGGTTGTAGTGTGGTTATCAATTTTTATTTTAATAAAACAAAGATGTGATGGGAGATATTAAGTATTATTTTTATTGAAGAAAGAAGACCCTAACTTGTGGTAGTGGAAGGAGGGGTAATTATGTTATAGTTGGTTATTGCCTTTTACTGAAGGGGGCAAACTAAATTGCAATAAATGAAAAGGGCACACTATTTGTGATCGAGGGAGTATGTAGGGTATAAAGTAGCGAGAGATAGAGGGACCATGTTATCAAATAAGGAAATGAGATCTTTGGGGACAAACGAAAATGGATCATGGGGCAATTGTTTAGGAACGAAGTACCATTTATGTCACCAATGTCTGATAATGGAATGATATCTAGTAGCATAATAGCTTTATTAATATCTTGTTGTAATGTTTATCTATGTGATGTCGCTTGCTCATTATGTCACTTCTGTTACAATAAATGAAAGTATGTCAATTATTACTATTATAGTATATGTTGAAGCTCATGATGGGTCTATCACTTCACTACATTTGGTATGAATTTGACACCGAGATATAATAAGATGTTAAATGTTCCCTTTACGGTCATAATTTGTATTATGCTTTTCTGTTTTGTAGGGCTCTTCTGGGCAACATAAATCTTCAAATGCTAGACATGGGCACAACCGTAATCACAGAAATGGATCAAGGCGTAATCCAAATAGCGTGCCTCCTTTCCCTGTTCCTCATGTGCCATATTACCAGCCAGTACTGCCACATGTGTACCCTCCCATGGTTCCTTCTCCTGTTCCGCTTCCTGGATATGGCTACCAGTCATGTCCACCCCCTTTCCCAGGGGCTGAGGCTGGCAGTGAAACTCTCATGCAAAATTTTATTCCATCCAGTCATGGTGTTGATGCCAATAGAAATGTACAATCTCCACGAGGAGATACAAATGTAAGTGGTCCTAACCCCTCCAGCAGAAGACCCAATGCTCCTGAAGGTGGTGCTCAACCATATCCTTTGTGGCATCATCCCCGAGCATTTGGTCCTAGAGATGGTCTGATGCAGCAAGCCATGGCAAGGGCTTATCCAAGACCATTTTTTGGGCCAGCTCCTCCATTTGTTGGTGGACCAGGCTTCCCTGGTAAACTTTAGAATTTCTGTTATTATTTTTTGATTTGTTAAACATGTGATGTCTGCATAAGTTACTTTTAATAATGTTTGGATTTTTTCTTTTTTATCTGCCTAATGGTTATCCTCTATTGAAATTAACATGATTAATTTAATCAATATTCTATTTATAACCAAATGCTTGACATGATGTTTTGAGGTTGTGATGACTTGTTATTTGAACCTTCCTGTTGGATATTTTGTTCTCCTTGCTACTTGACATGCTTAGTCATTAATTGATGACATATTAATGCATTCGATGGGTTGCAGGTGCTGCCCCAGTTTATTATATGCCTCCTGCTCCTCCAGGTTCAGTTAGAGCACCATTCCCACCACAATTTGCTTCACATCCTATGGTTTCTATGGCACCCATGCTGCCTCCAGAGACACTAGCATTGAGGGATAGCATAGTAAAGCAAATCGAGTACTATTTCAGGTGTTTATGCTGGTTAATTATTTGGAAACGTCATCTTATATATGACTGTTCTTGTGATAAAAAAATCTTTGGATGTTTGAGTTTCAAATCTTTTTTTGATGGTGTTTGTTATTTAGCAATGGAAATTTTGTGGCAGCTGTAAAAAGATTCTTCTTTTGTTTTATATGTTATTTGCAAACAGAGGTTTACTTGTTATTTGCTACAGTTATTTCTATATTTTCAGCTAATTTCAGTCACTTCTTCTGTCATGTGTTATTGTAATGTTAGCAGTTATGCTGTTTCACTTTCTGACAGTGTTTCTTAAGCAAAGGGAAGCTTTTTCTTAACCCTTAATCTTTTGTGTTTTTGGCAGTGATGAAAATTTGCAGACTGACCATTATTTGATTTCTCGAATGGATGACCAAGGATGGATTTCGATTTCTATAATTGCTGATTTTAAAAGGGTAATGTGTATTGAGTTGTATATCCTGTACTTAACCTGCTGCATGTCTTGTTCCTGTTGTTTCCATAATGTTTATACCTCTTCCGCTTATGATTTTAATTATTTATGCTAGTATCCAATTGCATATCTAGAATATGTGTATTTTACTGAATTAAATTATACCAAATACTGACCTCTGCTACTATATTTTGCTGTATCTTTTAGGTCAAAAGAATGAGTTCAGACATATCATTTATTCTAGATGCACTTCAGAGTTCTTGGGCTGTGGAAGTGCAGGTCATGTACTTTCCTTTTTTCTTGAATTTATTATTAAAATCCAAACAGATATTGTTGGGTGCATGTGAATATTCTAATTTGACTTGATTTCTCATGTTAATGTATTCTCTTTTTCCATTCTTGTAAATTGCTTTAAACAGGGCGACAAGGTAAGAAAACGTGACAATTGGTCAAAGTACGTTGCTTCTGTCGAGCATGCATCTCCAGTAAAAGCTCAGATTACCAAGGATCAAACTACAGGCATAGTTAATAGCAATGTAGAGAATGGTATCAATGAAGCTAGAAAGGATGGTGCAACTGAAGAATCTGTCATTTGTGCACCAAGTAGTGACAGTGTAGCAAAGGTATCTAAGAATGATGGTAAACTTGAAGATGAAGATAGTAGCAGTGCTTATCAGAGCAGTGAGAAGGTTGTACATGATAGTGATAAACAAGCACTGGCTCATAAACCGCCGTACTCAAATGAGAAGCTTGGATCCCAAGTGAGCGTCAAATATGAAGCGCCAGATGTGGGAAATAGCTTCATCAATTACAAGCAATTAAAAGCCTCCAAGCCTACAAGGGGTGTTTCTCATGAAATGGACATTGAAGAGCAATGTGAATTTTCAAATGTTGATGATCTATCTTCTGACTTTTCTGGTACTTTTATGCTTGATGAAGAGCTAGAGATTGAGCAGAAAATGCAAAAACAGGGTGTACATCGTTCATGTAGAAGGTATTATCATTTCTGTCTACCTAAGGTTTCTTGATATTTCTTAATTAATCATTTGACGTTCTACTCTTCAAGCTCTAAGTGCTAGTATAAGTTACCAGATTTAAGTCTTATTAGTTACAATGGTTATTTGCCTTTGAATTTTGAATGGGAGAATGCCTCTTTTTCTATAATCAATATATGTAATTGGATGTGCGTTTTGAATTAGGGAATACATCTTTTGTCAGGGCACTAAGCCCATTGCCATCCCTAGTAAGGTCCTTACCCTTGCAATGATAGTGTCACTCACAGAAACCTACAAATTATGTTATTTTTTGGCTCATTTTGCTTCCAGTGACCACACTATTGTACTATAGTACTATACTACCTAAAGTTTAGACACCTGGCCCAAACAGGGTGGGCATTTTGCTAACTACAAAAATAAGATGCCCCACTAGTATTCTTTCTCACTAGCCCTAATTCTAAGTCTTTGACTGAAGAATGAATATCGAGACAACTGGTTCCCTTCTCCTTCTTGTTGAATCATCACATTGGGCCATTGGAGTGAAGCAACTAGAAACTATAGACCTTAAGCTCATAATTTATATTTATGCCTTAATGTGAGTAAATTAATTTTCAGTATAGCAATTTTCATTAGCTCTTTTTGATGGTTATATCTGATTTTTGACTAGTGTTTTTGCTTTTTTTTCTATGTGTCTATTGCTTGAAAGGATTGAGGATGAAGATGAAGATTTAGTGATCAATGATCAGGATGTTGAGAGACTTGTCATTGTCACTCGGGTATGTTTACATAGCCATCTTTCATTTAAAAACACCGTGAAATGCTGTAGTGCTTGTTAGATTTATCTCTTGAAATCATGCAACACATGCTTTCGTTGTTGAACTTTTTTGATTCTATTGTGTTAAGTTACAAATAATTCAATAAAAACCAAGCTTGGTAAATATAATTAATTAAAAGATCCCCCCCCCCCCACACACACACACGAATTCCCCAAATATCCTTGTGTTTTGGGTAGACATAATAAAAAGGAATCACTTACCTCTTTCCCTCTGCATTCTATATTTTTCCAGTAGCATATCCACTGTCCCGCTCTCAACTTGCACTCACTCTCCACCACCGTACACACTCTCTCTCATCATTATTTATTCTTCCATCATCATCCAGATCTTCACTGCCATCATAACTACACTATCGTTGGACGGCTGCTGATTTTTCCACCACCAACTTGCTCAATTGAGATTTTGATTTAAAAATTTTTGACTTTAAATTTCCAAAATTTGACTTTTCAAGGTCAAATCAGACTATAAAAGTCTAAATTCAACGGTTGTATCTCTTTAGGTATCTCTCTTTCTCTTATCATATATTCCTCTTCCTTTTGTGATTGAATGCTGATGGGGTGAATTAGCTATTGGTTGGGTGGTGGGTTATTTCGGAAGATGAATGGATTCTGTGTGGCGGTAGCTAATGGTTTCTTAGAGAGGTAGGGTGGGTCGTCTGGGTTGATGTTGAGCTGATTTAGGTTGTTTAGGGGGTGGGTGGAGTTGGAGGTGGGGTGGCTGAGGTTGGGCAGTGACGTGGGGTCGGTGGTGGGGTCGCATGGGGTGGTACCCAGCAGTGTGCTCTTAGGTGGGGTTGTATTGGTGGTTTGGGCAGCTAATATGTAACAGAATCAAGAGTTTATATTCCCTTACCTTTTCTTGAATACTTCATACCAAACTTGCCCTAATTATTCCCAACTTTCTTATGTAAGTTTAGTCAGCATTTAACTTTTCTACCGCCACATATATGTCCCCTCTCTACCTCAGCTCCCTAGTCTCATCCCTCACAGTCACTGCACTGATTTCTCAATTCCACTGCTGACTCCTTTCTCTCCGTCTCTAATCTGCTGCTATTTCCTTGATTTAAAAGATATTTGTGGCAATGTTTTTTCCGGCTTCCATAGTGAGACAAGTGGTGTGTAAAAGTATTTATTTATTGATTCTGACCATTCTGTCTTATTCTTTGTTTCCTTTTTTATTTTATTTTATTTATTTATTTTATATATCTACTATCCTTTTCAAGTGATTCTTATGTTTAGTGTTGCAATCTCTCAAATACAGTGCTTCAGCAATCTACTATGTGGTTATATTAAAAACCACACATTTTGGTCTTCCTTCATCTCCAATTTTTCTTCGTTCAAATTATTTTGACGGCATATAGGAAATATTTGGTGACAAGGAAGATAAATTTTCTCCATTTATTTTTTTCCTAATAATTTTGGATGCATGATGATAGATGATGTGGTTAAAGGATAGATTACCACTGAAATGTTTTCACAGTTTTTTTGTGAGAAATTAATTTCGCAATCTTTCCTGATACATTATGCTCTACTAAAATTCCCTTCTTTTAATTGTTTGGTTAGGCTTTTTAGCCATGAAACCTCATATGAAAAGGGTTCTTACTCTACTTTGTCCTCTAAAGTCATAGAGCCACCCTCTTAGCTTCTTACAAGCTTAAGCAGTTGGGGTTTTGCAAATTATTATCTATAGGAGATTCAAAGACATTAGGCTAATATGTAATCTCCTCTCCATGAAATATAGGTTGTGCTCCAATTGGATATCTTTGTGGTGCCTTTTGATTTTTAGTTTAATGTTGAATATGCTTTTTTATAGAAGGCCTAGTCTGAGCCCTTTTTTGCTCCAATAAGGCCCTGTTCTCTTCACCTAAATTTTGTTGAACTGAAATTATTTTTACTGAACTGAAATTATTTTTGCTGAACTTAAATTATTTTTACTGAACTTAAATTAATTTTACTGAAATTAAATTATTTTTGCTAACTGAAATTATTTTTACTGATTTTCTATTATAATTCTTCTTTAAGAAAACTGAATTTTACTGAACTGAACTTATTTTTACTGAAATGAAATTATTTTTACTGAACTGAAATTAATTTTACTAAACTAAACTTATTTTTACTGAACTTAAATTATTTTTACTTAATATTATATTTTTTTAAGGTGAATAGAACAGGGCCTAAGCCAAACCAAGATATTTTCTAGTTGCGAATTGGGTGTAAAAATAAAAGGGTTATTTGGTTACACCTTTGACTTTATTATTTTTTCTTGCTCTAAAATATTGTTGTTTTGATGTTGAAAGGGTTTCTCTTTACCATAGGTAATGCATTTTGATTTTTGAGGTGCATTTGGGCTTAAAAAAGTTTTAATTGTAGGTTCAATTCTTGCATGTCAAGAGGGTATTGTAAATAGAAATTTGGTTTAACAGGAAAGAGAAATATGAAAAAGGGTTAAATAATCTCCTGCTCTCCCTAGCTACATGCGTAGGTACTACTCTACTTATGGTCAATGGTGGACCATTTCAATGGCTTTCCACCTCTACCACTTGACAAAGTGACTTACCCTCCCACGTCATATTATAAATCTCTTCCACTCCTTAAACTCATTTTTTTTAGTACTTGTGCTGCACTGCCTCTCTGCGTTGCTTTCCTATTCAAATATTAGTAGATATCTTATGCGACACTACTTTCCCTTTATATCTGTGATCCAATAGGTTTTACCTCTGCCCCTCCTCTTTTTTCTCCCTGTTCGAGTGTATGACTATGTCTGGGATTTTGCTCTATCTTCCTTTTGCTTTGTTATGGGAAAGAAAAGAGGAAATATAGAAGTTGACAAGCATGGGATGTAGTGGTGGTATTGATCTGTTCAGCTTTTGGTGGTAGTAGGGAGATTTTGTTTTAAAATTCTTCTCTCTATATGAATTATAGTTATAAGAAAGTTTGTCCAAACCATTGACATGTTTTTTATGATTATTTTTTATTATCGCCTTGCCACTTTTGTTGGACTAAGGCGTAATTGACAGTTGAGGATACCAAATACAATTTCGCCTTATGTGGCTCTGATGCATGTTGGACTGAATTTTTTTCCTTATGGAAGGATTTACAATTGTTGTTAATCTTGTCATGGAGTTACTCATTTAATATTTAAGGCATCATTCCTCTGCTTAGATGAAAAGTATTCTATGCTGAGAAAGATTCTTATCTTTAGTATTGGTTGTATAAAATGATCAACAAGGAGCCAGCAGTCTGGTTAGGGTTTTAGGGGTCATTTTGGCCATCCAAATCGAGTATGGAAATGTAAAAAAAAGCAACAAAAATGCATCGTTTTACATGCTATAAAACAAAAACTATTTTGTGGTGGTAAAAGCTACTCCCTCCATCCCCTTTTGATAGTCCCTTATAGGCATTTTTCACGGGAATTAATAAACACAAATAAGAATACTTAAAGTACATTGAAAAAGTAAATTGAGATTGGGAATGCAAAAAAGTAGAGAGAGAAAGTAATAAAAGTACATGGGAAAACAAAATTTACATGGGAAATTTAAGTATTGTTGCAAATTGGAGGGAATTTTGGTAAAAAATTAATATTAATGATTGTTGGAAAAAGCAAATGGGGTGAACATTTTGGGACTAAAATTTGTCCATAAGGGACTATCCAAAGGGGACGGAGGGATTATAATTTTTTAAAGGTGATTAAATATAAAAAAAAAGATTAAGGTGTTTATTTACAAATATTGGTTATTTTTAAATTTTCTTTCCTTGAATTGTAACGGAATTTTAAGATGGCCCATGTTTCCATTTAGTTTGCTTACTGCTATCCTCTTTGTGCACTACATTTTATTTAAGCAGCATGCGTAGAAAATTCTGAGGCTATTTGTCGGTTGTAGAAATTGAATAGTTGTTTTTATATTACTTGGTATTGGAATCAAAAGGAGTTCAGGAAAGTAATGTTTTAATCTGATGGAGACTGCAACATCTTTTTTTTGAATTTAAAATAATAGAATTCTGCTATTTTAAAACATTCTACTACTGTAGATTGGTTTATAAGTAGGATGGGGGAACACCGGAACATTTGGGCATCCACTATGTCAGATCAAACCAATGGTACAATTCTCTAGATGTGGTTGTAATATATAGTAGCTTCACTTATCATGTGCCTGCACTTTTAGGCTTTAGCAATGAAGTTAGTAGGAGTAATCTTCATATTAGTCTTGTTTTATAATAGATAAGAGTTAAAGATGCATGCATTGGCATATGTACAGTTTTATATTCTCAGTATTTTGTCAAATCTAACAAATAATTTACTTTGAGTATTGCTGTGGAGTAAGTATGAATGTTGATAACTTTGCAGAATAGCAGTCTGCTTGGAGCTGGAAATGAAGTTCAGAAATCTAATAGAATATCCAATGAGCTTGCATCTGAAATCAACGATGGTCTTTATGACTATGAGCAGGTTCTATACAGCAAATAATTTGCAATGTTCTATGAAATTTATGAATAATTCTACTGCCTGTATTGCATATTGGGGTAACGAAAGGTGAAGTCAAGATTTTTTTGAACAACTTTGCAACATGCCTCCACACATTGCTTTTTCTCTCTTCATAAAGACTAATTAATAGAATTATTTTGTTTACACCAAATCTCATGGTACCCTGTTGATCTTTTTCTGATTTTGAGATGAGGAGTTTTAATCATATTGCAGTAGTTTATGCTTTCTCTGTCATTATCAGGAACTCAGAACAAAAAGGTCTAATCGCAAAAAGATGAATATTAATAAGGAGGACAAAGATGAGAGCTCTAAGTCGCCTAATATTCGAACTGGTGTAGTGAACATCAGGTCTGTTGAAAAATCTTCTGGTGGTCAAGGTTGTGATGAGATTGGAAGTCATGTTAACAGAAGTAAGCAAAGCAAAGGGTCTGCTAAACAGCAATCAAGCCACAGACAAAGATTTTTCTCAAATAATCCCAAGAACCATGGAGGAGGTCGCAACTCCTTTGGAGTTGTATCAGAAAGTCCTCCAAGTAATTCGGTCGGATTTTTTTTCAGTTCTACTCCACCTGAAGCTCATAGGTATGTTTAGGGCATTGAGTGGTATGTACAAGCTTTATGGGTTTGGTTGATATTCTGTCTGTACCAACCGTCGGCTAATGTTTTTAACTCTTATCCGCTCATAAAAGCTATATGACTAAGTTTTTGGATCTGTATTTTTTGCCAGTCTCAGATCTTCAAAATTGAGTGGCTCGCCACATGGAAATTTCGCAGCAAGTAGCCCTCCGGTTGGCTCCTTGCCAAAATCCATTCCTCAGTTTCAGCATCGAAGTCACCAGTTATTACAGGAAAATGGCTTTGAACAGCAGAAGTAAGCTATGCTCTGTATTTCGTCCATGCATTATAACCTAATTTCTTTGTTATATTCATTTTATTTTGGTCGGATCAAATTCCTGTTTAAATTTTCTGGGCATGTGTAGCATCTAGCTGTATCTGTTTCCATAGGAATGTGAAGGCATTGCAAAAAACTTGCTGATTGTTGTGAAGTTTTGGCTGATGAATTTGTGTATTTACTTCATACTCTGCTGGTTCACCTAGGTACCGGAAGTATCAAAAGCGGTGCTTAAATGACCGAAAGAAGTTAGGAATTGGGTGCAGCGAGGTGAGGCTTCTATAATTCACTAAACATATCTTTCCCCTCTTTTGCATTGCATTTATTATTTACTGTTGAATGCACTATAATTTTATATGGACAAGTTCTAGAATTTAAATGCTTGCTCATGATGTCTTTTTTAGGTTATTGCCTCATATATCTTGCAATATATCATCGTTGCCAAGTCACATATATCATATTATCAACATATGGAATATAAGTTTTCAAAATTTTATTGTTGTGGGCTTGTGGCAATCTGTATGCACATATATATGCATGTCTAACATTCTTTTCTGCAGGAAATGAATACTCTGTATAGATTTTGGTCATATTTCCTCAGAGATACATTTGTTCCCTCAATGTACAATGACTTCCGGAAATTTGCTCTGGAGGATGCGGCTGCTAATTACAATTATGGACTGGAATGTTTGTTCAGGTTCTATAGGTATGCTGAACTATCATCTCCCATTCCCAAATGCAGGAATTCAATTCTACTTAAAATATGATTGATAATAATAATCTATTAGCAGCAGTTTACTTGCCAATATGCATCCTTGATCATGTGTGTTTCCAACTTTACATAGTGTTCTTGATGGTATAAAAAAGGAACCGGTTTGGACTACATAATGTGTGTTTTGACCTTTTTTCTAATTCCAGTTATGGGTTGGAGAAGAAATTCAGCGAAGAACTTTATGGGGATTTTGAGCAGCTTACTCTGAATTTTTACAAGAAAGGCAATCTTTATGGTCTTGAAAAATACTGGTATGTTTAGTTATTTTGCTACTTAACTTTAATGTTTATCGTCGGATATAGAGGCTGTGATTGGTGTTTTTTGTTCCAAGCACAGTATGGTGAAGAAGATCCGTGCTTGTACATTTTTACTTGACGGCCCTTGTTCAAGAATAGTACTTCCTCCGTTTTTTTAGTTGACACATTTTGACATTCACACACTTTCCTTTGACCGTGTTTTGTGATTTATACATAATGAAAATATAGTCATGTGAGATCTTATTAGATCTGTCACGGTATTTATTTTCAAAATATCAACTTCTTATAATTTGTGCGTATCGGTAATTAAAGATATAAATAGTTGAATTTGTGCATTGACAAACGTGACTAAAGAACGTGTTAACTTAAAAAACGGAGTTAAAATAAAAAAAATTTCACTAGGGAACTAATCCTTGAGAATTTCATTAGTATTGGTAGCTTTTGGTGTCACTAGGTTTATATCTTTTGTTCTTTGTGGATTTTTGTTAACTATTATTGATACTGTTTTATTTAGGGATGTAAAAGTGCTGCAATGAAAATGAATTTAGATATCCAGTTGTTTTCCAATAATAACATGCATGAAGCATTGATTGAATCTTCATACAACCCACTGCATGTTTTAGTTGTACAATTTTTTATTATTAATCTAAAGTTAAGACTAAATGGGAGCCTTAAGAACCTGATCAAACTTGTTAATGTGTTACCTTGTTTTGCCATGTGTCAGGGCATTCCACCATTACCGGGAAGTCCGTGATGGCAAAGAACCCTATAAAAAGAATCCGGAGTTGGAGAGGCTGCTTAGAGAGGAGTTTCGTAGCTTAGATGACTTTAACCGTGCCAAAGAGAAGCCTGAAGTGAAGGATGACAATCTGCCATTGGCATCAACGACGGCTGCCCCTATAGCGGCTTAAGTGCAAGTGCCAATCCAATTTTGAGAAGCAATGTCTAACATCATAGCTGAAAAGAGGCTGAGCTCGCTGCCAATTTGTTTCTCCTGAGAGTTGCCCGTGGATTTTTGCTGATTTGAGGGTGTGTCACACCTGTTGATGGATTCTTTTCAGGCTAGTATACCTCCAATCATCTCCTTTCTTCAATCCATTGGTAGTCTTTCAATGTTTGACCCCTTACTGTTGTCCTGAGGTATTTTAAAGCTTGGAGAGGCATCTGTGCATTGGATTTGACTTTTTTTTGGGAGTAATTTGTACATATAGAGAATTGTTGGACCCAATTGAGGAAAACTTTGAAAAAAAAAAAATAGATAACCAATTGACTACAGAAAATGTTTTCCAGTCCTTTTCAAGTGTTTGTCGTGTTTCAATTATTTCTTTTCTGCTGTACAAATGTCACAGGCGCGTTTATACTTACTCGATCTGATTTGCATGAGGTTGTTGTGTACTTGCGTGATTGTGACAAATTACCACACCGTTCGTGAAATGAAGTAATATATTGTGCAAGTGTAGTACGGAGAATAACATGCTGAAAATGACTGGGAAAACTCTTTAATCAAGGAAAATGAAAGTGGGTTGAGATGGGTGGTGTGGGTTTTGATAGTAGATACTAGGGTTGCAAAAAATCTGCTGAGTTTAGTTTGTTTGATGTAAGTTTGACAAGAATTATTACTGTGTAGATTAGATTGACCTCCAACAAGTTTTTAAAAATCTTGTTTGAGTTTTGAATTGTATGAGACCTTTGAACAGAATCTGGCCATTGAACAAAATATTCCAGCGCTGTTTGTCATGTGCCACGCACGTGACATTAAAAACCTTTTTTTCTCTCTCCTCCTTCCCGACGACCATGGCACTATTGTTCTCTCTCCTCCTCTTTCCCTCGTCATCCCCTCCATTGTAAGATTTGTAACCACCCAAATGTTATCCCACCACTGCCTCGTCAGCCACCCCCTCTCTGAGCTCCTAAAGAAAACCCCACCCTAGTGTGACCCACCCACCTATGAACCCCTAAAAAAACCATCACCCCACCCTTAATATTGGTTGTTGTCGCTAGTAGATGGCTAGGAATCTAGGATGGTTTTGTTTTGGGGTTTTTAGATGGGTGGGAGGGTTTTCGAGGGTGGTGAAGCTTTTGTTGGTGGTGTCGTATGGAGATGACTAGGTAGTTCGTGGTTTAACTTTTAGGTGGTAGTGTTTTAATTTAGGGTTTCGATGGTTGTTGTGATGGACGGGGTCGGGTGATGAGGGGAAAGAGCAGAGAGAATGACGGTGCCATGGTGAAGGGAAAGGAGGAGAGACACGAAGGTTTTTTTACTGCCATGTGTGGTACGTGATAGTCAACGGTGGAAAAATTTGGTTAAGAGTCGAATTTTGTCAAGGTCCCATCTCACATTTTTTATAAATATTGTCCCATTTTGCCACCTTTTTATCTTTTCTCATAATTAAGCCACTAAAAAAATAAGAAAGGTTTTTTCTCACAAATTTTCCGTATACTGTTTGTTATTTTGCTCATAAGAAAACCAGAGTCTTGCTAAAATATTACTAGCGTAAATAAGCTACTTTAATTGACCAATTCATATACTTAATAGAAATATTATGAGCGCTCACACAAATAAAATTAAGTTGTTCACTCTAAATCACCATTAAAAGCCGACCTAACAACCTTTTGGCATACATTAATTACTCTGTAATAGTAATTGTGTACTATATATCAGCCTATCAAAACTATAAGGATTAGACTTATAAGTTTAAACAGTCATAATAATTAAATAAATAGCAAAATTTGTAATTAGAATAACTCATTGTTTATTGATCATTGAAAAGTTAATGTATCAATTTTGTTTAGCTAAGTGGAAAACCATTTACCAAACATTTGTTTTCTTCATTATTTGATCACACTATCAAAAGATATAAACAAATGAAAATTTCGATCAAAAGACAATTACCAAACATAGCCATGTCAAATCGTGTTAAAAATAAAAAAAGTCCAATTTCAAATATACAATTTTTTTGTCAAGTAGAGTCTATTTGCTAGGTGTACATGTTGAATTCGTTGAAACTAGAGATTGACTTACCACCCTCAAAGTTTACATTAAAACATTAAATTAAGCTAAATCATGATTTAGTATACTCCCTTTATCCAAATTATTTGCAACGTTTTGACTTTTTTCCCTATTCACATTCTCACTTTGATTATCTTTTTTACCTATTATATAAAAGTCAATGTAATCATGTAAAATGTTGTTGGATCTATTTTAATGTATAGTTTTTTAATATAAATTTTTTTATAACTTTTATAAATATAAAATAAAAGACATCGACGGTGAAACATGCACATCGACAAGCGTGTTCAATCAAAATGTTGCAAGTAAATTGGGATAGAGGAAGTATTATATATTTATAAATTAACCTTTTTATTTATTTATTTATTTATTTTTATTTTTTTATAAATTATCACCAACTTAAAAAAAACAACCTCTTGTCCTCTATAAATATATCCCCACATCACAAGCAACTTCCTACTCCAAAACAAAGGCAATATTAAACCTCTTTCTATTTGAAGAAACCACCAAATCAAAACAGGGCATCTTACTAAAAATAAAAACTACCAATGAGGCTTTCTGCTTCACTCTTCTTACTTCTCCTCATCCTCCTATTTACACTGAACGAACAACCTACTTTTGCTAAGAAGGTAATTAAACCCATAATTACAAACTATTTCCTTAATTAATGTCTAAAAATCTCTTGTTTTTTGTTCAACTTTACTAACCAATTCAGCATACTTTTCTTTGTACATCATTATTTAGTCCTATGTAGTGTACATGGGAGCTCATTCACATGGACAAGAAGTTTCTGAATTTGATTTGCATCAAGTCAAAGAATCACATTATGAGCTCTTGGGATCTTACCTTGGAAGGTACTAAATCCGATTTTGGTAGTCGTTAATCTCGTTATAACACATTACTCGTTAATTTCATGTATATATAATGTCTGTCAGTTAAAATATCCATGTATAATTACTTGTCAGTTAATACCGATGCAATAACTAACACCCCACGAATTTTTTTTACTAACACAGTCGCAGTGACGCCGAGGATGCAATATTCTACTCCTACACAAAACATATCAATGGCTTTGCAGCTGTTCTCGAGGAAGAACGAGCATTAGAAATTGCAAGTATGTAACAACACACTTGCACTTTTTTTGTAATACTTTTTTTATTTTTTATTTTTTATTTTTATTATTTTATTATGAAAATGCAAAATAATAATTTGTTAATATAATAAAAAATGGGATTAAGAGCATCCAAATGTGATCTCTGTATTTCCAAATGAGGGAAGAAAATTGCACACAACTCGATCATGGGATTTCTTAGGGCTCGAAGATGATGGAGAAGTGCCCCCTTTTTCAATCTGGGAGAAGGCAAGATTTGGTGAAGACACTATTATTGCCAACTTTGATACTGGTTAGTTATTTTGTTTTTTTGCTCAATATTAAATGAAGTATATATCAAATAATTTAATAGTATATATTCCGACCTCGATCTTGTTATTATTGTGAAGTATCGGACCTATAATGCAATTTTTTTTTAAAAAATATGTTATTATGATATTTAGAGTTGCTTATAAGCATTGAATATATTTTCTAATAATTGCATAAATTTAGAAATTTATGACATAATCACGACGTTGTCGTTGTTAATTAATAAGTGTTAATAGTTTCTTTTCAAAATTCTTATAACCGCCCTTAACCAAGGTATAACATGATATATAATCTTTACGTTGAGACTAAAATCTGATAATTGGCATTATGGCTTAGGAGTCTAGGACAAAGCTTAGCTTTAGCTAATCAACGCCTTGTTAATTGACTAAAAAAAATACTTAAACTAAAGATAAGTTTATTTTATATCAAATTGTATTCTTACATTTATTTCACACGTTGAAAATTCAGTGCAATTGATATGGCAGGCTGCTATCGATTTTTTTTTTTAAAAAAAAGAGATATGGTGAAGTGTCAATTGTCTATATCGTCTTTTAACTTCAAATGATCAATTTAGGGTATGTTCACATTTATTGAACCGAGTTGAACTGAAGTGATTGGAGTTGAAGTGAAGTGAAGTGAACTGAATATTTTACGAGAGAGGGAAATTAGGAGCTAAACTGAACTGATTGGAGCTGACTGAACTGATTGAAGCTGGACTAAAATTAAGTAAATGTGAACATGCCCTTAGTACATAACTATATATCATCACGTTCTTCATTAAAAATAATGATAGAGAAATCAAAGATGTCATTATTTGTAGAATGCAAATAATTTTGCAAATGTACAATTTTATCATACATAATTAAGGAAAAGTAAAAAGTAAACAACTCGATCTTAATTTTATTTAATTTAATTGTGCTAGAAAGAAACTATTTGAACTTTCAATTTTCGTATCAGTGTTTGTATAGAGTTACTTAGACCGTCTTAGATTAAACCGACATAATTAAAATTGAAGGCATATGTTTTGAGACATACACGGTTGTTGTCCTAGAATATATATGAGCTTTGTGTCATGATAATTTTTATCTTCTCTTACATAAATGGTGAATAAAAACCAATTTGAAAAGGATAAACTTAAAAAAAAAAGTCCCTTTAATTCGAGTGTTAAATAAAATACGAAAAAAAACTCTCGATTTCTACATTTCTACTAGATAAATGGATTTATGGACCCAAATGGTTGACCTATAAAACTACTAATCAGTATAGATCCATGTTGATATTAAAATGTTTATATATAATGTATTACTACGTACTAATGGTTATTAAAAGCTCCAATATAATGTACTCATATAACCTTGTCTTGTTTCCTAATTTGTCCTCATCATTAACATATCGTTATCATGGTATAACGGGTCAATTTAAACTAATTGTCAGAGTGATAAACCTATTATTAATTTTTGAATTTGACTATCCTAGTTCAAATGTGGAAAGATGCTTATGGATTTTGACTCTTCCATGATTAAGAATAATAATTAAATTGTATATAAAAAAAAAGAATAATAATTAAATATACAAAATATATATATATATATATATATATATATATATATATATATATTCTTGTTAAATTTATGTAAATTTTTGTTCAACGTGAGAAAAAGTAGGATGCAAACCATTTAGCAGCCCACACATTTTACCCGATTTTCCTAAATCTATTGAACTTCCTAATGTTACAATGAAGGGATGTGTGTCAATTAAAATGTGTCCAGGACTATGATGATTTAAAAGGCTAGAAAAATGTTTAGCTTGACAATATTATCATGTTACCAAAATAATAATTGTAATTTTACTATTTATGTTCCATTCAATTACTTTTCATAGAGTTAAACTTAAAAAATTTGAATGTGTATTTTACTCACATACAAATATAAAAAAATATTATGTAAGATCTTATTCGATGATTTTAATGTGTAATAATCAAATATCAAAATTTTATAATTTACGCAATTTCAGATATAACTAGTCAAAAATGTGTTGGATATAGTGTAAAATATTATTGATAAATGGAAATTTTGTGAAAAACTACCTATTATAGTCCAGAATTTGCGAGAAACTACCTATTAAAAAAAATGTTGTAATTGACTACCTAATTTTCGAAAAATGTTGTAATTTACTA
Source organism: Chenopodium quinoa (assembly GCF_001683475.1). Classification (NCBI taxonomy): domain Eukaryota; kingdom Viridiplantae; phylum Streptophyta; class Magnoliopsida; order Caryophyllales; family Amaranthaceae; genus Chenopodium; species Chenopodium quinoa. The sequence continues at coordinate 2,509,125 of NW_018743555.1, read as the reverse complement.
CCTTACGTCGGATTATGAAGGCATTTGACCAAAGTTCTCCGGTGTTGACTTGGTCACGTGACAATCACGTGATGCTTAATGACCCTTTTCTTTCACCAAGTGTCACGTGACCAAGTCAACGCCTGAGAATTTTGGTCAAACTCATTCATAATCCGGCATAAAGGTAGTAAATTACAACATTTTTAAAAAATTAGGTAGTCAATTACAATATTTTTTTTAATAAGTAGTTTCTCGTAAATTCTGAATTATAATAGGTAGTTTTTCACAAAATTTCCTTGATAAATTAAGAAAAAGGAAATACCATAGTAAACGTAAAATGTGTTTTGCGTTAGTATGTAGCTGCCATGCAGAAAGGTTTGATCACACAAGTAGGGCTGTAGGGTAATCATGGTTTATGAAACCCATAATCAACAAAGTACTGTAATTAGAAAATTTTAGTCATGCAAGATTGGATTGATGACCAATGAATAGTCTTATTTTGTTTGAGAATGAAGGCATCAAAGCACATGTGTGTCGTCAATATTGGCGTGCATGCAAAGAGCCACTCCTCTACATTTTGTCGCCATAATATGACCATTTGAAAAGGAGAGAGGATCATAATTTTTTTTTTTTTTAATATTAATTAAAAGGAGGGGCTGAAGAGGACCATATATATTGCTTAGGTCCCTAAAGAAGAGATACCAAAGGGTTAAAACTTAAAAATAACATTTTTTTGGGTATGTCAATCTCAATGAAGTACTTTATTGTTGAAGGTTAATGAATGGATCATATAGTGTGAACCAAAACATGCACTTGTCACTGTTCTCAAACTTTGCCTTGACAATTGTTTTAAAAATTATAATCATGTACTCACATTTGATCTTATTATATTGTCTCAATTTATGTATTAATTTTTTTTTTCTTATAATTGCAAATTCCCTCTATATAAAACAATTTTCATATATTCAATTTTTTCGAAGGAAATGTATTCACTTTTATGACAATTCATCACATTAAAGATTAAACATTAATGTTACTTAAAATTGAAATTTTATCCACTTGACCCATACAGTATGGGCCTTTTCATTAACTTTATTAATCTCACACTCTTTCTTCATATTCTATGACATGTGGATTTTAAAATATAGGCAAATGAGTCAATTGATGTCCCCCATATGATCTCCTTACACCTCCTTACATATCAAACAAGCCATGCATTAAGTGTCATTAAAATAAAATAAAAAAATTATTAGATACATAGTATATTATATTAATATGATAGGAAGATATTACAAATATTACTCGTATTATTCTATAATTTTTTAGATTAGACGTGGCTATTGAGCATTTGCATTAGGGTCGGGTGGATTTAAAGCGGGTATGTAATTTTGGGGAGTTCTACTCAGGTTATGATAATAAGTTAAATGGAGGAAATTAAAATTTATACGTGTAATTGAATTTAAATAAATAAATTAATTCAGTAAAATCATAAAAAGTAATATTCATTTAGTAGATATATATAAAAAAGGCTCTCTAAAAACAAAATATCAACATCCAACTCCAATATATATATTTTCATTTGTTAGTTTGTTACTTGTACTTTTCTAAACCTTAATTAATATAAATGTATGTCACAATCAGGGGTGTGGCCAGAATCAAAGAGTTTTGGAGATGAAGGAATTGGACCTATTCCGGCGCGGTGGAAAGGAATATGCCAAAGTCACAACAATCTTGGTGGAGTCCATTGCAATAGGTCCATTTTTATCTCCCCATCTACAAACTAGCATTCTGTTTTTAAAATTATTTGCCATAACTATCTAACTGTTACTTTCTCGAGTATACATAGTATAATACCTCCAACTAATTTGCTGACTAAGTAATCTCAAGTAGTCTCATTTACTCACATAGATTTTAGATAATTTGAAAACATTCAATTTATTTTCCGTTTCAAAATAAATGTTATGCTTTAAAAACTTACGGAGTACTCCCTCCATCCCTAAATTACATTCCTGTTTCTAGCATTTATTCCTCTATTAATGTTAGAAACAAGAATGTAATTTAGGGACGGAGGGAATACTTTATATATATATATATATATATATATACTTTTTTATTATGATATATGAATTATTATACTCGTAATTCAAAAGATTCTATCAACTTAACAGTAGTACCAAAGAATTAAAAAAAAAATTGTCTTGTGTGTGTGGCTGATCACACTATGTGACTATTTATAAAAGAACTAAGTAACCACTATAACACTGAATGACAAGTAACCCCTGTAATACTAACCGAGTAAACCCTGTAACACTGACGAAATAACCCCTATGACAATTATGAAGTAATCCCTATAATGGCTGGCCACACGGTGTGGTTAGCCACATATAATAATGTGTGAAGAAAAAAGAATCGGAGGAAATAGTTTGCTTTAATTTCTATGCATAAAAAATTTTATGCGTTAAATTATATGTAGCCTCAATTTAAATTTCTAAATACGGAATATTAATTATATTAATATTCACATATCAAATTATCAATTGTAATAATGTCATAGTTCCAACTTCCAACAATGTTGGCAAATGGCAATTATCTATTAATGGACCAAGTAAACCTAGTAATGAATTTGACGATAAATAATGAATGTAATTATCTAACCTATGTCGTAAGTCCTATCTCTCAAACTCTCAAAGGTGGAAAACAAAAGGGAAAAGTATGTAACAAGGAATAGTATTGGTTTGAAAGTTAGGTAGATGATTAGAATGGCATCAAAATGATTCTTTTACGTGGTCACACCATTGGTAATATGATCGAATATCATCGATTTTATTTCAAGTGTCAACCAACCCGCACGCCCACATCGTACCATGCCAAAGTAAAGTAAGGTGCAGATAATAATGGAGGCTTTGGTCCAGCCCACTAGACCTAGTGGTCAGAACACCTTTATAGTGGCTACCACGCTTGCGTGTTCCGGTGTTCGAGGTATAGTAGTAGTGTTTTGCTGTATAACGCCTATAATAAGCTCTTGTAAGAAGAGTCTGACTACATACAAGTTTAGTAAATTTTTATTCTAAAGTCAATTGCCCATCAATATTATGCATTATCTAGTGGTCAGAACATCTTCACAGTGGCTACCACGCTTGTGTGTTTGAGGTAGTAGTGTTTTGATGTGTAATGCCTATAAGCTTTTGCAAGAAGAGTCTGACCACATATAAGTTTAGTAGACTTTTATTCTAAAATCAATTGCCCATCAATATTATACATTTCTTATTAGTCATATTTGATATCTTAATTCTTCAATGTGGGATGGGCAACGTTAACTAATCCTTACTTCACACGCGGTTGTCAAAGTTAATTTTTTTAAATATTGGTTGTGCAAATAAAAAGATAAAAAACAAATTCTAGGTGAGGTTATTAACTTATTATAATGTTTCTTTAGCGTTGAGTTAGCTTTGGGTTTCATAATTAACAACCTTAAAGATCGAGTAATGAAAATGAGTTTTGGGTAGTGCATCAATTCATATTGGAACAATAAGCTTAGGGCATGTTCTGATACGATTATTTTCAGTTCAGTTCATTTCAGCTCTAATTATAAGTTCAGTTCAGTTCAGCAGTTCAGCTCTAATAAGTTTAGTTCAGTTCAGCTCAACTCTAATAAGTCCAGTTCAGTTCACTTTATTTTAGTTCAGTTAAGCTCCTAATTTCCTTCTCTTATAAAATATTCAGTTCAGTTCATCTCTAATAAGTTCAGTTCAATTCAGTTCAGTTTAGCTCTAATAAGTTCAGTTCAGTTCAGTTCAGCTCTAATAAGTTCAGTTCAATTCAGCTCAGCTCAGTTCAATTCAGCTCAGTTCAGTCAATGAAAACATACTCTTAGTCATTTAGGAAATGCATTACCATTTTATATATCTAGATGAAGCTTAGAATATAGTGTATTTAAGACCACAAAAATGCACAAAACATACAATGATTATGCAAGTATAAATGAGATAATAACTTAAATTAATGACTTAATACAGGAAGTTAATTGGAGCAAGATACTACAACAAAGGGTACTTAACAGCTTTATCAACAAGCAACACCACCAACACAACAGAAATCAACAGTCCACGAGACTACGATGGACATGGCACCCACACCCTATCCACGGCCGGAGGATCATTCGTAAAAGATGCCAGTGTATTCGGGTTCGGAAAGGGAGTAGCCAAAGGCGGCTCCCCTCGAGCTCGAGTGGCGGCCTACAAAGTTTGTTGGCCGCCAATTAATGGCAGTGAGTGTTATGATGCGGATATCTTGGCTGCCTTTGATGCAGCCATAGCCGATGGCGTCGATGTTATCTCTGCATCACTTGGAGGGACTCCTACTCCTTATTTCAATGACAGTTTGTCCATTGGTTCGTTTCATGCTGTCAAGAAGAACATTGATGTAGTGTGTTCTGCTGGAAATTCTGGGCCAACTGATGGTACTGTTGTGAATGTTTCTCCTTGGATTTTCACAGTTGGGGCTAGTACTATGGATCGAGAGTTCTCTAATTGGATATTACTCGGCAATGGTCGACATTTCGAGGTTAAATTTCTATCTTTATTCTTTTGCGTAGTATTTGAAGTAGGGGGGCTAATGAGAATAGATGGTTTGTGAACTATGAGATTATTTATTCTGCTTGATTCAATGTCGATATTATACAAAGTATTCTCTAATTTAAATTAATACAGAGTAAAATAAACAATATTGGTGACAAGCTAATTTAATGTTTGAAAAAATTAGCACAAATATAAGTTGTAACTTGTGAAATCAAGTTGTGTTTTAAGTTATGATATTTTGAAAGGGGGCTGCCCAGTTAATCCTCATGATTAACAAACTTTATCAATCTTTCCTGCCATGTCAGAATCTGGAGTATGCTCATAACGAGTAAGCATCCTAGTCACAAGTTAATAGCTACACCTGGGCAAACTATCATGAAACGACGCTAGCATCGTAGCCGTTAGTGCTTAGTGGGCTTTTAGTTTACAATGGAAGATGAATACAAAGTATTAATTTAGCATTTATTGTAGTTAGGTGGTTGTTTATACTTTATAGACCATTCAAAGATAGCTTTGACTCTTATTTTTTTTTTTCCTACCAAGTCTGATATTTTATCTACCTCAATCAAAATTTATTACTTTTTTTTTTTTTTAAAACCAATCAAAATTACTTTCAAAAGTCTAATATTTTATACTTTGTAGTAGTTTATCCTTTAATTTTGTGGAAGAGAAGATAATTTTAGTTTCTTTAGTTCCAACTTCCAAGATATAGTGTAAGTGAGTCGACTTGTGTATGGTTGGACAATTTCCCTCAAAGTTTCATAACTTTGGCGAAATTTGATTTGATTTAGTTTTAATAATAATGCCTAGCTGACATTGTTTCAAAAAAAAGGGGAGGGGAGGGGAGGGGAAGGGGGGGGGGGGGTGGGGAGTAGGATAGCTAGAGTACTAAAAAATTGTATATAAAAAAAATCGGATAATAATTTGTAGAAAATAATTGAATGTGAGAGAGACGAATCAGTTTAAAATGTATTAGTTGGTATTGGTGAAGACCATGAGAGGATATTGATATATAACATTAAAATATAGTTTTTTGAAAAAAATAAAATAAAATAAAATTTGTAAATCTTATTAAAACACATACGCATTTGGTAAGTAAGGGTGTCAATCGGTTTTATGGTTTAGTTTTGGTTTCGGTTTATCGGTTTTCAGTTTGTAACGGATCGGATTATAACGGGTTGGAATTATTATCGGGTTAGTTTGGGTCGGTTTTAAATAAATCTGGATCGATTCGGTTTGGTATATTTTTTACTACTGTTTCTTTTCGGGTTGGATTCTAATCGGGTTGGGTTGTAATTGGTTTGGGTCATAATCGGTTCGGGTTGAACTCGATAGGTTTAAAAACAAGTTTTGTCAGTTTAAGGCGGGTTTTGGGTCAAAACATAGCGGGTCCTAATCGGGTCGGGTTGTAATCGGTTCAAATCGTAATCAGTCTGAGTGGAACTCAATCAGTTTGAAAACGGGTTTTGCCAGTTTATAAGTTATAACTAGTTTTAGGTTAAAATACATCAGATCCTAACAGGGTTGGGTTGTAATCGGTTCAAATCATAATCGATTCCGATAGAACTCGGTCGATTTTAAAACGAATTTGGTTCAAAAAAAATTGGGCAAAATCAGTTCATGTCATAAATATAAAAGCTTAAGCAAGTTACATTGATCAAGTAATCAATTAGAACGAGTCGAGTTGTAAACTTGTAATTGGTCAGGTCACAAACACGTTATAGTAATAATTATCACTTTATTAGTTGTTTACTTAAATTTATATTTTGTTTTAACTAGCAAATTACCAATAAATTGTAATTACTTAGTTATGATTTCTTTATTACAAGTTGTTTATAAATTATAATTTGACTATTAATTATTAACTATTAAGCTATAATTTTCTTTGGTCGCTCAGTTAAAACACGGATCACAATCTAAACCCCTCAAGAAAATACTCTCACAAACGTTGATTAAACCTATCTTTAATCCATTGCCTCTCATTCATCTCCCTAAATCCACTAAAACCTAATCAAAATTGGCCCAATAATCCAAATTCAAGCCCTACAGTCTTCATATCTCATTCCTTACACTCATCCGTACCGCTTTAGTCAAAACACTTTCTCTCTCATACTTTTCACTCATAAAGGGTTACGGACTTACGGATTAATTATAAACGGTTCGGTCATAGCCGGTTACGGGTTGTAAGCCGTTCGTTCATAACTAATTACGAGTTATAAACGGTTCGATCCTAACCAGTTACGGGTTGTAAATGAATTGGATTTATCGGGTTTTTGTCGGGTTTAAACGGTTTTGGTTTACAATGAGTCGGGTTGCTATCGGTTTCAAAAGTACTTCGGTTCAGGTTGTTCTCATTTCGGGTTGTATCGTTTGGCTTGATAACGGGTACGATTTAGTGACGGTTCTCAAACATTCGGATTGGTTCCGTTTTAGGTTTAAAAAATCAGGTCGGGTCGGTTTACGGTTTTAAAATAACAGGTTCTTAGCAATTCGGTTCCTTTTTGGAATAGTTCGGAACGACTCAGATTCACCAGTTCGGGTCGGTTTTTTGATAGCTATAAAATGGTAAGTGTAACCTTCATTAAAATACGGCGAAAGTAACACTTATTAACATATGGTACCAACTGATTTTTTTATTAATATACGGACTGGATTCCTGAATCCGCATTAGCCCAAATGGTGAACCGGATGATACACCAAAAAAAAAAAAACAAGGCCTACTAAATTATATTCTAAAAAACCTCTCATCCCATTTTAAAGTGTATTACACTATGTGAACCCCACTTTTCATGTGTTACAACTATTAAAAAACGAAGGAAGTAGCTTTTATAATGTTCGTTAAAAAAAAAATCACAAAGACTATGGCCTTGTTTGGAAAATGGCTGTTGGCGGTTGGCTGGTTCACTTGGCTTGTTTGACCAGCTGGAATGTTTGGCTGTTTATAATGGCTTTTGAAATTGGTTGTTTAAGTTGGCTGTTTATAAAAGTGTTTGGTAAATTAATTGGTGGTTGTTGGCTGTTTATTAGATAATTTGTGGGCCAACAAGCCAAAAGCCAACAAAAAAGCTACTCAAAGCAGTTTTTTCATTTTGGCTTAAAAGCCAGCTTTTTCGCTGACTAAAAAGCCAATTACCAAACACATTTTTTGGCTGTTTGACCACCTTAAAAAGCCAAAAGCTAACCAAAAAGCCATTGAAAAGCCAATTACCAAACATGGCCTATATCTATACTAATATTTTAAAAAAAAAGGAACTTTTGCAAATCATATTAAGTGGCATGTGGCATTTCCCTAATGTCCATTTTTAGTTACATATTTTTATATTACTTTGAATGAAACATTTTCATTCATGCTTTCATCATACACTTTCCTATTCCCTTGGATAAATGTACTCTTACAACGCTTATTATGAATCTTGATAGAGCCTCCCATAATAGTTACTGAAAATTTCAGTTTCCAACTCTCATCCCAAATGATAATCATTATAATTTATAAATTAGAAATTATCTTCCTATTCCCCATTTTTTATGTCTAAAATTTATTTTGATTCCAAATTTTCTAATTTATTTGAATTATACATCCTTAATTACACAGTTACACCGCAATTGAGTTGATTTCCTTCCTATCTACAAAGTATTTCTCTATTTGAATTACACCGCAATTGAGTTGATTTCATGATTTTATAAGACAATTTGGCCAAATTTTGTATTGTTCAGTTTCATACTTTCATTGAATTTGTCACAAAAAGGTTTATTTTCTCTATGTTTAACTCCATCTTTTTTTTTTTTTTTTTCAATTTTGCAATTTACAATTTTAATCTCAATTATGAATATTGTGATAAATTAAATTATTTGTGTAGAACAAACGCTGACTTCACTTTTCCGGCATTGACCATCATGTAATATGCGCGTGATGTTTTAAAAATGTCTTTTCCTTCTTTTTTTCTCTTGATTTTAAGGAAAGAGAAGAGATTTCGAGAGAAAATTTGGGGATAGTAAGACAAAAAATTTGAAAACATGGGGAAAAAATGAACAAAAATGGCCTTTTCAAAACATCACGTGTCACGTAAGTGATGATCAACACCGAAAAAGTAAAAGTCAATGGCTATATTCCGATGTCAAGGTCCCTCCTCACAACAAAAGTGACTTATAAGGCCTTTGTTCACCACTTTGAACATATAAAGTCCTTCTTCACAAAAAAAGTGAACATATAAGTACTTTTCTAACAAATTTATCAACAAAGTAATATTACAATTTTACTTAATAGTTTTTTTCATTAAATCAGATGCCTCATTTGTCCCAAATCAAATTCTGCCATATGTGTGCCCAATACTGAAACAATATTGCAACATGTAATTTTTTCAAACTATCGTTGACTAATGCCATTTAACGGATGTTATAACCCATGAAGTCCAAATATGCGAGCCTTTGATTACGTGTATGCTTAGTCAAGGGAAGTAATCCAACTGAGCATGCGGATTTTACAATCATATCCTCAACTTAATCGGTTGAAATACCATAAATGCCCTTAGATTGACAAAGTTTGTCAATCATGAAGATTAACTTGGAATTCCCCATTTTGAAAACTTATAAGCTTGATAATAACATGTGACTCGAGTTTGAATAATATTTAACAAGATGAATACATGTGCTACTCAGCTTAGTCTTAACTCGCTCAATTATCATTAAATCAGGAATGCTGGTCATGTATGAACTCCAATTAGGCACTCCAAACTCCAATAGAAAATTTTCTTTGCTCATAAATTTGTGAAAACAAAAAAGTTCTTTCTAAAGCAAGAAAATAAATTTATTAGAAATTACAATTTTAGTGTTAAGTTTATATTTCATATAGTATTGTTTATATAATATATTACATATATAATAATATAAAAACTTGATTAATTAAATTTGAATCTTTGTACTAAAGGGACAAAGCTTGGCACCAAAATCATTACAAGTTGGCAAGTACTATCCCCTAGTGAGTGCAGCTCAAGTCAAAGCAGCAAATGCATCTATTGAAGAAGCGTAAGAACCATAAACATGTTACATCCATTTTCCTCTAGGTTTTTTTTTTTATTCAATTCTACTATACTTATTTTCTTCTTTCAAAAAAAAAAAAAAAAACTATACTTATTTTCTTAATGAAAACTTTACGGTCTTTATGATGTAGACAATTATGCAAATACGGAACCATGGATCCTAACAAGGCAAGAGGTAAAATCGTCGTTTGCCTAAGAGGAGATAACGCAAGAGTAGACAAAGGGCAACAAGTCGCATTAGTTGGGGGCGTTGGTATGGTCCTTGCTAATGATCAGGATACTGCTAATGAAATAATTGTTGATCCTCACGTTCTTCCTGCTTCTCATATCAATTATAGAGACGGTGTCCATGTTTACGACTATATCAAATCAACAAAGTAAGGGCTCAGTTGGCTATATATACTATTCATGTTATTAATATACATACACTAATCATTTTATTTTTGAACAAACAACATGAACATGTCCTAAGAAAATATTGAAGACTTTTGTTTCATTGAAATTAACTTTTGTTATTTTTTCATTGATAGGTCTGCGAAGGCTTCCATTACACAAACATCAACAAGGTTAGGAATAAAACCGTCACCATTTATGGCAGCATTTTCATCAAAAGGACCAAATACAGTTACACCGGAGATTCTTAAGGTTCATTATAATAACATTTCATTTCATAACCAACAAATAATTAAATTTCCAACTTTGGAGTGTATCTATATACTTCAATATAATGATCATGTTTTTTTTTACACTTGCTTTTTCAGCCTGATATAACAGCACCAGGAGTCAGTGTGATAGCAGCCTATACTGAAGCACAAGGACCAACAAATCAAGTGTTTGACAAACGTCGAGTTCAGTTTAACTCCATATCAGGCACTTCTATGTCATGCCCACATATTTCAGGTGTTGTTGGTCTTCTTAAAACCATTTATCCACATTGGAGCCCTGCAACAATTAAATCAGCTATCATGACCACAGGTAAACTACTACATGTCGCTTTTCCAAAACTCGACCTTACTTGATTAATTTAATAACTTTACACTCTTTCAAGACCAGGGTATACTGTTATACTTCCTCCGTTCCAAAATAATTGCAATAGTAACCTTTGCATAGAAAATGTTGCAATTATTATGTGCTGCGATTATTTTGAAAATTAAGGTTAGCGAATTGATACATTCTACATCCAAATTACTTAAATGGTTTGTTTCATTTGTTGTAATTGCAGCTAGCATAATAGACAATGTGTACGAACCCATAACAAACGCGTCCAAGTTACAAGCAAGCCCGCTACACTATGGAGCCGGGCATGTTCAACCTAATCCAGCTATGGATCCAGGATTGGTTTACGACATGAACATCAATGACTACCTGAATTTTCTGTGTGCAATTGGTTATAATGAGACATCCATTTCATTATTTAATGCAAGCCCTTATGTTTGCCCTAAAAATTTTAGTATTCTTAATCTGAACTACCCTTCAATCACAATTCCTAATCTCAGAAAATCAACCACTGTGACTAGAACCTTGAAGAATGTTGGTTCTCCAGGGAAGTACATAGCTCATGTTCAAAGCCCGAGAGAGATCGCGATTTCAGTCCATCCTTCTGTCTTGGAGTTCACTAGCATAGGTCAAGAGAAAAGCTTCCAAATTAACATTAAGGCGAAGAAGGGGAAGGCATCCAAGGATTATGTATTTGGAAGATTAACTTGGTTAGATGGTATGCATTATGTAAGTAGTCCAATAACTGTAAAGTCAGTATAGTATTGGCACTACCTATTATATAATTGCTTTTAATTAGCAATCTACTATAGAAATCCCTAAATGTAACCAAGATATTACTCCGGTTATTAAAAACTAATATTAATATTGCATGGTCATTGATTGCATTATATATAGGATTATTTGTAAATAACTACCTTTTATAATCCATTTTTTGCGAGAAACTAGCACGAAAACGAAATGTTGTAATTAACTACCTTATAAAACACAAAATATTGTAATTGACTACCACCCACCGGAAAGTCAAATTTGACTTTATTTTTCCGGCGTTGATATAGTCACGTGACGGTCAAATGACCCTTAATGACAAAAATTTTCCCCCTTTTCCCCCAAATTCTCCCTCCTGTTCCTTCGAAAACTTATTGTTCTTCATTTATTCTTCTCTCTCCTCATTACAAATTGCCCAACTACACTGATTAGACCTAAATTGCAGAAGCTCTGAGAAAAATTAACGGTGAATTCAACTAACCTGTTTCGGTAAGTTTGAACTTTGTTTTTTCATTTCAAGTAAAAAATACGCACTGTTCATCTCTTTCAAGATCTAACAAATTTTGTACCTTTCTTTCGTTTTCAATGGTTAATTATTGGTAAACGCGAACGTGGAGGTGGTTTTGACTTTCTTTCGTTTTCAATGGTTAATTACTGGTAAACTAGCACGAAAACGAAATGTTGTAATTAACTACCTTATAAAACACAAAATATTGTAATTGACTACCACCCACCGGAAAGTCAAATTTGACTTTATTTTTCCGGCGTTGATATAGTCACGTGACGGTCAAATGACCCTTAATGACAAAAATTTTCCCCCTTTTCCCCCAAATTCTCCCTCCTGTTCCTTCGAAAACTTATTGTTCTTCATTTATTCTTCTCTCTCCTCATTACAAATTGCCCAACTACACTGATTAGACCTAAATTGCAGAAGCTCTGAGAAAAATTAACGGTGAATTCAACTAACCTGTTTCGGTAAGTTTGAACTTTGTTTTTTCATTTCAAGTAAAAAATACGCACTGTTCATCTCTTTCAAGATCTAACAAATTTTGTACCTTTCTTTCGTTTTCAATGGTTAATTACTGGTAAACGCGAACGTGGAGGTGGTTTTGACTTTCTTTCGTTTTCAATGGTTAATTACTGGTAAACTAGCACGAAAACGAAATGTTGTAATTAACTACCTTATAAAACACAAAATATTGTAATTGACTACCACCCACCGGAAAGTCAAATTTGACTTTATTTTTCCGGCGTTGATATAGTCACGTGACGGTCAAATGACCCTTAATGACAAAAATTTTCCCCCTTTTCCCCCAAATTCTCCCTCCTGTTCCTTCGAAAACTTATTGTTCTTCATTTATTCTTCTCTCTCCTCATTACAAATTGCCCAACTACACTGATTAGACCTAAATTGCAGAAGCTCTGAGAAAAATTAACGGTGAATTCAACTAACCTGTTTCGGTAAGTTTGAACTTTGTTTTTTCATTTCAAGTAAAAAATACGCACTGTTCATCTCTTTCAAGATCTAACAAATTTTGTACCTTTCTTTCGTTTTCAATGGTTAATTACTGGTAAACGCAAACGTGAGGGGACCAGATGGCAATTAATTCAAAAACCCAGGTATGGTTTTGACTTTATTTTGAATTTGATCATGTATTTAATTGGAAATAGGGCTGGTGCAATTTTTATACTTGTTTAATGTTGGGGGTTTGTGTAGCATTAGTTTAATGTTATGTATGGTTGTCTAATTAACTATTTAGTTGCATGGGGAAGATGACTTATAGTGTGGTTGTATGTCAATTTTTTTTGCTGAAATCTGGTTTAAAGTAGGAATATTTCTTTAATTGCAACAGGTTTAACGGTTGAGATAATATATTCTATCCTTGCTATAGACTGATGGAAGGTCCAATTAACATTAGGTTGTATTATGGGGGTGTGTTTGTCACTAAGAAAAGGAGTAAGAAAACTAGTTATGAAAAGGGGGAGGACAATTACTATGTCTTGCTTTGCATCCTCATGTTTATGAAGTTTGTTATTTTGAATTTGCTTATTGGATTAAAAACAAGCTGAAGTATGCAACTGTAGGATAATTGTGGTTTAGAATGAGAGGGTGTACTTTGTACAATAGGAGGAATGAGATAAAAAGTGATAGAGATATCCCTGACTTTTTGGATTCCTCTGAGCCTGATGGTTGGTATAATTTATATGCTACCCATACTAACAATTCTGAGGGGGCTGATGAGGTAAGGATTGACAGTGAGATGGATGACTTAGGAGTGCAGGGTGAGGTGGAAAGTGGGGACATGGGAATCTCATGCATAACATTGACTCACCAAATATGGGGGCCCACCAAATAGTCCTGAAAATCCTAGATCTGAACTAGATAACCACAATACCCCTTCTAAGCTGCCTCTTTCTTATACTTCAATTTTAACACTATCCAAAAAAGACACCAAGCTTAACTAAAACAAGAGCCAGATCTAAAACCTCTTGCAGTTCAAAAAAATGGGGGGAACTATCTGTTGTGCACACCATACAAAAGAGGATGTAGTGCTTGAGGATACTGATGAGGATGATTCTGATGTGCTATTAAGTGAGGCAGATTATGATGATGATATATTTGCTGATAATGTTAATGAGGGCTTAGATGAGTTGGTAAACACGAGTTTAGGAGGGACATTGGTGAAGATTTCAGGTCAGGCAGAACAAGAAAGTGAGGCTGATAGGAAAGATATTTTGTTAGGTAGTGAGCTACATGTCTGATAGACAAAAGGTAGTTCTTTTCTCTTTTAATGTTTTTTTAAAGTTTTGCTTTTAGTAAGTGAACTTTGACCTTCTAAACTAACTTCTTAATTAATTGTATAAATACCATGCTTAGGGTTTACTTGATGCTTTCAACAAGGTGGTGCCAAATGCAAAGATTAGATTCTGCTGCAGGCACATCTGGGCAAACTTTAATAAGAAATTTCCTGGAGAATTGTTCAAAGAATGCTTCTGGAAAGCAGCCAGATCATCTACAAAGGTATACCAGTTGCTTGCATTAAAGTTGCATGTTTTGAACTATGTATTTAGTTATGATGTGATGTTTATGTTGTTGTGGTTGCTTTTTCAGTGGCATTTTGATTTTCAAATGGAATCAATTAAGCTCCTATCACATGACGCATTTAAGTATTTGAATGAAATACCTGCACATACATGGTCTAGACATGCTTTCAGTTCTAGGTCAAAGTCTGGGATGCTATTGAATAATTGCTGTGAGAGTTTTAATAGTGTCATTAGGGAGGCAAGATCAAAACCTATCTTAACTATGTTGGAATGGATAAGAAGGTATGTGATGATAAGAAGGTGTTCTATGAAAAGAGAGGGGTTGCAGCAATTACATGGTAAGATTATGCCTAGTGTTATGAAGATGCTAGATATAACGAGTGAGGAAGTGAAGAACTGTGATGTGAGTCAGGTTGATGTTTGGGAGTTTGAAGTTGATCACTTCACAACTGGTGAAACTTATGTTGTGAACTTGGCTGAGAGAAAGTGTGGTTGTTATAGGTGGGAATTGTTAGGTATACCTTGTTATCATGCATATGCATGCATTTATAGGCAGAGATAGAATGTAGAAGATTATGTGCATGAAGCATATCATGTGTCTACCTATGCAAGGACTTATGCACCTGCATTCCATGCTATGCCTTGGAAACATTAGTGGCCTATTGTCAATCTACCTCAACCATTTCCTCCAGCCCTCAGTAGACCTAAATTGAAGAACTGGGTAAAAGAGCAAGGAGAGGTACAAGAACAGGACCTTGTTATGAGAGATAGAAAGAAGAATAAGTGTAGCAAATGTGGTCAGGAAGAGCACTATGCAAACAAATGTAAGAATCCACCCAAGCCACCAACAATTTTGCCCAAGGGTGGTAGGCCAAGAAAGAATCCACCACCTGCCACAGTTCATTCCCAGCCTCAAGCTACTGCTGGTCAAGATTCTGCATCTACTTCTGGTACTTTCACAACTCTGACCAATTCTGTTGCTCAAGTACAACCCACTGCAACTTAAAAGAGAAAGTCTATAGCTACTACAACTATTGTTATAGCTGCACCATCTACATCAGTTGCATCAAGGAAGTCAGTGCCTCCAAGATCAGCAACTACTGCAACAACTACATCAACTGCACCAAGAAATTCAGCTGCACCAAAAGGGATTCCAAAGCCAAAGAAGCATAAGAGTATGGTTGAAGTGCTTTCATACCAAACAAGCACAAAAGCAAAACCATGATGCATTATGTATTACTTAGATTCTGTAATTGGCACCAAGTCTTGCAAAACATTTTCTTTTGGAACATGTCATGTCTTTTGTTCAAATTTGGATTACATGTAAGATCCAATATTTTGTTCAAACTTGGATGATTATTTTGGAGTGTTCATCAATGGTTTAAATCTCATGATTTACTTTCTAAATTTCCAGTGTGATGATATATTTACCACAACACAGATATCTAATTTGGAATTAATCATTAGAAGAAAACATTCCAACATAAAGTGCATAATGCAACCCTAAACACTCTAGCTAACATCTTAGGCTGCTCAATACCATAACACCAAGAAAACAGAGGCCGGAACAACCTAACTTAAGAGTTTCACCATAAGGAAACTCACTACAACATATACAAAAACAATCAAAGACAAATTTCCTACAACACTAAATTGACCAGTTTCACCATAAGGAAACTCACTACAACATATACAAAAACAATCAAAGACAAATTTCCTACAACACTAAATTGACCAGTATTCTTCTTCTTCCACTTCAGTTTCATGTGCTCTGCTTCATCCATTTCCTCTTCTTCTCAGCTTCAAGGAAGCATACTCTGTTCTTCAATACATCAACCTCACCCTTAAGATATGATTTTAAGAAATGAGTTGATTAGTAATATCCTGTTGCCAGTCAACTATTCCTTCATCCACCCAATGAAACTATTTACAACCCCTTTGATTAGTTTCGGGATTATAAAACTTACAAGCTTCAAACTTCCTTTCGGGATTATCATGCGTCCACGATGTCACCCTCGCAATGGGTATTCCACACTTTCACTTGTCGTTGGATGGTGAAGCTATTCGTAATTGCATTCATAAATACCAACAACGATTAGAGTAAACCCTAAAACAAAGAACACAAAATTTATAGGATAATCAATTCAAAAGGGAATTCCAGCAAACACAATCAAAAGCACAGAAGTAGAACATTCTGGTTTAATTACCCAATTTGAAGAGGAAATTGTTAAAAAGAAGGGAGATTAAAATTAAAATTAGGGATTTGGGGATGAAATGAGGTGAATTGGTGAACATGAGGGAGAATTTGGGGAATAAAGGGGGAAAATTTATGCACGTCAAATTTGGTTCAAAATTTTTTTTCACATTTAGTTCAAAAAAATATACACATTCAGTACAAAAAATTATGCACAAAAAATCCTTCTCATTTTAAGAAACTTCTCATTTGACCCTAAATAAATTTAAAAATTAAAAATTTGACTTTTCTAGACTTTTCCTTGACTTTGACTCAATTGATTGAGTTAAATAAACTATTAGAGTTTGTAAAAGGCTTTGGGTCGGGTGACAGGCTAAAGTCGTCTCACCCAATAAAAAATAATACCTAAATCCACTAACTATGTAGATAGGTGTAGACACCCATTTGTGTCTCCCCAAAACCAAACCCAGCGATGAGTACCTTTCACGTCGAATCGTAATCGAATGAAGTGAAAGTGTGGAAAGTCTAGTGTTGCGGATAGTTTTAATTTCTTTTCTCTTCTATCTATTTTTGAAAACCTATTTTAAGAAAACAACCAATCCAGTTTGGTTGGTCCATGATATGGGTCCAATAGTAGTGTAGTTGGATAGGGCTTGAAAAGAGCTTTCCAAAGATATATTATAAGCCCAATCCCGATGAATATTGAGGAAGTTATGACCAATTTACTAAACTGGGCCCGGTTTGAGCCTTATATGCGGCCCAATGATCTAGAGGAGGGCCTAGTATAGATTTATATCGATAAGCGTTGGTCTTCGGAAATTTTCTTCGGAATATTATCGCAATAAACATTTAACCTCTTTTGTTCAGAGACGCGTGGACATTTCTTTCAAGCTCTTTTGTTCAGAGACGCGTGGACATTTCTTTCAAGCTCTTTTGTTCAGAGACGCGTGGAAATTTCTTTCAAGCTCTATTGTTCAGAGGCGCGTGGACATATCATTCAAAAGCTCTTTGTTCAGAGACGCGTGGACATATCATTTAAAAGCTCTTTGTTCAGAGACGCGTGGACATATTAAAAAGAAGCTCTTTGTTCAGAGGTGCGTGGACATATCAAAAAAGCTCCATTGTTCAGAGATGAGTGGACATTAAAACAGCGAGATAGAATTCCATAGATTATGGATGGTTGTCACAACAACACCAATGCAGCAACAAATCGGTTACCCTCAGAGACGTGTGCTCGACGGTGCAAGATACGCGTTTCTTAACTCTCTTATCTGTATAACTAATGCTAGTTTTACAGGTATCGGCGTTACAAGAATGATTTAGGATCGCAGAACGTTCTGAATCTTTCTCCGTCCCTATCGCTACTTTGACTTTTGTTTTCGAAAACTTGCGTTTCTCCAAACTCAGTCAAATTGGGGGCTTCTGTAGACACCCATTTGTGTCTCCCCAAAACTAAACCCAGTGATGAGTACCTTTCACGTCGAATCGTAATCGAATGAAGTGAAAGTGTGGAAAGTCTAGTGTTGCGGATAGTTTTAATTTCTTTTCTCTTCTCTCTGTTTTTGAAAACTTATTTTAAGAAAACAGCCAATACAGTTTGGTTGGTCCATGATATGGGTCCAATAGTAGTGTATTTGGATGGGGTTTGCAAAGACCTTTCCAACGATATATTATAAGCCCAATTCCGATGAATATTGAGGAAGTTATGGCCAATTTACTAAACTGGGCCCGATTTGAGCTTTATATGCGGCCCAATGATCTAGAGGAGGGCCTAATATAGATTTATCAATCCTAATGTAATTAAGAATGGTTTTAGTCTTCTAGATTCTTCTAGAAGGTTCTTTTCATTCCTAATTCAATTAGTATTGATAAATTGACTTTTGTTGACTTTTAGAGTTTTAATCAGAACAAAAGAATGTTTTGAGGAAAATACGATTTTATCCTCATGTACGGAAATTTCTGTCTGATTTTAGAAAACGCTTCAATAATTAAGTTAGTGCCAAACGCCAGCATTAGCGCCTGGCGCTAATGTCAGCGTCAGGCGTTAATCTCGTTTTACGCGTCAAAACTCTGTTTTGATTTTTTTATCTTTTTGGATGATTTTTTCTATAAATAGCTTCCTAAAAACTCAGTTTTCATTCACCAATTCTCATCAACTCTCATCAATAAATTCTTGGTTCTCTCTCTCTTTCTAAGCCTAGCTTTTTACAAACACAATTTCTCATACATTAGCACTAGACATACCTAGCATTGTTCGAAGTTTCCTTCGCCCTAGACGTGAAATGTTTTAATTTCCGAGGGTTTGGTCCCAAATCTCTCTTTCAATTATTTAATTTAATTGTGGTTTTATTATTTTCCTTGAAGTTACTAACGCGTGAATTTTGTTATTAGAAAGAGATACGAGGCATCCAAGTAAGTGCTTTAATTGATATTATGATGTAGAAATCATGCTTAGATTGTTATTATGATTCCTAGTATCATGTTAGGATGGTTTTCTTAATTTGATGTTTAGGGTGATAACAATAAATTCTTAGTATCATGTTTAGGGTAAAGAATAAGTTCCTTAGGTCAATTATGATTCTATGATGCTTCCTATTCTCTTCCTAATATTTTTGTTAGTATCATGTTAGGGCTATATATTTGATTTTTATTTCTTAGTGACATGCTAGGGTTTGTTATTAATCTTGTTAGTATCATGCCTAGGATCTTGCTATTTTTATTATGCTTTAACATGATCATGAATATTATGATTATTTTTATTATTGTATGATGATTATTATTATGTTGCTTGATATTTATTGTTATTGCTTGATCACACATTTTATGCATGTTTAAAGGGAATTGGTACTTGTAATCACGCTTAATGAGTTAATTAATAATCTTGTTTAGGGTTAATTTGATTATAATTCAAGTGATCGCCAATAATAGTTTTATTTGTGCATTAATATTCAACCAACATAGATAAACAGGTTTAGGGTAAACCTAATGATTGTATGTTAGTCAGAAAGCGCACATGAATACGATCAGAATAAAGTAGAGGCCTATTATTAGGGCATGTTCAATCTCTTTTAGGTTGGATTTGTACCTTCATCCCCGAACTACCAGTCATGGTTCAAGACCTATTGGAGTTGACGATCTCCTGGATCGTTAAGGGGTGTAACCTTCACCTCGTGAACGGTTTACAAGTTCCTAAAACTTGTTGGAGACTCTTTCGCTCTATCTTCTTTCCCTTTGGACGCCACCGTACTTTAGTGTATGATCACAGTGGGGTTCAAGTTAGGGGTAATGCTTGAAATATTTCCCACAATAGGGAAGAAGGTTCAAACCATAGGGAAACGAGTTAATTTATTCCTAATAAATGAAGAGTAATCTAAATTATCAAGTTGCCAATTTGTTATTGTAAAAAGTAACTAAACTATGGAGATCACGTTTAAGGAGAAATTCAATAATAAAAGGCCTAGGGTCGCAGGTTCACCAATAATTAATAATCCGGGATAACACATAACAACCAATAATTAACATTGCACAAATAACATGATTAACAGGCTCTCGCAATTTATTAATCAACATAGATCTAACAGGCTCTCGCAATTTACTAGACTAAGCTCCTATTGAAAATAGCCTTTAATATTAAATTAACATCTGCTCGATTCATCAATTCAATATTGCTAAACTTTTACAAGCAAATCACATCTGCTCGATTCATAATTCGATTGTAAAGCGTTAAAACAATTCAATAAGAAATTATCATGCAATATCAATAATCAATAATAACAAATTATCCATTCATATTAATTATGGATTCCCCAAAACCCTAAAATTAAACTACTCACACATAATTGAATCTAAACTAAATAAAGCAATTAAAGGAGACATGATGAATTAAAGAAATAGAAATAATGAAATTAATAAAGAAGAAAATGTTACCAAAGTTATCGCAAACAAGGAGTTGAATAAGAACACAGTATGGAGTTTGTAGAGAGAGAGAAATAAACTAAGTAGAGAGAGAAAGTCTAAGAGAAGAAACCTAAGAAAAAGCATTAAAATCGTACTTAAACCATAATCTAAAATTACTCCTAATTAGAAACTAAGAAATCGCCGAAGATGCCTCCCTAGAAACACGCGCCCGATCGGGCCCGCCTTTTTCTTCGCCCTCTTATTCTGGGCATCCGCCCGATCATGCCTAGTACTTGCTCGATCGGGCCCGGCTTCACCTTGGAGCTTTGAACTTCGTTTGGGCCTTAATTATTACTTAGCCCAATCTAGATATCCTAGCCCAATCTAGATATCCACTTAGGGGCTTTAACCACTCGGTCCAATGCTCGTATTTCACATGTTAAGCCCTTAATCACCGGCTTGATGACTCTAACCAGCCTTGGGCTACAAAAAGCGGCTGTGCTCCTCCAATGTCCGTAGTTGCTCCGTGAAAACCCGGGAAAATGCTCCAAAAGTGCAATTCCCTACAAAACTCAACCAAAACTACGAAAACACTAGAAAACACCAATTAGTAATAAAAGTGGCTCTAACGAGCAAAAACACTACCAATTATGACCAAGGAACGGGGGTAAAACACCATATAAAATAGACATATCAAACGCCCCCAAGCAGAATCTTTGCTTGTCCCTAAGCAAAGAGCTCATCAATGAATACATAAAACATGCTTCACCCTAAATAATCAAAATCAAGAACCAACAATTCAAGGCAAATCTAATAAACATGCTTCAATGTCAATCAAACTCATTCATCTAATCACTCTTCCTCACCAACAATTGTCAAGTAGAGCAAACCACATGAGCATATAGAATTCAAGACTAGTGCTCATACACTTAACTCTCATTTATATGGCGAGTAAAAGATGTACTCGATCGCTCTCCATCCCAGCCCCTTTAATGTGAACAATGCCCTCCCAACTCACACTCTCGTGTGTTTAAAAGATATACACTCAACCTACTAGTCGACTCGAAATATGTCAAATCATAACTTGCATTGATAAACAACACTTTCACATTCATACAACTTTATGCACAACGGTCAAAAGGTCTTTAAAGCTTGTAATGTAAGGCTAGGGTAAAGGGTAGGAAACATTTAGGAAAATGTGGGAGAAAGCCATGCTTAAGGGAGCCATATCCTAACAAAACCCAAGGTCAAAAATAAACAATGACCAAATCATCTCCAATCATAACTTAACTCAACAAAAGTTCACCAAACAATCCCATACATAACAACAATCCCAACACTTACAAATTCACTCACAAAAATACGATAATAAAGAATTAGAGTGAAATAAAACAAACTTTGAACTCTTTTTTTTTTTTCAAACTTGAACTTCTTTTTTTTTTTCTTTTGAATTCTTTTCTCTTTTTTTTTTCTTGAGCAACCTTCACATAGAACATTTGAATATTTGAAACAATTTTTTTTTTTTTTTTTGCTCTTTTTTTTTTCTTTTTATCTCACATCAGAAATTTTTTCATTCTTGAACAACAAACCATCAACAATTTTTCCAACCACAAAATCAAAAGAACAATCACTCTTCTTTTATTCCCACATTGTGCAAACAATATGCACACCACAACTCCTTCACCTCACCAACTAATAGCTCCCCTAAGCCAAGCTTGGGACTAGTAACCAATGGGGCTCATATAGGCTTGTAATGTGGCTAAATAATCAATAAAAGGGCACAAGCAACAACATGATGGGAAGCAAGACGTTAACAAATGTATCTAATATCATCTGAAGGCTACCTAAAAGCACAAATGCCTTCGTCCTCCTCAATGTGCATAATATTGAGCCATACAAACATTACTCATAGTTGCAAACCAATACTCAAATTCATTGACATACCAGGAACTATCACACAATTCCTAACCAAATCAACTAGTCAAGCACTATATTCACAGATAGTTGGGCAAAATTGACGCATGTTTAGGCATCTGAACAATCAAACTTCAAATCATGATCAACAAATTCACAATGCTCATTATCATATACCAAGAATCAAAACAATATTTTTCAAGTATGGGGCATAGGGAAGCATGATTTACAATTCATTGGAACGTATTTTTGGATTTTTTTTACTTTCAATTTTTTTTGTATTTTTCATATAGGAAAGCAATAAAACTAATCTAGAAAGCAAATAAAACTATACTAGAAAGTATTAAATACAGAAGAGAGAGAGTTACCATATTTACAAGATCATCTCCCCCAAGCCAAATCAAGCAATGCCCTCATTGACTTGGGGGTGTAGCTAGGAGTAGCTACTCCGCATCCTCATCCCCATCCATGGTAGAATAGCCACCTCCATGGCTAGAGCCGACACCTTCATGGCTTGAACAATGCCACCATAACTCGAACCACCTGCAAAGTAGTTAAGGTCCACATTCCCCCCAACTCTTCCTTGTCCCCTCTCAATCCTATCGAGTTGGCTCTTAAAAGCCGAAAAGTCATATGGGGCATGAGGGTCAATGTTATAATCAACGGAAGAGGTAGGGATGTCATGTGTGTAGGGTTTGGGTGGTGGTTGGAATTAAGGTTGTGGGTGGGGTGGTGTGTGGTGAGCTGCTTGAGCCTCCCCTTGACCATCTAACTCAAATTTATAGGAAGGCTTACCCTTCTCAAACCTAGTCAAGGTGGGGTTGGGTAACTTAAAGGCTTGGTCTCTCCTACCCGACTCTCGGTGGATTATCCACCACGTCTCACCACCCATGGGTTGGATCCAATTAAGGCCTCTTAAGTAAGCAAGGTCCATAAAGGTAGAACCTTCTACTTTCCTATGGTCGGTAGGGGTGAAACCTAGATGTTTGACTGCAATGTGGGTAACCAACCCACCAAAATAAATAGGTGCCCTAGACCTACCCTCCTCGGCCGCATTGGCCGCCCTTTGGAAGTGTTGGGCTATCCTATGCGGGATGTTCAATTTCTCGCCTCTAGGGATCACATTGAAGGCCAACAACTCTAGCTCATCCCTCCTTACATTAGCCGTTTCATGCATCCCAAAGATGTTGAATCCAAGTTCCCTTGGCATGTAGGAGGTTAGTTAAACCCTCCCCTGCGAGTTTTTTATAGACCACGGCAATATGGTCTTGGGATGGTTCAATGGGTTTATCCGATTTTAACTCAAACAATTTACCAAATTCATTCAAAGTCATTCTCACATCATTGTTAAGCAATCGGAATTGAACAAGAGTAATCAAAGCATTAGATTTAATCACATTAAAACTAGAAATAAATTCCAAAGTCAAATAATCATAAGTATCATAATGCATTTGAAAGAAACCACACATTCCAATGCCCTTAAACAATTTTTCCATTTGTTTATCAATTCCTAGTCTAGCTAGAGTGGGATGATGAACAAAAAGGGTAGAAATTACTTGCCTCGTAACGATATTGAGCATCCTAGCCTTTTGTTCCGCGGAAGTGACCACCACTTCGCTCCACCCTGGAATTTGGAGTTCCGGGTCAACCATAGGTGGTTGTTGCAGCCTTGAACTCTCACCCCTTTGTGTTCTTGATCGCTTGAGAGCCATTAGAGATGAATTGACAACTTTTGAAGCTTTATCTCTCGTAGGGTTTTCAAAAATGTTGAGAGAAAGTGGAAAAATTTGTATGGAGAATGTAGAGGAAGGTAAGAGGATGAAGATTATGTGAAAATTTATGAGTTTTGATGGGAGAATTTGAGAAGATCTTGAAGAGAAGGTGAGTTTGAAGGTATGAAAATGAAGTTTAGAGAGAGAAAGAGTGAATGAAGAAGATGAAGTAAGGAGGAAAAGAAGAGAAGGGAGGAGAAAAGGAGGTTAAGTAACACGGCCTAATTTAGGCGCGCCCGATCGGGCAAATTACTTGATTCTCAAAGCTGCATTTGCGCGCCCAATCGGGCGCGAACTCGAAGTATTTTTCTCCATCCAATTCGCCCGATCGGGCGAGATTCGCCCGACATATCTTTTTGTCTTCACTTGATTTCTCCAAAATTGCACCCGATCGGGCGCCTTTGCCCGATCGGGCGAATTTCCCTTGAATTTATATCCTCAATTGCGCGCTCGATCGGGCGAGTTAAAGCTCTAAAATTTCTACACTTGGGCGCCCGATCGGGTGATTTTTTGCTCGATTTCGTGGTTTACTTGCGCGCCCGATCGGGCCCCTGCCCAGCTCGGAGTACACAAACTTCTTCTACTTTTTCTCTTTAAATCTCCTTACTTGTTGATTCAATACCTGTACAAAAACACTTTGGAAAGGTAAAATTGCACTTTCCTCACCTCTCTAAAAAAAATAAAAAATAAAAAATAATAAGGGAAAGGAAAAACTAGTTTAGAAAGCAAGAAATACGGGTTGCCTCCCGCAGAGTGTTGGTTTATCTAGGTCTCGCACGACCTTCTTACCACCATGTAGCTCAAGATGGAAGTGGAATTAGGAGGGTTTCCTCCACATATCTAACAGTAGCGCCCTCATGATACACCATCAATCGTTGGCCATTCACCTTGAACTCTTCACCTTTATCATTCACTAGCTCAACCGAACCAAACTTGTTCACCTTAGTAACAGTGAAGGGGCCTGACCACCTAGACTTTAGTTTTCCTGGAAAAATCATCAATCTAGAGTTAAAGAGTAGAACCTTGTCGCCCGGTAAGAACTCTTTTGGTAGGATCCTCTTGTCATGCCACTTCTTAGTCTTTTCCTTGTAGATTCGTGCACTATCATACGCCGACAATCTATACTCATCCAACTCATTGAGTTGGAGATGTCTTTTCTTACCCGCAACCTTAGAATCCATGTTAAACTCCTTGATCGCCCAAAAAGCTTTGTATTCCAACTCCACGGGAAGATGCCATGCCTTACCATATACTAGTCTATAAGGTGAAGTACCAATTGGTGTCTTAAATGCGGTTTGATACGCCCAAAGTGTGTCATCTAGCTTCATACTCCAATCTTTCCTTAACTTGGCCATTACCTTCTCTAGAATCGCCTTGATTTCCCTATTAGAGACCTCAACTTGACCACTAGTTTGAGGGTGGTAACTAAGTCCGGTTCTATGATATACTCCATACTTCTTTAGGAGGTTGTCCAATTGTCTTTCATGGAAGTGAGTACCTCCATCACTAGTGATAGCTCGTGGGACACCAAACCTTGGAAATATGGTTTTCTTGAAGAGCTTAATGACTACCTTGGCATCATTTGTTGGTGAAGCTATGGCCTCGACCCACTTGGACACATAGTCAACGGCTACAAGTATGTAACAATTCCCATTGGAAGATGGAAATGGTCCCATATAGTCAATACCCCAAACATCAAATATTTCAACTTCAAGGATCCTATTTTGGGGCATCTCATGCTGCCGCAAAATGTTGCCTGTCCTCTGGCAAGAGTCACAAGCCTACACAAAAGTGTTAGCATCCTTGAACATGGTGGGCCAACAGAAACCTGACTCATTAATCTTGGCCACCGTTTTGGTAGGGCCATGATGTCCTCCATAAGGTGAGGTGTGGCAGCTAGTAAGAATGTCGTGGACTTCCCATTCGGGAACACACCTACGAAATAATCCATCTGCACACTCACGAAACAAAAAAGGATCATCCCAAAAATAATACTTAACATCATAAAGGAAATTCTTTTTCTTTTGGTAGGATACGTCAGGGGGTAGAGTACCACCCACTAAATAATTAGCAAAATCGGCATACCATGGGTGTTGCTCTACAACTGCATACAAGTGATCATCAGGGAAAGAGTCATCTATAGGAAGAGAATTCTTACCCTCATCATACCTGATACGTGACAAGTGATCTGCCACAACGTTCTTTGCACCTTTCTTGTCTTTTATTTCAACATCTAAGTCCTGGAGCATGAGAACCCAACGGAGTAGCCTAGGCTTTGATTCTGCCTTGGCTATTAGATACTTCAAAGTTGCATGGTCAGTAAAAACAATAACTTTAGAACCAAATAGATATGATCTAAATTTTTCTAAAGCATAAATAACAGCAAGAAACTCCTTCTCCATAGTGGCATAGTTGACTTGTGCTTCATCCAAAGTTTTACTTGCATAATAAATAGCATGTAAAACTTTGTTCTTTCTCTGTTCTAGCACGACACCTAATGCAAAATCACTTTAATCACACATGATTTCGAAAGGAAGAGTTCAATCTGGTGCACATATGATGGGTGTCGATATCAATGCCTGCTTTAACTTGTGAAAAGCTTCAAGACACTCGTCGGTAAAATCAAAAGGGGCTTCAGTAAAATCTGAGTCAGTGGTTTAGCAATTTTAGAAAAATCTTTGATAAAGCGACGATAAAACCCGGCATGACCTAAGAAACTTCTAACCCCCTTAACATTAACAGGAGGAGGCAATTGCTCAAGCACAGAAATCTTAGCTTCATCTACCTGTATAACCTTATCAGATAGAATGTGACTAAGAACTACTCCCTCTGTCACCATCAAGTGACACTTCTCCCAATTTAGAACCAAATTGCATTCTTCGCATCTTTTCAAGATTTTAGCGAGATTTTCTAACATGCATCGAATGAAGACCCATACACACTAAAATCATCCATAAATACTTCCATAATAGACTCTATGAAATCAGAAAAAAAAAATACTCATCATGCAGCGTTGAAAAGTAGCAGGCGCATTACATAAACCAAAGGGCATTCTATGATATGCAAAAGTATCATAAGGGCATGTAAATGTAGTCTTTTCTTGATCTTTAGGGTGAATCAGAATTTGGAAAAATCCCGAGTATCCATCCAAGTAACAAAGGAACTTATGATTAGCTAACCTCTCAAGCATTTGATCAATAAAGGGGAGAGGGAAGTGGTCCTTTTTAGTGGCGATATTTAATCTACGATAGTCAATGCACATACGCCACTCTATAACAGTTCTATTGGGAATTAATTCATTTTTATCATTTTCAATTACAGTCATCCCACCTTTCTTAGGAACCACCTGAACAGGACTTACCCACTTTGAGTCAAAAATAGGATAGATAATACCTGCATCAAGTAATTTCATAACCTCTTTCTTGACTACTTCCTGCATATTAGGATTCAACCTTCTCTGGGTTGAATACAGGGCTTATAGTTGTCCTCTAAATGTATCCTGTGCATACAAAAATCAGGGCTAATACCCTTAAGGTCATCAATAATGTACCCAATTCCTCTTTTATGGGTTCGAAGAACCTCTAGAAGTTGGGAAGTTTGTGGGTCATCAAGTGCAGTACTGATGATCACAGGGTATAGTTTCTGCTCAACAAGAAAAACATATTTTAAATGAGAAGGGAGAGGTTTTAGTTCAGGTTTCTTAACCTCTGCAGGTTTTGATTCCTGAACTAAATTCACTACCTTCATGGTCTCTTTGGGGTCTATCTCTTCTAGGGAAAGAGAATTTTCAATGGCATCCACCTCATTACCCCAGACGCTTGCATTATCTGCACATAAATCTCCACAAAGAATTTCCTTCAAGGGATCCCTTGCAAGAACCTGTGGTAAGCTTTCATCACAAATATCATCCATTATATCAATCACATTAATTAAACAACAGTTTTCCTCTAGCATATGTCCTTTCAAAACTTTCCCTAAATTAAATGTAACATTATCATCACCAACAGAAAGGGTTAGTTTACCATTTTTAACATCAATAATGGCTCCTGCAGTGTGGAGAAAAGGCCTACATAATATAATGGAAATTTGTGTGTCCTCATCCATGTCTAAAACAACAAAATCAACAAAAAAATTTATCAACTCTGACAGGGAAATCCTCTAAAATACCTAAAGGGTACTTAACAGAACGATCTGCCATTTGCAAAGTTATATTAGTAACTTTTAAATCACCCATATTAAGTTTAGAACATACATACGATGGCATAACACTGACACTAGCACCAAATCACACAATGCTTTATCAATGAAGACATTACCTATATGACAAGGGATAGAAAAATTACCAGGATCCTTTAACTTAGGAGGGGATTTATTTTGCAATAAAGAACTACATTCCTCTATAAAAGCTACAGTTTTTACCTCATCAAAGGCCCATTTCCTAGTCAAAATATCTTTCATAAATTTAGCATATGCAGGAACCTGAGTGATTAAATCAGTGAAAGGAACTGTTACCTGCAGGTAACAAAAAGATTTCCCAACGAATGGTCATTCAATTCAATATCCCCCGTTGCCTTAGCCTTTAGTAGTGGTTTTCAATATCGCTGGGGTTGTCCTCAATAATCGATACGAAAAACTACATCGAATTGTGGTGATTATTGTAGCGATTACAATCGCTATAAATGTTTAACTCATTTTCTTCAAGAAAAAAAAAACATGCATATGATCTTTACAAGATTCGAACATGCAACCTCAAACTCTTATATTAAATGTTTCACCAATAAGCTATGACATATTTTATGTATTCTTTGTCAAACAATATTTATATATCTAGTGTTGAAAAGGCTTTTCGTATCGATTTTTAGGATTTAGTGGCGATTGTAAATGTTACGATTTCTCAAAATTATATAAATGTGTAAAAATAATGTTGATATGTATTATTATGTTTTCCGTATCGATTTTATATGGGAAAACCATAGCGTTTGTAAAAATGATACAACATCCTTAATTATTTCACAAACATACTTGCATATTGTAGCGAATGTACAATCGCTACGAAATAATCGCTACGAAAAGAGATTTTTCTTGTAGTGAAAGGAATCAGGATCAGGAACAGGTCCATCTTCCTTTGGCATAAGGGGTCCATCATAATGTGAACCACTCCTTAGAGTGATTGCATTGGCATGATCTGTGGGATGAATTGGTTGTGATGGTAGAGCTCCCTGCTGACAAGTTTGTAGGGTAGATGTGAATTTGCGCAATTTGATTATCCATGATTTTATTGTGGGCTATGATTGAATCAATTTGTGCATCCCTACTCTCCATGTGCTTTTGCATGCTAGAAAGCATTGCTCTAATTTCTGTCATAGCAGGGTCAAAAGATGAGGAGGATTGTGGTTGGTTTTTCTAGCCAGAATTAGGATGGTAATATTTTTTCTATGGTGGGGGTTGTTGTTGTGTTTGTTTTGGAGGTGGAGGGTTTTGTACATTGGTACTCCAGTAGGAAAGATATGGGTGGTTCCGGAGGCCAGGATTAAAAGAGTTAGAGTATGGGTTATTTTGCCTATAGGTTTGAAAGGCATTAACTTGCTCCATGGAACTCCTACAATCTTGCTCCCAATGCCCTACAATTCCACAATTTTCACAGAAAGCTTCATTGTTAGCAACAGCAGAAACATTAGCTACAGAGTTAGGAACAATAGTAAGATTATCTAGTTTCTGACAAATAGATGTTAACTGAGCTTGCAAAAAGGATACAGAATCGACATTATGTTTTCCTTTGTTAGCAAACCCTCTAGGATTCCCGTATTGGGAATTGTGTATTGCCATATCTTCGATAACCTGTCCAGCATCTTCCACATTAAGATTCATGAATCTCCCACTAGCTATAGAATCTAGAATTGATATAGATGAATTTCCAAGTCCATTGTAAAAGGCTTGGATAAAATGCCATTGTGCCAAATTATGGTGGGGGAATTCTCTCTGTAGATCCTTGAACCTCTCCCAAGCCTCATATAGAGTTTCATCGGCCTCTTGGGCAAAGTTTTGAATGGCACTCCTTAGTACAACTGTTCTCTCTGCAGGGTAATATTTATTATAAAAATTCAAGGCAAGAGTTTCCCATTCAGTAATACCAAGTGCAGTTCTATTCAAACCATTAAACCATAATTTAGCTTTTCCACATAATGAAAAGGGAAAAAGAATCTCCCTGATTTGGTCTTGCGTGACCCCAGCTTGTCTAATGGTGTTGCAATAATGGCAGAAATCTGCAATGTGAAGATTAGGATCTTCACCCTTAGCTCCACTGAATTGCTTCCTCTCTATCATTGTGATAAATTGGGGTTTGATTTCAAATTGCACTCCATCAAGGGCCGGAGTCGGAGTAAGGTGTGGAAAATCTGTCAGGGTTGGTTGCGAATAATCGCTGAGCTTCTTAGGTGCTGCCATCTCAGACTCTAGGTTTGAAGGGATTTCTTAATCACTGGAATCAGTTGGAGGGTCTCTTCGATTATTGTTTTCCTCAGAGCCCGCCAGTATTTTTTTGTAGAGATTCTTTTGTCTATGAAAAGAGCGCTCGATCTCAGGATCGAATGGAATGTAACCTGATCTGGAACACCTGGGCATAAACAAAGAACTAAAAGACAAATATGAGAATCGCCTCAAAGAACTAACGTTCTCTGAGACAATAGGGGATAATCTAGACTACAAAAATAATCAGAAAATATAAATAAAACCGTTTCCCCGGCAACGACGCCAAATTTTGACAGGCTAAAGTCGTAATCACCCAATAAAAAATAATACCTAAATCCACTAACTATGTAGATAAGGAAGAAGGGTCGAACCACAGGGAAACGAGTTAATTTATTCCTAATAAATCAAGAGTAATCTAAATTATCAAGTTGCCAATTTTTTTATTGTAAAAAGGAATTAAACTACGGAGATCAAGTTTAAGTAGAAATTCAATGATAAAAGCCTTAGGGTAACAGGTTCACCAATAATTAATATTCCGGGATAAAACCTAACAACCAATAATTAACATTGCACAAATAACATGATTAACAGGCTCTCGCAATTTATTAATCAACATAGATCTAACAGGCTCTCGCAATTTACTAGATCTAAGCTCCTATTGAAAATAGCCTTTAATATTAAATTAACATCTGCTCGATTCATCAATTCAATATTGCTAAACTTTTACAAGCAAATCACATCTGCTCGATTCATAATTCGATTGTAAAGCGTTAAAATAATTCAATAATAAATTATCATGCAATATCAATAATCAATAATAAAAAATTATCCCTTCATATTAATTATGGATTCCCCAAAATCTTAAAATTAAACTACTCACACATAATTGAATCTAAACTAAATAAAGAAATTAAAGGAGACATGATGAATTAAAGAAATAGAAATACTGAAATTAATAAAGAGGAAAATGTTACCAAAGTTATCGCAAACAAGGAGTTGAATAAGAACAAAGTATGGAATTTGTAGAGAGAGAGAAATAAACTAAGTAGAGAGAGAAAGTCTAAGAGAAGAAGTCCTAAGCAAAAGCATTACAATCTTACTTAAACCATAATCTAAAAATTAATCCTAATTAGAAACTAAGAAATCGCCGAAGATGCCTCCCTAGAAACACGCGCCCGATCGGGTGAAGGGTCGCCCGATTAGGCCCGCCTTTTTCTTCGCCCTCTTATTCTGGGCATCCGCCCGATCGGGCTCGGCTTCACCTTGGAGCTTTGAACTTCGTTTGGGCCTTAATTATTACTTATCCCAATCTAGATATCCACTTAGGGGCTTTAACCACTCGGTCCAATGCTCGTATTTCACATGTTGAGCCCTTAATCATCGGCTCGATGACTCTAATCGGCCTTGGGCTACAAAAAGCGGTCTTGCTCCTCCATTGTCCGTAGTTGCTCCGTGAAGACCCGGGAAAATGCTCCAAAAGTGCAATTCCCTACAAAACTCAACCAAAACTACGAAATCACTAGAAAACACCAATTAGTAATAAAAGTGGCTCTAACGAGCCAAAAACACTACCAATTATGACCAAGGGACGGGGGTAAAACACCATATAAAATAGACATATCACCGGGTCAGTCGATGGTTGGAATTAAAGATGGGCTGGACTTAACCAAAGGCCCAATATGAAGAAAGGATTGGTTTGGAGGCAAAAGTAGACATTATGATTTTCAAAGATAGTTGGTGCCAAGAAGTAACTACAAAATAGTTATTGGAGTCAGCCACAACCTCTCTAATTATTCTATAAATATAAGCAAGAGGAGCGTATGAAGAGGATGAGCAAATCCTAGCATACGCAAAACTAGTCATACGATATAATAAACCTTGTTATCGGGTCGTTCGAGCCGGGTACAAGTTGGGTCATTTTGGGTTTGAGGTTTGTTCGGGTATAGATAATCAGGTTTAGGTAGAGATGGAAATAGATCGGTTTCAGGGAGAGTGGATCATAACCTGCATCCATCCACCCCACCCCACCCGATCCATCAATCATCCAGGGGTGAAATGGACGATTCAGGTGATAATAAGATGTACAATATGAGCATTTAAAATTAAAATAAGAATTACATAACATTTAGTGCATTAACAGTGTCATCGTCTCATGGAATACCTTAAGAATGGAGGCTGTTGTCGTTTTCCATGCTGTAGTGGCGCCACCGTGACTCTATGTGAGATAGTAGTGATAGCAGTGTTTTTTTGAAATATTATAGTTTAGGAATTAGGAGATTAGCTTAGGAATTACAATATTGAAATATTCGGTTGGGCCTAGCCTAGTATAAATTAAATTCAGAAATAAAAAAAAATTTGTTTTTTTTTTAAATGTTCAGGTGATGGGTCGGGTGAACGAGTTGAGTGATGGGTGAAAATTAACAACCCGAATATGATCCATCATCCGCATCCGTTAATCCGTCACCCACCTAACACCCGTTTAAACCGCGCTTTTCACCCGTCCAATAAGGTGACTGGATATGTCCATCAGTAGGTTTGGGTTGGGTATCATGTTTAGGCTTGGTCACTTCAGGTTCGGGTCGAGTGAAGTTTGGGTAAAGTCATCTCGGGCTGGGGTTCTCGATCAAGCTCGAATCGGGATATTAACAATTGTTATTGTTATAATTGTTAGGATTAATATAATTTTTAAAGGAGTTATAGGATTTAATTAATTCATGGAAAGATTTTCCAAAAGGAAATTGGACGAAAATTCAGTAAGAGCATGGTTTTCTCAACATTATTGTTTGACATCAAACAACCCTAACAACCTAGCAAGATGGTTAGCTACAAAATTACCATCTCACTTTTCATGAGTGATGAGACCAAACAATAGACGAAAAAAGCTACTAGACAATACATTGTCTTGTAGAACACAATCAACATTAGTGCAAGAAATATGCCTTTAATCTGATTTCCGGTCTTAGAGTGAGCGATATAGCTCGCGACGTAGCTCAGTAGTTTGTAGGCAATTTATAGGTTGCGACGAAATTGGAGCTATATCTCCTATACGAGCGAGCTATAGCTCGCGGAGATCAATAGATGTGGATATATGGGTCGAGGGAGATCTCGGTCACGTGCAAAACAAGAAGTCGCGTTCAAGTTTTGAAGTTGCGAGCGGCGTTTAATGCTGAGGCGGTAAGCACTTTTCTACGTGTCTATTTATCTTTTATATATCGAGTGGTTATTCTAAAACCTGAGTCTTTTGTGTATTTCTCTTCTATGATTTTTCAAAGAGATAACAATAGAAATATGAGAGACAATCAATTTATTTTCTATTATTGCTCTCAACTGTTCTGAACCTGTATTATGTTTTCTCCAAGATCAATAAAACTATTATTCTCGCCGGCACGTGGGCGTAACAAATATACTTCATCAGCATTATTCGTGAAAATAGAAAATGAAGCAGAAAATTTAGATTTTCAAATGTTACAATAGATATATTAGGAGATCGGAATTGATTCTTTTTTAAGATCATTTTGTGCTTTTTGTCGATCATTTGATTCATTTTCTTCAATCGAGCTTCCATAATTTTTCATGGTTACTGTAGATAAATTTGGGGAAATTGATTCATTTTGTCGAATTTTTATTGCATTTTGTTCATAATTTGATTCATTTTGTTGATCATTCGCCGAGTTTTGTTCTATCCAACTTCGAATTTTCTAGTTGATTTTTTGGACAAAAATCTCGCTGTTAAAGCCTAGGTTTTTCATTTAATGTTATATAAGACCGCGTGTTCGTTTAGCGCTTTTTTAAGTTAAGCATTAAATGTTAAATTTATTCAATGACTCGCGAAGCTGTACACAATTTGAAAAAAAATATGTTAGAGCATACTTCCTCTGTTCTTTTTTACTTGACCTGTTTCTTTTATTACGCTTGCCAATGCAAAACTTTAACGGTCAATAACTTTAATTCTCCATAATTAAAAAAATACTAAAGTTACATATTATGATAGTACTTATTGAGACGAATTCAAAATGATCCAATATGAATATGTTTTTCCTTACATATTATTCACAAAACACGGTCAAAGGAGGGGTGGTGAATAGTGTAAAAGTCAAAGCGGGTCAAGTAAAAAAGAACAGAGGAAGTATGTTATAATTTTTTTTAAAAATAAGAGACGATAGTATGTGAGAAAAACTCAAGAGAATTTGGATGAAAATAAAACGCAGAGAGAAATGACATCCTTATTGGCCGACTGGCCGCTCATTATATATTGTCCGAGGGACTTTTAAAACATTATTTCTGTTTTTTTTCTTTTTCTTTGTATTATACAAATCTAGCATCTTTTATAAGTGGGATAAATTATTATTAAAAGGAAAATTTTTTATTAATAATATAACCTTTGGCCCTTTTTTAAATAAAACAATCTTTGGACACTACAAGAATAAGGTTAAATAGCGACGGAAATTTTCCCTTGCAAAAAGGCCAAATTTCGTCGCAAATAGCATTTCCGACAGAATTCCGTCGTAACTGTCCGTCGCAAAATGTTTCGTAGGAAAAAAAAGAATTTCCGAGGGAAATTCCGTCGCAAATGTCTTTTGCGACGGAAATACCGACGGAATAACATCCGTCGCAAGAAAATCTGACTTTCAAGTATTATCCATCGCAGATTTACGACGGAAAAATCCGTCGTTGAATAATATTTTACGACGGAAAAATCCCTCGCTGAAGGTCAATATTTGCGACGGAATTGTTTTCGTCGGTAATTTGCGACGGAAAATTCCCTTGCTAAAATATTATTTGCGACGGAACAATCCCTTGCTGAAATATTATTTGCGACGGAAAATTCCCTTGCTAAAATATTAATTGCGACGGAAAATTCCCTTGCAAAAATATTAACTACGACGGAAAATTCCCTCGTTATTATATTAATTGCGACGGAAGTTAAATCCCTCGCAAACTTTTAACTTTTGCGAGGGAATTTTCCGTCGTTAAGGATTGTGTCAGCAACGGAATATTCTTCATTTTTCCGTCGCAAATCAATTTCGACAAACTAAATATTAATTATTTCCGTCACATAATATATTTCACAAAGCCAAAATTCTAGTTGTCCAGCATTAATAACCTATGTTCCTGCAACTAATACCTGTGAAAATTAAAATCATAAACCAATTTTGGAAATATAAATATATATATTTCCACCAAAAGCTATTATGAAGTTAAACATATCTAAAAGCTACATAATGTATAGTAATTCTACAAAAGCGGGAAAATCATCAAATGCTACATAAATTCTAATTAACTACTTGTCCGTACTACATAAACCTAAGCTAGGCTAAAAAACTGCAGGGGTACCCTGGCTTGCTCCTCCACTACCCGGGTCATCCCTAGGGTCTCGTCGCTGAGGCTGAATGGTGGAACAGGTGTCGTTGCCAAATCGTCTGATGAAGTCATTCCACCTCTCCTCAGCTCTCCTTTCCATTTGGGCTACTTCAGCTTGAATTTGAGCTTGCATCTCAACTTCCATTTCACTCCGAAGTTCACTTCGTATTTCACTTCGGAGTTCATTGCGTATCTCACTACGAAGAGCCTCCACCCTATGGTCCATCTGGTCTTGCATCTGACTAACAACAAACGGTGTGTACTGTTGTGAAGGCCTAGAACCTCGACCCGTCCGGTTTCCAAAGTACAGCTCTGCACTTTGGCCAAGTCCCCTCACTCGACCCTTCTTGTTGCAACCACCCACACTCTCCCAAAACAACTCATTAGGACTCTTTTTAATCCCTTGAGTGGTGGCTTCTTCAACATTCTTCTGGTAGTTCTCCTACAAGAAAGACATTACACAATAATATATAGTTTAAACAATTACCCAACAACATAAGTTACAAGTAAAGCAAATAAACATATAAGTGAAGACTTGAAATCACATAAAAGTAGCAAATTTATAAGTTTTTGGGTCCATATCCTCAAAATGAAGCCATTTCAGGCCAAAATGGGTACTTACATGCCTATTTTCTTTATTTCTTAACTTTTGAACTCATTCTTTCTTAAACCATCCCATATTTACATATTTATAAGAGTTTATGACTTGAAATCACATAAAAGTAGCAAATTTATAAGTTTTTGGGTCCATATCCTCAAAATGAAGCCATTTCAAGCCAAAATGGGTACTTACATGCCTATTTTCTTTATGTCCTAACTTTTAAACTCATTCTTTCTCAAACCATCCCAAATTTACATATTTATAAGAGTTTATGACTTGAAATCACATAAAAGAAGCAATTTTACTAAGTTTATGGTTCCATATCCTCAAAATCAAGTCATTTCAAGCCAAAATGGGTTCTTACATGCCTATTTTCTTTATTTCTTAACTTTTGAACTCATTCTTTCTCAAACCATCCCATATTTACATATTTATAAGAGTTTATGACTTGAAATCACATAAAAGTAGCAAATTTATAAGTTTTTGGGTCCATATCCTCAAAATCAACCCATTTCAAGCCAAAATGGGTACTTACACGCCTATTTTATTTATTTCTTAAATTTTAAACTCAATCTTTCTCAAACCATCCCATATTTACATATTTATAAGAGTTTATGACTTGAAATCACATAAAAGAAGCAATTTTACTAAGTATATGGTTCCATATCCTCAAAATCAAGTCATTTCAAGCCGAATTAATGTCCTCAAAATCACATAAGCAAGCAAATGTACTAAGTTTAATGGTCTATATCTTTAAAGTGAAGCCATTTCAAGCCGAATTAATATGTTTAAAGCCAAAATTATATTAAAGTTGTTACCGCAATGTTCTTGACTTTGGCATTTGCTGGCACCTTTCCTTTCCCAGGGATCTCCTTGAAGTGTGTCTTCATGAAAAGATCATGTGCAGTTGGTAACTGGCCATTGTTTTTCGCCGCCTTTGAACGTACATGCACCAAACCAAATTAAGCTTATCATTTCAATGTAACCATAATTGTTGTGTTTTTCAATTGCCTAAAAAACAAACTCACCATCCTTTTAGCATGTTGTGCAGATGAAATTGAACCCTGGTAATGGGTTGGCTCAACCACATTGTCCATCGATCCGCCTCTTCTTTTCTTCTTGTTTTGTGCGGACCTCTTCTTGTAGTCTTCATCATTTTCCAAAACGTCCATCATATCCTTGTGGACTTCATCGATCATCCATCTTGGCTTCTTACCGTTCATCCTGTGTGTGACTGCGTGAAACATGTCCTTCAGCCGATCTGCGAACTTGACTTCGAAGGTTCGCTTCACGTGGTCGTTTAAATCAGGTGCCCATGTGCATTTTTTCTGCATATAAAAAACATTTAAAATTATCAAACACAACTCCATCAATACATTTAGTAATACATAGCTATAAGTATAAAATGTCATACGCAAAACAAGTTCCACCAATGATCCTTCGTCTTCTTATCAACCTCTCCGTAATTCCTCCAAGCAGCTCGATAGTAACCTGTTAGGGTGTTAGAAACGACGTTTCTCACAGGTTTATCGTCAAACCTATTTTAATGTGAATCATGAACAAATAATAAATAAATAGTTTATGTTAGAGTAATACATAGGTCAGTGATAAGAAATATGGGTAGAAAGGGAATGAAATTACAACTACATACATACCAGCAAGTGGCAGGGTCTAATACCACCAACTTAGAAGACTGTGAGGCTTGTTGCCCCTGAAGCTGTTTCTCATGATGATGTATCTGCATTTGTGTTTGAGGATCCTCATTGTCACCCAAATCTACCGCGTCCTCCACGTCCACCATTTCCTTGTCGTCATCATAAATGACAACTTGCCTTTTCTCCTTTCCCTAATTTTTCTTTGATGATTCTCCTTTTTTCCCTCCCACCATTTCCACCTGAAAAAGATGTCAGTCACATGCCATGATATTATTAACATTATAAAAATTACAAGTATAATGAGATGTAACAAGATTAACAATAAAACTACAAACTCTTTAATTGATTTTACAATGACAATCAAATTCAACCGACAATTACACAACTACAAGCAAATTTAAGTATTCATTTTACAGTAACAAATTAAATTCGATCTCCTAGTCATGACTTTCATCGCTACTATCACTACTGGCATCATCACTACTATCATCTAAAACCACATCGATCTCATCATCCTCGTCACTATCACTAGAGTCGACACTTGATTCATCATCTTCATCGCTTGAGATTATTAAGCCGCCATCATCATCTTCGTCATCATCCTCAACTAGGTCATAGTCAGGAATGTCATTCGGTGGACAAAGCGTTGCATGGACTTGTGGAGACGGTGCCTGCATAAAATCAAGGTCCACTGGAGCATCAACCACTGACCTTGCTTGTGTTTTAAACACAGCCCACCATTGAACTCGATCTCTTTTTAGGCTTGGGTAGGATGTGTAGTACACTTGGCTCACTTGATAAGATAATACGAAGGGATCATACTTGGGGTATTTCTTAGTATGATTCACTTCGACTAGCTTGTATTGTTCATGTATGTTCATACCCCTACCACAATCCATCCAACTACACTTAAACAAAATAGTCTTGTACTCTTTTTTTGGACCAGTGTAGACAAGTTCAATTATATCATCTAGAATGCCAAAGTACTCTCCACCGTCATCACTAGACACACATACACCATAATTCATCGTGGACTTGTGTTTGCCATGGGAATGTGTATGGAAATTAAATCCACCAACAAAAATCTGCCTCCAATTTCGAACACGCTTGAAAGGAAGCATGCACAATGCTTTCAGGACATCTGAATTTGGTTTCTCTTCAACCACCTATTTACGTCACAATTCAATAATTAATTAAAGTGAATTGCAAGATCTAAAAAGCATATGTAAAGAGCTAGAACATTTCTATCACCTTATGGTGAAACCAATCAGAGAATTCGGTGTCACATTTCTCCATAACTTCTTCTCTACGCAAAAACGGTCGGGAACTAAGAACGTAGTCCTCAAACTTCCTATTAGGTCAATGATACAAGAGAAATAAGTAATTCAACCATTTTAATTCTTCAGAACTATGAATAAAATTCATTCTTTAACACATATACCTTTCGTATTCACCAAGAATGCCGCAGTTTCGTAAAACAAACAAATGAGCACACTCGAGTTCTTTTTCATCTAAATACCGAGTTTTACCCTCAGTTGAGACACGACCGGTATCCACCGAGAACAACTCTGGTAAGTCAGCGTTGTCCATTGTTGATTCCACGTCTACATTTACATTTCGACCGAGATCCCGAGTTTTTGTGTCAACTGACGGCTGAAAGTAATTTGAGCAAAAGTTTGCTATCTCTTCGGTGAGATAAGCATTACATATGGAACCTTCAACTCGAGCCTTGTTCCCAATTTTACGTTTCAAGTGATTAAGGAACCTGGCATTAAATTAGTATAAATAATTGTGTAAATAGGTCATGACTATGAAGGTTTTTTATGAAAGAGAAAGTGAAGGGGACTTTGATTTACCTTTCGAAGGGATACATCCATCTGTATTGAACAGGACCACATAATTTTCCCTCATATGGCAAATGAGTAGGTAAATTCTCCATGGAGTTGAAGAATGCCGGAGGGAACACCTTCTCAAGCTTGCAAAGGATTTCAGCTATGTTTTTCTCTAATCGCTCCATGTCACCAACGGTGATTGTGTAACAACACAAATCACGGAAGAATTGACTGATCTCTGTAACTGCATTCCAAATATGGGTAGGGAGTAATTCCCTCAAAGCAGTAGGCAACAACCTCTCCATGAACACATGGCAGTCGTGGCTTTTCATACCATGAAGCTTACAACCTTGTAAATCTACGCATCTGCTCAAATTAGAGGCATATCCATCTGTAAAACGCAACTGTTTAACCCAGTCACACAACACTTTTCTTTGAGCCTTATCAAGAGCAAATGGGGCTTTTGGCATGTACTCTTTTCCCCTACCGTCCTCTTGCAGATGAAGTTGTGGCCTTTTACAATATTTAGCTATGTCCTTTCGAGCCGATGGCGTGTCACATGTCTGTTTTTTCACATCCATAATGGTGTGGATTAACTGATCAAAGAATTTCTTTTCAATGTGCATGACATCCAATTTGTGATGGATGAGCAGATGCTTCCAATAAGGAAGCTCCCACAACGAGGATTGCTTGAACCACCCTTTTTTTGCTCTTTTGAGATGTTTCAATGCCTCCAGCCCATCAGTTGCCCTTGGAAGGAAGGTGTCTCACACATTCCCACAATTCCTCACCTGACATGATGTGTGGCGGTGAACCTTTTTCGACTTTGTTTTTACAAAACGCAGTTTTACTATTTCGAAAAGGGTGATCTGTTGGAAGGAATTGGCGATGGCAATCAAACCAAGAAACTTTGCCACCGTGTTCAAGCCAGAATGTTTTGCTTTTATCCATACAATAAGGAGAAGCGTTCTTACCCGCTGTGGTCCAACCAGACAACATACCGTAAGCTGGGAAGTCACTAACAGTCCAAAGGATGGCTGCTCGAAGATTGAAATTTTGTTTCCTCGAAATGTCATAAGTATTTGCGCCTACTTCCCATAATTGTTTCAACTCTTGTACCAACGGTTGCATATACACATCCAAATTGCCCTTAGGGTTCTTAGGACCAGGAACGAGCAACGAAAGGAACATGAATTGTCTTTTCATACACATTGAAGGAGGCAAGTTATAAGGGGTCAAAATGACAGGCCAACAGGAATATTGTCCCCCAAACTTACCATGCGGAGCAAAACCATCTGTACACAAGCCAAGTCGAACATTACGAGGCTCATTGGAAAATTCTGGAAAGCATCTATCGAGGTGTTTCCAAGCTTCACTATCACTAGGGTGCGCCATTGTGCCTTGAACTCGAGGATTTTTTGAATGCCATGTCATTTCCTCCGATATGTTCTTGGTTGCATAGAGCCTTTGTAATCTCGGTGTGATCGGAAAATAAATTAAAACATTCAAAGGCACTAAACTACCTTTAGAAGTCTTTTTGTATCGGTCGCTACCACACACCCTACATGTAGATAGCTGAACATCATCCTTCCAAAACAGCATACATCCTTTCAGACATGCATGAATCTTTTCATGAGGCAACTCCAACCCCTTCACAATATTCTTCACCTCATAGAATGTGTTGGCCATATTGTTATTGTTAGGAATCGCCTCATTGACCAAAGAAGCAAACCCGTCAACACATCTATGGGGTAAATTATACTCACACTTAAGACTAGTAATTCGAGCAGCCATCTGTAACACAGACAATGAACTTCCTTCGTATAATGGTCTTTCGGAAGCCTTTAACAAATCTAGGAAATGCTTAGCTTGTGCATTAGGCTCCTCCTCTGCCTCTTCTGAATGCCCTTGATCTTCATTATGACCAAAAGCATCGAAAACCATTTCACGGTATTCATTTAACGGTCCTTCAGGAGCTCCCGGAAAGCCTTCCCCATGACACATCCACTCATAGTAATTAGGTATGAAACCCTTGCGCTACAAATGAATTTTAACAGTTTCCGCATCCCAAAGTCGTTTGTTCTTACATTTAAAACATGGACACCTAACTTCATTCGGGTTGCTACTCTCGGGATGGTCTTCCACGTATTTAAGGAATTCATCAACCCCTTTCACAAATTCCGGATTAATAGAATGCCCAACCTTCCTTTCATACATCCAACTACGTTCTGTTCGTTTCATGATTACAACTTCTACACAAACTCATGAATATGTATAATCACATTAGTCACAACGCGTATTGAATATTCATTAACCATCTAAATGTTAAAAATATGATAATAAGATTGTACATGATGTCCAAAGGTCCTTATCACTCCAACCTAACCCATCCTTGGACATTTAATCTCACTAGCGAATGTATGCCAGGTTATCAATTCTATGGAAAATCCGGCAGCATTTCCCTTATGTTCTCCAAGTACACGATGTAGGCTATTAGATAACCCGTCATATGTACCCAGAGAACATTGTAGAGAAATGATTAGCCAGGATATTCCCTAGAATCAATAACAAGGCATACATTCACCACCTAAGTGAGAATAAACGTCCAAGGACAGTTCCAACCGGGGACTATCCAAGACATACTCCTAATGAGTATGCCTTGAACGGGTATCTAGGAAAATGATGATGCAAATGATTCATTCATAAATATATCAAGTAAATATAACACGCTCATTTAAAAATATGCCAAGCAAATTACATAACACAATCATTATAAGTAAACCAAATATATCATAATCATAATTAAATTTATATAAACAATTATATAGTAATCATTACATTTAAAATTATATAAAACAAATATTTTTTACTAAATTAACTAACATGCATTAAATTAAACTAACATACATTATATTAAACTAAACAAAACTAACATACATTATTAAATAATAATAAATTAAACTAAACTAACATACATTATTATAATAAACTAAATCAATGTAAACTAACATATCATGCGGTACATTTTTATAATAAAATATCAACCTAAACTAACATATCATGTCATACATTATTATACTAAACCAAACAAAATTTACATGTCATGTCTTACATTATTATAAAACTGCCAAACCAAATTAAACTTAACTAACATATCAACCATTATTATTTATTATAATAAACCAAATCAAACCAAACTAACATTTATCTAAGTCACTAACATGCCAAGTATAAACTAAAATAACAATTTTAGAAATTAGAATGTCACGAACCTATAGATCTGCACTTTTTATTGAGATTCAAAGCAAGGCAAAGATACAAATCCTACAAATATTAACAATTAAACATTAATTAAGGTGTAAAATGTCAATATTTATTTTAAAAAAATGAAAAAATAAGTCAAATTATGTTCAGAGTTCTTACCAGCGGGAGGATGAAGGTGGTGGTGGTTCTGGTAGGAGGCGGAACGGTGGAGCCACCTGAAACAAAAGGGGTGTTAGGGTTAAATAAAAAAAATTAAAATTAAAACATAAAAATAAATAAATAATAATAAAAATACCTCACCGGCGCTGCAGCCGGAATTCTCGGAATGCCGCCGGCCGGGTAGGTGTGACGGCGGCTGCTACAAGCCGGTGGTGGCTGTTCACAAGCCCCGGTGGTTAGTGCGAATTTAAAAAAAAAAACAAAAACC
The DNA here is from genome assembly GCF_001683475.1 of Chenopodium quinoa. Classification (NCBI taxonomy): domain Eukaryota; kingdom Viridiplantae; phylum Streptophyta; class Magnoliopsida; order Caryophyllales; family Amaranthaceae; genus Chenopodium; species Chenopodium quinoa. The sequence continues at coordinate 2,465,339 of NW_018743555.1, read as the reverse complement.
TAACACCGGAGGTTACCGTCGGGGAGAACGGCGGCAGCGGGATCCGGTGGTCAGGCGGAGGCGCGCTCAGGCTGAGGCGACGGCGGCGGTCAGGCGGAGGCGCGTCTTCTTCTCTTTCTCTTTCTTTCTCTCTCTTTCTCCCTTTCTTTCTTTCTTTCTTTCTCTCTCTTCCCCCGTGTTTTTTCCCTGGTTCTTTCTGGTTTGAAACCTAATTTCTAGTTCAAGTATTTGCGACAGAATTTATTTCGTCGGTAATTATTTTCCGACGGAAAATTCCGTCGCAATAAATTTTGCTACGGAATTTTCCGTCGTAAAATTAATTTTTCGACAGAAATAAATTCCGTCGTAAATTTTGCGAGGGAATTTCCGTCGCAATTCACATTTTCCGACGCATTTTAGCAACACACTTAATTCCGTCGCTGAAATTAAAGTTTGCGACGGAAAAATAGGTCCGTCGTAAAAAATCCGTCGGTATTAAGCCATTTTCTAGTAGTGGGATCTGAATATTACAACCTTTTGGGGTCTCTACTTTAAGCAAGACAAAACCGGATGTAACCTGATAAACAGGTTAATATATCCACGGGTCGCTATATGATTGGTTTAAATAATTTTTTTTCCTGTTCTCTTTCCTTTCCCCAAACATCACCGTTGCTCCATCTCCGATAACCCGTCTTCCTCCCAAACCACCGACAAATGTGTCGTCAATCTAGCCCTTTAACCGTCGTTCCCCATTGCGACCACCACCTGTCTGAAACCTTACCCCAAAAAACCGCCCCTCCCTAAACCCAGCCCCAAAAACCAGAAACCCAGCCTCAAAAAGCCGCCTCTCCCTGAAACCCAACCTTGAAAACCAGAAACCTGGCCCCGAAAACCCAGCCTCGAACCGCAGCCTTTCCCAGCCACTACTTGCTCACCCCAAAATTCACAAGCCTCGACCCCCTACCCCTCCACGAGCCCAAAACGACCACCATTATCAAACCCCCTTAAAACAGATCGAGGTCAAGGTCGGGGATAGCAGGTTAGCAATAGGGTTGTTGGTTAGGGGTAGGTGGTTAGGGAGATGGTATTGAGAGTGGTGGATGGTCATAAGGTCGGTTGATTGATGACAGCGAGGGAGGAGGATGGTTGGCAGTGGGATGATATTTTTTTTTTAAAAAAAAAAAAAATTTGTTAAATCCAATAATTTTTTTTAAGAAATTTTTTTTAATAATTTAAACCAATTATATGACGACACACGTTATGGGTAACCTGCTACACAGGTTATAAGTTTTTCCGCCTTATTAAAATTGAAACCCCCTAAAGGTTGTAATATTCATGTATAACCCAAAAGTTGTATTATTTATAAAAAAAAAAAGGCCTAAAGGTTGTATTATTTTTGGCAATTTTTCCTTATTAAAATTAACTTTGAATCAACTAAAATAAATTTATTGATATAATCATGAAAAAAATTTAAATGTATTTTTCTAATAACTTACAAAACAAATACTTGGAGGGAACTTGATTTTGAAAAGTTGATTGATATAATCATTAATTTTTGAAAAGCTGATTGATATAATCATTAATTTGAATGTAATTTTATTTTGGAGGGAACTTGAAATTTTTTAAAAGCTGATTGAAGGTGTGTAATAAAAATTTGAAATCCATTTAAAATATTTGGAATGGAGGGAAATCTAAAAAAGTTGACAGATTTCCCACTTGTAGCGTACTGTTTGACAATTAAGTGCAAGTGGGAAGGTCAACCCCATGTGCTTAACTTATTAATTTAAAGTTAATAAATTAAAGTACCCACTATATTCTCTATCTTCTTTCTTAAAATGTGTGCCAAGAGTTATGAGACATTTATTTAGAAACGGAGGAAGTATAATTCAGTGAGAAATAACAATGTATTTTGCTATGAAAATAATTATGAGTATAATTTTTATTTGGTAAGTCATTAATTTAGTGTATATAGAGCTGTCAGTTTCTAACCCGAACCGTTAAACCCGACTATTTCGAACCGATCCGAAAGGAAACTGAACTGTTAAAAGTTCTTTTTTGAAAATCGAAAACCGATCCGATCCGATTGTTTCAAACCCATAACTGAATTGAATCGAATAGTTGCAAACCGTTATTACCCAAACCTGTTATCAAATCGAACCGTTATAACTCGAAACCGAGAGCAACCTGAACCGATTACGTCCGAACCCGATAGTAACCCAACCAAATTTAAACCGAAACTGGCTAAACCCGACTAAAAAATATTATGACTGAACCGCTTATAACGCGTTACCCGTTGTGACCGAACTGTTTACAACCCGAAACCCATTGTGACCGAACTGTTTACAACCCGAAACCCGTTGTGACCGAAGTTTTTACAACCCGTAACCCATTCTGACCAAACTGTTTACAACCCGTAACCCGTTCTGACCGAACTGTTTACAACCTGTAACCCGTTCTGACCAAACTTGTACCACTCACAACGCATTACCCGTAATAATCGAACCGTTATAATCTACAACCCGTTACGACCGAATCGTTTACAGTCCGTAATTCATTATGACTGAACTATTTACAACATGTAAATCATTTTGTCCAAACCTTTTACCACCCGCAACTTGAATTACCAAACAACTTCATCCAATAGCCCATTACATCAAAATTCTTTACCAGTCACAACGTCACAAGGCCATATATCATATATAATATCATATCATATTATACATAGACATGCTTAATGTATTGAATGTAATAGTGTTACTCTTCCCACACCTTTTATTTTATGTTTTTATTAAAAAAAAACAAAAAAACAAAAAATCAAAGATAGTGTACTTGGGTTATTATTTATTAATGTATTGTATAAAGTATCAACTAAAACATTTTTGGGATTAGAAGGCAATTAAAGTTGCTATGTGAAACAATCTATGTAATGGCCATCATTAGGAGGGTTTCACTATATATATATATAAATATATTGACAATAACAAGTTTAATAAATAGACACAAAACTAAGTATTTACATACTACAATTTTTCGAAATTAAAATCGCATTGGATAAAGAAATGGATAATACATTAATACCTAAAAAACACTTATATCATAACTAGGAGAAAATCAGATCATTTCATACAAGTACATATACAACCAAAAGCATCTTTTATGATGCATAAATTAAGTTTAAATTGCAACCATAGAGGAAATAGCTCAATATCAATTACAAAAGCCACCAGTAAGGGTAGACAGAAACCAAAGATCAATTAGTTTTTAGTTATTTACTATTTAGTAATTAGTTAGTCACCATACAAAATTCTCTATAATACTTTTGAGCTTAACAACAAAAGGTGAACATAGCCTAAGCCTAAAATATACGGCTTTTTAATAAATACAAAATGTGACCATAATGCCATGTTGAAGTAGCAGCAATGAACATTTGATTGCGCCCCCTTTACTTGTAAAGAACTGAAAGCAAGAGCATAAAAACGATAAGAAATGAAAAAACAGCAGTTAAATATTAATAAGAACTGAAAGCAAGAACATAATAACGATAAGAAATGAAAAAAACAGCAAGTAAATATTAGAAGAAATTTGGGAAAAAAAAAAAGAGAAAAATTGTCTAAAAGACTACCTCAAGTAGATGATGTACAACTTTCAGTTACTTCTTCCTTACTGATTAAAATACATCTTCATCAATTTCGGTATCATAACCGACTAACCGAGATACCAGTTCTGAGTGGTAACTAACATCTTAACGTTTTTAGGAAGAAGAGCACCCCTATACTTAGTCAAAATACAACCACCCATGCTAAATGATGATTCAGAGGCAACATATGTTCATAGAATAGCCAAAACATCCCTAGCAACTCCAGCTAATGTGGGATACCTCTCAACTTCAGATTTCCAGTACCGGAGAACATCAAACTTTTCTTTCACAACCAATTTTTTCCGAGGTGTAACCAAATAAGCATCAAGATCATCTGTTGGATTTAAAACCGAACCATCATCATCATCAATAGCACCACATAACTAACATAATGATTAAAAAGAAACAAAAAAATAACAAGTTTAATAAATTTAAACAGATCAAACACGCAAAATTAATGATAAATAATAGCAAAAGTATTCACTTAACAAATAATCAAACTTGAAAAATCATTAAATTGTAAACTAAAACACAAATATTCACCTGATATATAGTTGATAGTTTAAAAGATCGACCATCATCGTCTTTACCATCATCAAATTCATTATAGGGTCTGCTAGTCTTTTGCTTTGAGCTAGAAAGAGGCGCTTGAGCGGAATAGAAAGAACACAATTCACCTAGAGCATCTTGAACCCTTTTAACCTTTCTTTCACATTCCTCTCCAACATATAGCAGGTTCAACATTTGCCTCACACATTGAATTTTGAAACGAGGATCAAGAACATCAACAATTGAAAGTATCAAAGAATAATCTTCCCAATAATTCTCAAATTTGTCCAGCATCATTGACGCCATTTCGGCAAGCTTAGGTTGTTTATGCGCTTGAGTGATAGAATACTCAATGAAAAGAACATTCTCAAAATACAAGTTTGATGTGGGATATTGAGAACCAGAAAATAAAGTGGTAATATTATAAAATGGATGCAAAAAGTCGCACACATCTTGAAGAGTATCCACTCATCATCAGAAAGTTTATAATCAATACCCAAAACTCTGTTGATATAAGATTTCAGTGCAGGTTTAGTTTGTAAAGATTTTTGGAGCATTGTATAGGTGGCATTCCATCGAGTAACAACATCAAGACTTAATTTTCCATTAAACACACATTCAGTATCAACAACAGCTTGCTCAAACTGACACAACCTAGAATCATATCCATCTATATACTTGACCACTTCACGCAACTTAACAACACTTTCATCAACAAATTCTAAACCTTTCCTAACAATCAAATTCAAGACATGAGCACTACAACATACATGAAAAATTTGTCGTCACAAGGAAGTGGGGAACAATTCATGACATCTTTTCTAAGATAATCCACCATCAAATCCATAGAACGAGCATTATCAACAGTCATAGAGAAAGCTCTATATTGCAAGTTCCATTCTTTAATCAGATTAAAAACAAACTTTTCTACTTCAATACCAGAATGCGAAGGATGGCAATATCTAAAATTTAAAACTTTAGACTTCAGATTTCAATCATTGTCAACATAATGAGCCGTCAAAGTAAGGTAACCGCGATTAGTGCAAGAAGTCCACAAATCACAAGTAAAACTGACCTTACCACCAATTTTACTCAAAGTATCAAACAACATAGCTTTGCATTTATCATGCTCACAAATACAATATCTAAGAATAATGTTCCTACTCACATGTTTCACATTTCTATTCAAGTAGGTAATCTCTTCTCTACAAAATTCATGCTCGACAATTCGTAAAGGATATGCATGACAAATAATAGCTGTAGCCAACTTACTTAACCAAAGTTTTTGATCAAAAGAAGAGATAGAATTATCAGAAGCAGAACCTTCTTTAGGTTTAAGCTTACATATATCATGATGATGTCTACATGTTGAAGTACCCATGACTGAGTTAGCTTTGATAACCACTCCACAATATTTACAAGTAGCATAGGTGGTGGGTTTTTTTTTAGTAGTGCTATCAACTGGTGTTTTACCATCAAGTATCTCAGTAAGAGTGAAATGTCTCCAAACGTCTGATCTTCGTCCACCTTTAGAAATACATCCACTACCTTGTGCAATTCGTATGATTGGGGGCGTCACAGTAGCAGGTTGAATCTGAACTGTTTGATTTCGAGATTCCATTGTTTCAAGATATGTGTACCTCTCATCATTAGACTCCTCAAATCCACCATACATTACTATAAAACAATTAGACAAAATAATAATTAATAACATAAAATAAGGAGCAATTATGTGTAATAGCTTTGTCACAAACTCACATTCTAATTCAAAATAAAAGAACAATTATCTTAGTACTTAGAGGAGAAAAAGAACAATAATCTTAGTAAAAGAAATAAAGCAAGTTATCAACCAATACAAAAAGAATAGGATGCAAGGATAGCAAGACAATTGTTACTCAAAAGTATTTATGCACTTTGATATGCCCAAAAGGTACCAAGACCCAATCTTAGATTAGGGAATTGATTAACTAAAAGTCCATCTTTATACTACTACTCCTAATCTACGCACTACACTTCTTTTTTTTTTTTAATGAAAAAAAGAGGTTATATTAACTTAAATAAAAACCAAATACAACCAAAGTTTCCAATGTAGCAAAGGAGGCAGCAGACTATACCACCCACCCATAAAACCCTAATACAACATCAAATGGTAGAAAGAAATCCAACTTACATAAATACAGAAAATAGCAACTAACAAAACAAAAAGGCAAAGAGCTACTACTAGCAGAATTGCAGCAGGGGACGAGACCTCTCTAGTTTTCACTTCCATTCAAATCACTACTACGCACTACACTTCAACCAACAAAAAGTATAAAGTATTAAACTAAGTAAATTGAATGTCAAAATAACCAACCACTGTAAAACAAAGTCAATTTCACAATTAAAAAAGTTAAATTATAAAGATAGTAGTAAACGATGATTAAACAACTAGGATAGACATAAGTCATGTAAATCGAGGGTTAAACAACCCAAAAACAACTAGATCTGAACATATACGTCATATTTAATTCTAATGCCATCGATTTTCACACTAATATTACTTAAACATTTAAATAGGGAAAAAAATGATTTTTTTTATTATACTTTAAAGCCTTAAAAAAAAGATCGAAATATACCTTGATTATGTGGAGGAGAAGAGACGTGAATCGTGATATGGGCGAAATGAGCTGAGAGCTGATGAAATATACCTTAATTTTTTTTTTGCAGAGAAATGAGTGGAGAAGAAGGTCAATTTTCTTTCTTTTACAAAGAGGGTCACTAGTTCTAGAGAGAGAGGGGTGGAATATTGAATGGGAGTGATGAAGGCGGTTTGAGGTGGATGAATTAGGTTAACAAGATCAAACAAGTGGTCATATATATATGGTGGGCCTTATTGGGTCATTCTATAAAGTAGGGTCATTTTAGGTGGGAATTTTCCCTCCATCCAAAACTCTACTACGTACTCACTCTTTTTTTTCTTTTAATTTAAATCATTAATTTATCAACAAATTTATTTATTGATTTATTTGTGTTATCTAATTATTAATCTATTTAATATTTCCAAAAAAAAAAATTAAAGTCATGTTTTAATTTATTTAATAAGGAAACTATAAAAGTAACTAATAAGGAGTTTGTAAATAAAAAAAGTAACTAATAAGGAGTTTTTTCTTACAAAAAAAGTAGAATATAAGGAGATTATGACTAAATAACTACTATAGCGTATTTATGATCAGATCAATTATAACCTTAGTGATTCAAATTCATTAACTGATCAACTTAACATGTATAGTCATTTCTCGATTTTGACCCGATATGATACAGATTGTATGACAGTGTAACACAACTCGATTACGACTTGAGTTAGCTCAAATGTACTAGCTTATTATATTTTCTTAAGAAACTAACTTACTATAATTAGTAAATCGCTAATTAAAACAATATATAAATGCAACTATCCTATTACCTATTACTATAAGCCTATAACTTTACAGCGTATTATGATCCGACCAATTATAACCTTATTGATTCAAATTCATTAACTGAACAACATAACATGTATAGTCATTTCTTGAGTTTGACTCGATATGATATATATTGTATGACAGTGTGACACAACTCGATTATGACTTGAGTTGGTTCAAATGACTCACTTTTTCTCATTATTATTAGATCAATCCATTTTATTAATGACTGGTATAGTCATAATAGTTAACCCAATGTGTTTATGACTCAACTTGTTCTAATTTGATATCTATCCATTCAAACTTGTTTAAGTCTCTAGTTGATTTCGATCCGATTTGAATTCATGAATGACCTAATAAACCCAATACTTTATAACTTGACTCGATTAAAGCATTAGTGAACTTATTTGTTTAATTTACTATGACAATATTCAATCAACCCAATTTGCTTTGTGACCCCTATTAATTGTGAGTTTATGACTAAACCCCTTCTAATGTGCTGCCTGATTACCCTAATGTGTTTATGATAAGACCGATTACAACCTAACCCGTTCTTTCCCATTATCTAATTAACCAAACTCGATAATGATAAGAATAGATTTTTAGCCGATATGATTTATGACCCATTTTCAATTTAATCCAAATCGATTATGACTAGAACCAATAATGACCCTGCCCGGTTTTAGCCCAGCTGTTTTGAACTGAAAATTGTTTTCAAAGTGACACAATTTAACCCAAACCGATTATGACCTAAACCGATACTGACACGGCCTGATTTACCTAATTAGTTTTGAACCGAAACCTGTTTCCAAACCGACATATTTCAACCCAGACCGATTATGAACTAAACCGATAATGACCCAAACCAATTTCACCCGATCTGTTTTCAAACTGAAACCCGTTTTCAAACCGAACCAGTTCAACCCAAACTGATTGTGACCCGAATCGATAACAACCCGATCCGATTACGACTCGATCTATTTTGAACCGAAACCCGCTATAAACTGGCAAAACCTGTTTTCAAACTGACCCAGTTCAACCCAAACTGATTATGACTTGAACCGATTACTACCTGATCTGAATAGAAACCGCAATAAATATAACCAAACTGAACCGACCTGATAATTTTCAAAACCAATCCAAACCGAACCGTTGTTAATTTTAAACCATTAAAACCCGACCCATTATAACCCGAAACCGATAAACCCAACCCAAAACTGAACCGTTTACCCAAATTGACACCCCTGAGTGTATATATATGTGTTTTTGTATGATCATATGATTAAATTAATATGGTAACTCTAATATATCTATAATCTATAATACTATTTTAAAACATGAAGTTGGACGAACATGTGTCCTCTTCTTGTTTTTTAATTTCTGATTAAAAAAAAAGTAATCTAGTGCCTTTACAAATATCTTAATTTTCAAACTACATTCTTACATGAAAATTGGTCATTGCCTTTACAAAAAAAAAAAAAAAAAAAATAAAAATAAAAAAAAAATAAATAAATTGATGATGCCTTTAAAATAATGAAAAAAAGTTGATCATGCCTTTACAAAACACAAAAAAAAAAATATTTTTTTTTTCAAACTAACTATAGATTTAAGTTTAATCGTTATTTTAAAACAATTGTATGAAAGGAAAATTTTTCAATTACTACCGCATATTAAAGCGACTTTGAAAATTACTACCGCGAAATAAAAAACTTGTGATTTACTACCATATAAACTTTAAAAAATTTAAAATTACTAACAGCCTCCATTTTAAGTCCTTTATGACGTCACTAACCCACGTTAAACCCATGGTTAAGCAATTTAAGCACCTAAAAAAATTAAAAATAAAAATGAACCAACCCATGGTTACCCCCCTTAACTACCTTAACTAAACCTCCCCCTTCATTCACTTCTGGTTTTTCAGAAAATTCACCATTTGTTAAATCTCTCCAAATTAAAGTTTTTTCTCCAAATCGAAGATTAGTTCTTCCAATCTACCCTCAGGTAAATTTTTAATTTCTATAATTTTGCTATCATTAATGATGTTTAGCTGTTTTCGATTCTAGGGTTCATCAAAGTTTAAGGAGTTTTCAATTTAGGGTTTTTTGTTTGCAATTTTGATTGATTAATTTAGTGCTATTGCATGTAATTTTCTTTGAATTAAACTTTGATTTAAACATAATAAGTGATTTAAGTTTCTTTTTTTTTCCTGTTTAGATGTTTAGAAGGGCAAGGATAGTGGGTTGGAAATGCAAGTGTGGGTTGAATGCTTCAATTATGAAGTTCTGGACCAAAGAATACCCTAGTAGGAGGTTTATAGCTTATCTAGATTTTAATGCAGAGAATAATACAAGGGGATGAACATATTTTGTTTGGTATGATGAAGAAATGACTAATCGGCAAAGGGACTTAATTTTGGGGTTGTTGGAAGAGAAGAAATCAATTAGTTTGGAGAATCAGTATCTGAAGAAATAAATTGTTGATGCAAATCTTAATGCAAGGAAGATGAATACTCAATATATGATGCTGAAAATGAGGCACACAGGTGCAGATTTAGGGGTTGTTTTATTCATTAGCTTCCTTGTTATTGTCATTGCATTGGTTTTGTATGGTGTGTTGTAAAGTAGGTTGTGTTGTTGTTGGGAGCTGGTTTATGTAGTTGTTAGCAAGTAGTTTACGCTAGTGTTAGTGATGATGGTAAATTAGTTATGTAGGGTATGTTAAGGCCAAAATAAATTGTAAGAGATTTGGTTTTGAATAAAATGCAAGATTATTGACTTATCTATTCCCTCTGTGTGTTTTTTAGTGTTACAATTTGACCAAACACACATGTTGAGACATGACTTTGACCACTAATTTATCTTATTATATGTTAGGAAAATTATAGGGAATTTGATATTATGAAAGCATACATTATGAAGAATCCAACAATAATATATTGTACAATAACATTTTTTTTCTTTAGAGTAGTAAACTAATCAAGTCCAAACCATTATGTGAATAGTAAAAAAAGTCAAAATGTAACGCTTAAAAAAAAATACGGAGGGAGTATTTTTTTTTTTTTTGTGTTTATGCTTAAAACTGTAGCATAGATTGATATAGACAAATTGCATCAATAATCAAATACTTAAATACGTAAAAGTAGTTAAAGGTTGTTATAAAAGTTGGAAAAATGTGATGTATTGTCAACAACTTGTACCACAAATTAGGTAAAGCAAATTTGCAAATTACAAAAGTGAAAAGTTACCTGAAATTCCTAAGACTACATTTGCATAAAAAGACTTAATTTCCTACATAATGGCTTTGGCTACTTTGGTATTGGGAGGGGCCTACAGAGGTAATGTTTAAAGCTTGAGAAGATATGTCCACCACTGCACAAAGTCCTGCGTTGGTTGTTATGTTGTTATTTGTTTCTGCTGTAAAATGAACAAAAAAAAAATCATGAACAAAATTTAGGGAAAAAAACGAAGTGTTGTTCCAGATATGTCTCCAGCAATATCTAACTTCAGCTTTTGGCGCAACAACTTTAAATGCTTAAAGTAGTCCCCGCAAAATTGAACAACAAATTAGGGTTAACTAAACTCACTTAAAAACAATAGAAATAAAAGGGAGAAAGAACAATGAGATGCCTAATTTCTGTTTGTCTGACATGAAAGTATAACTATGTCCATTAATTGTCCGAAGAGCAGAAGCCAATAAATCCAAAAACCATATCTAGGAATTTGTATTCTCAACCTCAACAGCACCCCTAGCAAGAGGAAAAATGTTGTTATTCCCATAAGATGCTACAACAACTAAACAAATTCCTGGATGTGCTCCAGTTATATGACACCCTTCTAATCCTATCAATGGCTTACATCCTATTTGAAACCCTTCCATGACAGGTATCAAGCAAATGAACATCCTTTAAAAAATTGGTGGTGGTCTCTCTATGTTGTCACACATACATATTGCCATACTCCCCTCATCGTACTTCTTAATGGCACCAACATAGTCTCAAACAACCTTATATTGCTCCACCCCATTACCATACAATATTAACTATGCTCTAGCCATATCATACAACAATTTGTAATAACCACGGAACACTCTTGTCTTCCTCAACACTCTCTCACCAAAACTCTTTGTGAGTTGCCAATCTTGGCCACTTCTCCAATCCTCAAGGTATCAGTTCTATAGGTGTGCTTGAGCCTCATTCTTGTGATCACAAATGTATCTTCCAACCTTTTCTTTTTCCTAAAACTTTGAAGTCACAAAGTACTTCTCCACAAGTACAAGCTGCTTCTTAGATCTTGTAGGATCCTAAGGGCACTTGCACCTTTTCTTACAATAAGTGGTGACTACTTTCTTCCCATAATGAAGATAGTAGTAATAATTTTGTGATAAGAAACTTCAAAGTGAAGTGAAGTTTGGGGAGTGTAGACACCCATTTGTGTCTCCCCAAAACCGAACCCAGTGATGAGTACCTTTCACGTCGAATCATAATCGAATGAAGTGAAAGTGTGGAAAGGTCTAGTGTTGCGGAAAATTTTTATTTCTTTTCTCTTCTCTCTATTTTTGAAAACTTATTTTAAGAAAACAGCCAATATAGTTGGTTGGTCCATGATATGGGTCCAATAGTAGTGTAGTTGGATGGGGCTTGCAAAGACCTTTCCAACGATATATTATAAGCCCAATTCCGATGAATATTGAGGAAGTTAGGGTCAATTTACTAAACTGGGCCCGGTTTGAGCTTTATATACGGCCCAATGATCTAGGGGAGGGCCTAATATGATTTATCATTCCTAATGCAATTAGGAATGATTTTAGTCTTCTAGAAGGTTCTTTTCATTCCTAAATCAATTAGCATTGATAAATTGACTTTTGTTGACTTTTCAGAGTTTTAATCAAAATCGAATAGCATTTTCGAAGAAATTATATTATTTTATCCTCCAGTACGGTAAACTTATCGGATTTTCGAAAACGCGTTAAATTTGAGCTTGGCGTCTGACCCCAGGCCTTGGCGTCTGGAACCAGGCCTGGCGCTAGCCATTGGCGCCTGGCGCTAGTGCTGGTGCCTGGCGCCAGCTAGCCAGGGTTGGCGCCAGCTCTGTTTTCTGAGCGTCAGACTCTGTTTTGTTAAATTATCTTTTTGACTGATTTTCTCTATAAATATCGTATTTAAAACTCCGTCTTCATTCACCAATTGATTTCATTCATAACCGATCACCTATTCTCTCTAATCATTCACCAATTTTCATGATCTACAATCAGTTTTAATTAGCAATCATTCAATTCCTTCTTTCTTTGATTTTCATACAAAATTCCGCATTCGCAAGATCTAGAAACACCTAGCCATATTCGAAGTTGCCTTCGCCCTAGACGTGAAAGGTTTTAATTTCTGAGGGTTTGGTCCCAAATCTCTCTTTCAATTATTTAATTTAATGGTTTGATTTATTATTTTCCTTGAAGTTACTAACGTGTGTATTTTGTTATTAGAAAGAGGTACGAGACATCAAAGTAAGTACTTTATTGATTATTGATATTATGATGTAGAAATCATGTTTACATTGTTCTTATGATATTCCTAGTATCATGTCTAAGGTAATTTTAATATTAAATATGATTGTTACGATGCTTCCTATATTCTTCCTAATATTTATGATTGTTAGTATCATGTTAGGGCTAAAGCTTTGATCTTTATTGCTTAGTGACATGCTAGGGTTTGTTATTAATTTTGTTAGTATCATGCCTAGGATCTTGCTATTATTATGCTTTAATATTAACATGAACATGATTATGATTATTATTATGATATGATTATTAATTATTATTATTCATAATTGATTTATTATGTTGCTTGATATTTATTGTTATTTCTTGATCACACCTTTTATGCATGTTTAAAGGGAATTGGTACTTGTAATCACGCTTAATAAGATAATTAATAATCTAGTTAGGGTTAATGTGATTATAATTCAAGTGATCGCCAATAATAGATTTATTTGTGCATTAATATTCAACCAACATAGATTAAACAGGTTTAGGGGTAATCCTATTGATTGCATGTTAGTCAAGAAGCGCACATGAATACGATCAGAATAAAGTAGAGGCCTATTATTAGGGCAGGTTCAATCTCTTTTAGGTTGGATTTGTACCTTCATCCCCGAACCCTTATTTGGTTCATGACCTTATGGAGTTGACGATCTCTTGGATCGTTAAGGGGTGTAACCTTCACCTCGTGAACGGTTTACAAGTTCCTAAAAAACTTGTTGGCGACTCTTTTGCTCTATCTTCTTCCCTTTTGGACGCCACCGTACTTTAGTGTATGATCACAGTGGGGTTCAAGCTAGTGGGATTTTAAAGGCTTGAAATTATTCCCTACAGTTTTTGGCGACTCCACTGGGGAGGATTTCTATTTTAATTCCTGAATTTGTTTCGGCAATGATTTAGAATGAGTGGATGAGACTCGAAAAGTTCTAAGTATTTCAAGTGCGTAATTTTGATTAACATTATTGTCATATGCATAAAAATGATCTCATTGGAAAGACCATCCGTAATGAGTTAAAAACATAGGATTTTACACGTAGGAAATTTGAGAAATGTCTTTCACAACTAGGACTGAAATAACACCGCGCGAAACTGGAAAATTTTATCAAGCACAGAAAGCTGCTGAGGCATGTGGGAAGTAGCGTCAGGGGCTAGAGCTTGGCGCCAGACTTTTAGCTGTAGCGCCAAACGCCAGTATTGGCGCCAGGCGCTACAGTTAAAAACTGGCGCCAGTCTCTGATTGCTGGCGCCAATTTCCCCCAATACCGAGCCAGAAATATGCGTTCTAATTTCGACCGGTTTTTCGTATTGTTTGCTCGATCCTACTTCCTGATTGAATTTTTTCTCACTTTTTTGAAACCCATATGTGTTCTACATATGGACATAACCCTCTAGGAATTCATGCTTCATCTACCCGATTGAACGCTCCGTGCAACAAAGGGTACATCCGAGATGTTGAATTCACCAAACCATGGAAGTGAGTTTTTTCTAAAACTCGCGGTGTCCCATCCACTCGCGCCAACCCTTCACGGTTAGGCTTCCGCGCGGTGCATCCGGAAAATTAACTAGGGACCCTCTTTGACTAAACCATATCCCGAACTTTAGATAACTAGATCCATGGTTAGGTTGCGAACTCATTGCATCATATTGTGCCTACTTGACTAATTGTGCATTATTTGTTGTGCATATATATTCTATGTTTCTCTTAACCGTTTGTTGACTTGTGTTGAGATTAAATAAATTAATGACTTAAAGAACTTTGCCTAATTAATTAATTTGAGTCAATAAAGTCTAATATTTTAATCGGAATTGACCTAGTACGACTTTAGGCATACCCCAGTTGACTAATAACACCGAAAACAGTCCCAGACCGAAGCTCCAATATTGGCGCCAAGGTCTGAGCTGTAGCGCCACACTATGGAGTGTAGCGCCTGACGACATCAATGTTGTCTGGCGCCAAGCTCTACATTGTGACGCCAGTCCTGTCGCTTGGCCGACAGTTCGGATTATTGGTCGAGTCATCACCTAGTGTCTAATTAACCAGTTTGCTAATTAATTCGGTTAATTTTCGCTGTCAATAACACCTTGTCGAGTCATTAATCGAGTCTTAGTCACATAGTCTAGCCACATGTTCATGACACGAGTCTTAACGCACCATATACACTCACTAGTCTTAGCACACACTTTCAGTACATCACCATGACCATGTCTTAGGTCCATGCATGAGTCGGTCTTTCCGTCATTTGAGTTGGGGGTACATTCTATTCCTAATCCTTCATATCCCTCCATCTAAATCTTCTTCACATTCTATTCCAATCTTTCTTCACTTCCTCCATCCATTGCATGTTGAATAAAGTTTAAGTCAAATAATTAACAATAAGTATCCCCAAATTCCTTTTCCACAGTACTTGGTTAAGGAGAGAAGGGCGATTAATCAAGGACAACCTCTTTATTCAGGTCTCGCTTTTTTGATAAACCGATTCGTCAAAAGAGGAAGGCTAAGAAGATAATGGCAACTCAAGAAGAAGTCAATGATCTTAAGAACCAATTGGCTACCGTGACTGAAACACTGAAGCTTCTCGCACTCAAGGTTGATGATCCCGTGAAGCAACAACAAATGAACCTCATGCAAGAAAGTTTGAGGAAGCTATCTAATGACTATAAATTTCAGGGCATGAGTTCACAAGGGGTCTCGCTGGACAAGGAACTTCTTCCGCATAAGTTCAACGCCACTGACATCCCTAAATTCAAGGCAATAGATAACCCTTATTTTCATCTAAGAGATTTTGAAACCATAATGAGTATTAAGGGTATCGATAAGAAGGTTTTTTCCTCTTTGTTCTCACTATCTCTTGAAACCGTTTGTCAACAATGGTACTTCTCCCTTGACAAGGAGAAAACCTCTACCTGGGAATCGATAGTAAACGCTTTCGTTGATAGATACAAGTGCAATATCCAAGTTGAAACCGACCATAGACAACTTGAGATTCTAAGACAAAATGAGAATGAAGGTTTCACTTCTTTCTTTAATAAATGGAGGGAAACTTCCGCCAAGATGATTGAGGTCCCCACCGAAAAGAAGTCTGTGAGGATGTTTATCAAGAATCTCCAAGAAAAGTATTCAAAGCACTTAAAATATCAACACAACTTGAATACTTTCAAGGTCGTCTATGACATAGGTATCGAGATCGAAGACGACCTCACAAAGCAAAAAGCTACTAACAATAGTAACCACGGTGGCTGGAAAGGAAAGAAGAACGACAATCCTTCTTCTTCCGAAAACGCCCACTCTAGTGTTAGTACCTTTGACCATAATGATGTCTTAGCCACGGACAATCAAGGATCTAAAAGGAAACCCAGGCGAGAGTTCACACCCATTGGAATACGATGCTGCTTTCGACCGTCTCTATGATCGAGGATTAATCAAACCTATTGGCCCTACCGAGGATCCAACACCAGAAAATCGATCTTTGAGATGGAATCCAAACTCCTATTGCAAGTACCATCGAGGGCGCGATCATACTACTGATGAATGCTACAGGTTTCAAAACCTCATTCAAGATCTCATAGAGGCAAATAAGATCCCATTGCCTCTAGCTAGCGAGAAGACTGGGTGATGTCGGAGCAAACAACACAAGACAGAGGCGAGCTTCAACGACAGGATTTCATGACCTCTTTTCTATTTCTTTTTCATTTTTTCCTTTCCCAATAAGTCTAGCATAGGCACCTTTTCTTTTCCTTTAGATTAATTTTGTTAGTTTTTTTTTCCTTTTTCCCTTTTTAATAAAATGAGCATTTATTTCCTTATATATGATCATTTCATTATATTGCATCAAATATATATATAAAAAATAAAAATAAAAATAAAAAAAATAAAAAAAATCCATGTCGAATTAAGCACAAGGTATACCAATGATTTGAGGCACCCCTTGTAGCCACATCATATCTTCTTTCATCTTCCAAATTTACAATCCTTTCTTCATAAACCACTTTGAGCCTCGTCTAACGATAGACCCTTCTTTTTTCAACCTACATTTACCTAACCTTGGGATGGGATGGTGTGCAACTTATGCAATTCTAAAGAAAGCTTAAGCAAATTCAAAACAAAGCAATAGCAAAAAATAAGCAATAATAAAAAACGAAAACAAGTGTACAAAAGGGTAAGTGTTCCAATGTCTTTGATATGAAAGTATCTTCGATAAGAACACGTCTCAGATTACGTCTCTTATCGAGTGCTCGGTACCGTGCCTGAGAAACATGAATGCTAAGTGAGTGGATAGACCGCATGATCGAGATTGCCCACGCTTATGAAAATAAAATAGATGCTAAAGCAAAAGATAAAAGAGAGCTAAAAAAGAGTAGAAACTCAAGCATAAATATAAAGATTCAAAAGCGAGGTTGCACACCTTGGGGGCTTATCTAGGGTCTTGAGCCTTTTTTATCCCCTTCTTCTTCACCTTTAGCCTAACCACGTTACAACCCTTAAAAAGACCTTTTTGAGGTATACACACACTTGTGCGAGGTTTGGCTAGATCTACGTTCGGCCTGATTCCTAACGGATACGTAGGCAACTTCACATCGAGGTGCGGCCGTAATTAAAATGCATTTACATTCACATTCACACACTCACACCATGATCATATCAAGGGATTCCCTATGATCATCCCTATTCACTTAGAGTTAGACTTGGGGGCTTGATCCCTACATCATTAGCTTACCTAGCCTAAGAGTCACCACCATTTGACACTTTTAAAATATATTTCTCCACACACTTAGCCCTTGCGGCCTAGCTTTAGTGTCACTATCACACACTGCACAGATACATGACCAAATATACTTCCCTTAGGAACCCTTTGTCATGAAATCTTAATACAATGCTGAAGCATGCCTTGTCATATCAACATCACTCATCATTGCATCACGAAGCATGAAGTACTTAGCCTCCGTGCCTAAGTTACTCAAATACTTTCATCATTGAGTCAACAGTTGAGATAGCCTAGGATGGGTTAATAATTGCACAACATTTGACTAAGCTCATTCGACATGCACCTTCAAAACTTCGATTCTGTTTCGCGTCTTTCTTTTTTGGGAGAAAGTCGGTACCCTCCACAAAAATTACGGAAATTTTTTGCTTTTTTGCATTTTTGGGTCACATTAAGTCAACACTATGCACACACGGGTCACGAATCACACGTGTCATTTTACTTCGAGTCGAGTCAACCTCGAGTCAATCAATCACAGAGAGTCAAGTTTATACCTTGAGTCGTGTCAAGTCAATGAGTCAAGCAACATTAAACCTTAGGTCAACCCTAAGATGATTAAAAAGAAATTGGCAAAGTTCTATAGTCAAAAATAAATACAGGTGCAGCAGAACAGGGAAGACCCTACTCCAATTCTTGGCGCCAGAAATATTTCAGCAGCGACAGAGCTCGAAGCCTCTCCAAAAGGTGATTTCGACTTCATATAACAATTTCGGGTTCCTTGGTACGCCAGTTAGCCCCTATAAGCAATTTGACATGATTAAGTAGTCAGTTTGATTACAGTCTAAGTGATCGACCTGACGAAAGATCGTCTCACTTAGCTTAAGCGCTTAAGTATTGGCTCATTACAAGCGCCAAAGCATCAGTTCAAAAGCAAGCACTTAAACGACAATGTTTCCAAATATGGATTGTCGCGCATTCTTATTAAACAACAAGGTTTTCCAAAAATTGGATTGTCATCCCCAACTGACAATAATTCCAAAAATGGATTGTCGTGCATCTTCTTCAAACGACAATTTTTCCAAGATTGGATTGTCATCTCTAGCAAGGTTTCCAAGCGTGGATTGTCGTGCTCCTTCTTTGTTGGCAAGTTTTTCCAAGTTCGGATTGTCATAAATTTGTCGGCTCGTAGGCAAGTTTTCCGAGATTGGATTGTCATACACCTAGTTCCCTATGGCAAAATTTCCCAAAGGATTGTCGTAGATCTTTACTCATCATAAATTTTAACAAAAGTTCCTCAACGTGGATTGTCTTCAGCAAATGGAAAATTTTCCCGAAGTGGATTGTCGGTCGACTCTTTTTTTGCAAATGTTCCAAAATGCGGATTGTCAATCGTGGCAATATTTTCCTAAGAGGATTGTTGCATAGCATTTGTCAAATTTCCAAGGTGGATTGCTTTCAAGAGTTATATTCCAAGATGTGGATTGTCGATCGTAGCAAAGTTCTTATGAAAGATTGTTACGAAGCATTGGCAACTTTTTCCAAAATCGGATTTTGGCAAATTTTCCGAGATACGGATTGTCGCTTCATCGTGGCAACATTTACAAGAATGGATTGTTACAAAGCATTGTCAACTTTCCCTAAATCGGATTGTCATACATCATACAAGAGTTGTGTTGGAAACTATTCCCAAAGAAAAGAGGATTGTCATCACAGCAAAAGCACCGACATACTGGTTCACAAACAACTAAGGATTGTTTCAAGAGAAGCAATCTTCGATAATATTCCCTTGGACGTGGAATATTATCAATGCGGATGAGGATTGTTTCGAGAGAAATAATCTTCGATGGTATTCCCTTGGACGTGGAATACTATCATAGCGGAGGAGGATCGTTTCAGGCAAAGCAATCTTCTATATTGGAAGCAGTTACGGGTGTAGCAGTTTTCAAGCAGGATGGCATTCTCTAGCTTGTAGGAGGTCATCAAAATAACAAGGATGCAACAACAATCGGTTACTTTCAGAGACGTGTGCTCGACGGTGAAAGATACGCGTTTCTTAACTCTCTTATCTGTTTAACTAACGCTAGTTTTGCAGGTATCGGCATTACTAGAGTGATTTAGGATCGCAAAACGTTCTGAATCATTCTCCGTCCCTATCGATACTTTGACTTTTGTTTTCAAAACTTGCGTTTCTCAAAACTCAGTCAAAGTAGGGGCTTCTGTAGACACCCATTTGTGTCTCCCCAAAACCAAACCCAGTGATGAGTACCTTTCACGTTGAATCATAATCGAATGAAGCGAAAGTGTGGAAAGGTCTAGTGTTGCGGAAAGTTTTTGTTTCTTTTCTCTTCTCTCTGTTTTTGAAAACTTATTTTAAGAAAACAACCAATCCAGTTTGGTTGGTCCATGATATGGGTCCAATAGTTGTGTAGTTGGATGGGGTTTGCAAAGACCTTTCCAACGATATATTATAAGCACAATTCCGATGAATATTGAGGAAGTTATGGCCAATTTACTAAACTGGGCCCGGTTTGAGCTTTATATACGGCCCAATGATCTAGGGGAGGGCCTAATATGATTTATCATTCCTAATGCAATTAGGAATGATTTTAGTCTTCTAGAAGGTTCTTTTCATTCCTAAATCAATTAGCATTGATAAATTGACTTTTGTTGACTTTTCAGAGTTTTAATCAAAATCGAATAGCATTTTTGAAGAAATTATATTATTTTATCCTCCAGTACGGTAAACTTATCGGATTTTCAAAAACGCGTTAAACTTGAGCTTGGCGTCTGACCCCAGGCCTTGGCGCCTAGAACCAGGCCTGGCGCTAGCCATTGGCGCCTGGCGCTAGTGCTGGTGCCTGGCGCCAGCTAGCCAGGGTTGGCGCCAGCTCTGTTTTCTGAGCGTCAGACTCTGTTTTGTTAAATTATCTTTTTGACTGATTTTCTCTATAAATATCGTATTTAAAACTCCGTCTTCATTCACCAATTGATTTCATTCATAACCGATCACCTATTCTCTCTAATCATTCACCAATTTTCATGATCTACAATCAGTTTTAATTAGCATTCATTCAATTCCTTCTTTCTTTGATTTTCATACAAAATTCCGCATTCGCAAGATCTAGAAACACCTAGCCATATTCGAAGTTGCCTTCGCCCTAGACGTGAAAGGTTTTAATTTCTGAGGGTTTGGTCCCAAATCTCTCTTTCAATTATTTAATTTAATTGTTTGATTTATTATTTTCCTTGAAGTTACTAACGTGTGCATTTTGTTATTAGAAAGAGGTACGAGGCATCAAATTAATTACTTTATTGACTATTGATATTATGATGTAGAAATCATGTTTACATTGTTCTTATGATATTCCTAGTATCATGTCTAGGGTAATTTTAATATTAAATATGGTTGTTACGATGCTTCCTATATTATTCCTAATATTTATGATTGTTAGTATCATGTTAGGGCTAGAGCTTTGATCTTTATTGCTTAGTGACATTCTAGGGTTTGTTATTAATCTTGTTAGTATCATGCCTAGGATCTTGCTATTATTATGCTTTAATATTAACATGAACATGATTATGATTATTATTATGATATGATTATTAATTATTATTATTCATAATTGATTTATTATGTTGCTTGATATTTATTGTTATTGCTTGATCACACCTTTTATGCATGTTTTAAAGGGAATTGGTACTTGTAATCACGCTTAATAAGATAATTAATAATCTTGTTAGGGTTAATGTGATTATAATTCAAGTGATCGCCAATAATAGATTTATTTGTGTATTAATATTCAACCAACATAGATTAAACAGGTTTAGGGGTAATCCTATTGATTGCATGTTAGTCAAGAAGCGCACATGAATAAGATCAGAATAAAGTAGAGGCCTATTATTAGGGCAGGTTCAATCTCTTTTAGGTTGGATTTGTACCTTCATCCCCGAACCCTTATTTGGTTCATGACCTTATGGAGTTGACGATCTCTTGGATCGTTAAGGGGTGTAAATTTCACCTCGTGAATGGTTTACAAGTTCCTAAAAAACTTGTTGGCGACTCTTTTGCTCTATTTTCTTCCCTTTTGGACGCCACCGTACTTTAGTGTATGATCACAGTGGGGTTCAAGCTAGTGGGATTTTAAAGGCTTGAAATTATTCCCTACAGGGAGTATAAGTGATGGTGCATGAGGTTTGGGAAGAATCTTACTACAGGGAGGAAGGTGATGGCAGAAGACAGTGACGTGGAAGAGCTTTTAAAAATTATAGACTAGGAATACACGGTAACTTTATATGTGGTGTTTGAAGTAGACACTTAGGATAAGTTAAATGTGGGGCCTCTAGAATCCAATTCAATATCGGTAGGTGGTAGAGAAAAAGCCAATATAAATGAAAAATCCTTGTCATCACCAGCCAAACAACCTTCTTCGAAAACCCTACTAAAAACCAATCACTCAACCTATCAATCAAAGAAGAAAAGGATTTAGCCTCAGCAAACCCTAAATTCAAGCGTCCTAGACATGATTTCAGGCCAAAATGTCAATTAGAAGAAAACTTATAACTGACTCCTCTAATTCTTTACCAAGTGTTCTAGTGCATATTTTGTATGAGGTGTTCAAGCATGTTGTATGACTAAATGTTTATTGATGAAAGCATGCAATATACGAAATATTATATGTGAGTTATCAAGATTGTATGATTGAACACCGAACTTAATTTTTTGCAAAAAAACTGTATTATATTGTTATGGGAAGGGTTTTCTATTGGTAGTCAAGCTTGTTTTCTTGTAGGATCCCTAAACCCATACATTGTGAGTTTCCATGATGAGAATTTTGAGGAATGTTAAGGATTTTGAGAGTTCAATTGCTTATGTTAGGATTGTTCGCTTTAATGTTCTTATTTGAGATGTATTTTGGAAGAAATATTAGGATGCACATCATCACATGGGTGTGAGTATTGTGTTTTGGTATAGTTGTTGTAACACCTTGTCTAGTTATTAAAAATGAGTACTTGGGTTTTGTGCACTTGTGTATGGAGACACAAAGGTATGAGAATTAAGAGATTGATACTAATGATTAAAGAGCTTGTAATTAGGAGAAATTGTGATTCTATACCCATTCGAGGAATATGTCTTGTCTTTGAACACGAGTTTGAATTGGAATCAAAATTGAACAAGAGCCCAAGAGTGGTGAGCATAGGAATTGATTAGAGATGAGTAATGATGAAAGTTATTATATAAGCCGAGGGATATTCAATTCAAATCAATTGAAGTTTGACATTGTAAGCTTAGTGCCTTATCATTTCTTCTGAATAAAGTTTTTATTATTTTGGGATGGAGAATTAAGCATATATATTTTAATATATGATCGGAGTCTTGAGAAATCATGATTTTGTTGAAATATTAAAGACTTTTGTTTTGTTGAACCTTGAGAACATTTTCCTATGTTCAACCTTGAGAATATTGACATATTATTTAGGAGTTATGAGTATTTATTCTTTAACCTTGGTAATGAGAATGACTATTTTACTTCAAAGAGTCATAGCAATGCTACCACTTTGGAGAGTTCTTCAATTTATTCACCTACTCTTTTAGAGTTGTTCAACAACCTTATGATTTCTATTGTATTTCCAAGAGCTACTTATTCCTTTCTCTCCTTTAATTTTTGAGTAGCAATTCATGGGGATATTTTTATTTTTGATTGTTTGTTTAATTATATGAACTATGGTTGTTTATCAATCATGATTTTATGCATTTGAATTATTGGGAATGAGGACAAAAATATTTTACCTCAAACCTTAATTCGAATTAAATAACAATTGTTTCTTGATTGAAGTTTATTGGTAGGTGTCAGTTGATTAGAATAATAGGAAGCTAAGTGTTTCAACCAAACCTATATAGCAACCAGTTTTATCATCAGGAAAGTATGGTGACAAGAAACAATTCCAGTGATGGAAATGATTTAAGCAAGGTAGTAAGGCAAACTTGATAGATTGCCAAGGATAATATAACCACCAATAATCTCGTAGTGGAAAAGGGTGTAGCAAGATAGTGTTAAAAAGTGAAAACCACCTAAACACCATAGGGAGATCAACTCCCACGGTTTATAAGGGTTGAGTTAAAGAGCTATGCAAGTTGTTTAAAGGAAAAATGTGTCTTGAGAATTTGAGAGTGAATGAAAGTTTGTATGGTAAGTACTAGAGAGAGTTGGTTTTATCATGTCAATGGGAACGAACAAGTTGTGAATACACCCATTCGTATTTGAGGGACATTTGAGATAGCAAACCCGAAATAAGTTATACCAGTCTTTCATGCAGAGAGAAGGACAATATCATGAAGTTTAAGTGGAAATTAAAATATTGCTTGTTTTAGAGTAGTGCTCCAAGTTGTTAAGATCTCTAGGTATTCAAGGAAATGATGTAGCTTTAAATTTGAAGGAATGAGTTAAAGGATGGCGAACTATGATTTTCAATGGTGGTTGTCAAGACATTAAGTTTTTGGGAGTTTAATTGAATCGTATTAAGAATAATCAATTCATGTATTCATTGAAAAGAAGGTGAGACTAAGGATAAAGATAAAGAGTCACAACAAGAAAGAAGGTAGGTGAAAGGCCAAGAAGATAGCTAAAGAAGCTTTAAAGGAATATTTTGGAAATGAGAAGAAGTATGAAGGTTGCTTGAGTAACTCTTGAAAATTAAGGAAATTTGAACTATGAAGACACGGTATACTTGAAAGTATCGAGAATATTGAACTATGGATATGAAAATGTCATAAAAGAGTAGAATTTATGACAAGATTTATGAATTTGATTGAGATGTGTTGATATAATTTGAGTAAGAATTGTTTATGAGGTGATTGAAGTTGAGAATATTTATGGGTCACGAGATTTATTCAAGGGATGCTAGAAAAAAGATTATGGATTTATTAGAGGAGAAATGTAAGTAAGAGAAGTATAAGCAAAGGATATAAATGTTAAGTGAAGTTGGAAGATACTATTAAAGTCATTGAAAGAAGGTTACATCGCCTTTGGGAGCGCATGTAATTGTTAAAGAGGAAGGAGGAAAGTGTCTGTAAAGTGCCTATGGGGGATTGATCAACATGACAATGAAGAATAATTATCTTTGATTTAATGCGACGATTCGTTTGATCAAATAAAAAGAGCAAATATAATTTCGAGGTTAGACTTGAGGATAGGAACTACGAAGAAAGAATATTCGAAAGAGGACATTTCAAAATTGGCATTTATGACGAGATTTGGATGATTTGAATTTTCATTTTTGCCTTTTGGGATAATGAATCACCTATAATTTCTATAGACTTATAGCATCCAGTGTTTATGGACTTATAGAACCCAATGTTTTCATAGAAGGTATTTTGGTGAATTCGAAATATGGAAGTAAAGGGCAATGAAAACACATGTAATGTAGTTTGCTAATGTTAGGATAGAAGCGAATGCACCCAAGATTTTCCTAAGAGTGAGTTGTGATTGAAGAAAGGACCATTTTGGGAGACCTTGTGGTAAAGTATAGAGGTAACTGTTGGTGTAGCAAATATAGAAGCGGTGAATTATGGACTATGTGATAAATAAATTGTTGTTTGAGGTTTTTTTAAGTTGGACAATAGTGTAGAAGATTTTTGATGGATTTGAAAGGATCATTGACAAGTGAATGCCCTGGCGGAGAATAATAGAAAGTTCATGGGGGAATAATAAGTGTGAAATAATTTTGTATTGAAACATGCATATTCGAGTGAAGTTTAAATTTTGAAGTAGACACTCACACATAAGGATTTGAATATGTAACAAGAAACGATTGGAGGTGATAAAGGACCATGGATGGGACATTCAGTATCATTGAAAGGAGAGTAGTGTATTGGATGGATACATTGGTAATAATGATAAAGTTAATGGGGAATAAGGAAATTAACCTCCTTGAAAGTGCTGGAAAAAAAGTAAAGAAAATGTTAGGGTAACTAGAGTATGAGACCAACAATATTCGAGGAAATGAATAAAAATCAAGAAGAGAATGTGAATTGGGTCGAATTCGTAAGAGGATGTGTTATTTTAATATTCATGGAGATAAAAGCTTGAATATACTTTGTAAAAGTAAGAAGTCTAAAGGAAATATAATGGAAGGAAAGTGAAATACACACTGGAAAGGATAAGTTGTAAAAGGATTTGATAAAGATGTATTGATGGTTTACAGTGATTGTTTCATTTAGATTTTGGTGGATAGATTGCCTAAGTCCACGATGTTTAAAACTGATGAAGGAAACTTGGGGGATGGAGCAACTTGCGAAGGCTAACATCAAATTCGCTGTGAGACTACATGGAGTTCCTAAGAATATCATATTAGATAGAGATTTCTAGTTTCTTTCAAGATCCTGGAAGGTATACATGAGAACTTTGGTAATACATTGAGGGCGATAACAACATCCACCAAGTAATAAATGGACAAACATAAGGAATATTTGACTTTGGAGGTCATGTAGAGAGCATGTGTATTCAATTTCAAAAAGGATGTAAAGATAGCATTAGAGTGAAAACAAACACAAGATCACCATACAAGCTACCATTGTCATGGAAAAATTTTAAGTTTTTGCATAGACATAGCCATGAAAGTTCACTATGTCAAGGAATATAAGTGAGATGATCGTTTAAAGAACTAAACATAAAGTGATGTAAGTGAAAAGTATTCACGAATGGATTTGAGTGGTGCTAGTTAAACAAGGGAAAAGTGTTATTGAAAGTATAACCCATAAAACAAAGGATAAACTTTGAAAATAATAAAGAGGATAGTCCAAAGTATATAATAATGCAAGTTTGCGTAAAATTGGTAAAGTGGCGAATAACTTAGCCTTATCATTGGACCTTGGTAAGGTATAAGACATTTTTCATAAGTCATTGTCAAAGAACATTAACTAAATGTATTAGTTGCAAAGGAAACTATGGAGTTGAAAGCTAGACATAATCAAGGTTTTGGATAGAAAAGTGCTTCATACTTTTACTAAAGGATTGGTAAAAGATAGTGTAATTATTATAGTATGATGAATTAAGGATTAACAATATTATTGGTACTCGCAATAAGGAATGATATTAAGAAATATTATGATTTTACCAAGGATGCAATGAGAAAAAGAACAAGATAACTCTAAGTTTGAATTAAGTGGAGTTACGGGGGCGTAACTCGTTTTCTTTAAGGGGGGTAGAGTGTGATATAATTACACGCTTTTCCCTTAATGTTGGCATTTTAAGTGCTTTTTCGATCAGTTTCACACTGATTTTGTTATTTAGTTGATTGTCTTACACACTAGGATATGTAAGTTTATTACCAAAGTTGATTCTTACACTAATGTTAGTGTGAGTTTGTTAGATAGTCTAATAGTTTACACATTATTTTGTGTAAGTTTGTTAGTAAAGTTATTATCTTACACACTAGTTTGTGAATAGATGAGGTAGAAAGTAAGTATCACAAAAGTACAACAACTAAAAATATTCAGGAAATTTTAAGAAATTACAAGCACTTATTTGTTTTCAAGCGAGCTTTTTCTTGTTTTCGTACCTAAGTTTCGGGGACAAAACTTCTTTTAAGGGGGTAGACTGTAATACCCCGTATTTTAATGTATTTTATATATTATTTATTTAATTATAAAATATATTTTGGGTCAAACTATTTTAATTATTGGATTATAAATAAAGCAAGTATTTATATTTGGGTCAATAAGTATTTAATCCAAATGCAGCTTTTTTTCTTAATAAACCAATTCATCCTACTTTTTTATTTGGGTTAACTATTTTATCATGTAAGTCCATGACTTTATAAAGCCTAAACCTACTCTAATTACTCTACACTATATATATCTACTAAATCCCTAAAATTCCCCACACAAAAAGTCAAATGGTCAAAGTGGACTCTTTTTTCTTTTCTTTCTTCTTCCCCTTTTCTAATTCTCACGTGGGATTGCACCATGGGTTCCAAATTCCAAGTGCTGCACTTCCACACCCCACGCTGCTGCAGCCGCCGGGAACGGCCGGTCGGCCACCTACCAGCGACCCCAGCCGGCCAGGGGCTTCCCCTCTCCTCTTCCTTCTCTTCTTTTTTTCTCTTTCCTCTTTATTTCTTGCGTGAGACCACTTCACATGGTGCTCGGGTCTGCGTGGCTGCTCTTCCACCCGTCGGAAATCGGCGCCGACACCCCTCACCACCGTCGTCATCATCATCATCACACCTTTCTGATCTCTCTCCTCGTTTGGTTTAATTTCTTTAATTTGTATAATTATATATTTTAGTAGTGGTTTTGGATTTTTATTATTGAAACTTATTTAATTAGTATCAAATCATGTTTTTAATGATTCAAAACTAATTTTTAGATTATAATTGGTTTTAAAATTTCAGATTTTGGGTTATGGTTCATACATTGGGGTTTTAATTCATCTAGGATGTGATTTTAGGGTTCTATGATAAATTGAATTGGGGTTTTTAATGTGTTTTATGTTTCCAATTATTATTGGGCATAAATTGTATAATGTAATGGAGTTTTAAAGAGGTTTTTGATTAGTTTTAGTGTTGGAAATCGAGCCTAGTGTTGGTTTTGATGATTTTATAAAAAAGGGTTTAATTACCCATTAAAAGAAAAGTTATTTAGGGAGTTTTAGATAATTTCAGATTATTATTAGTTGTTTAAAGTGAATTTTAGTTGCTGTGTATACAAGGAGAAGTAATATAGTGTTATTGTCTCTTAATGTAAGAGACTTGGTTTCAGAATTTATTGTAGTGTATTCGGCTTTTTTAAGGGCTTATTTGAGGTACGTACGCGTACTCATAAATTTATTAAGCGTGTAGAAACATGCTAGGATTTACTTAATTGATTCCAAGTTAGTGTCATGCTAGGAATTGATTGGAATGGTTGAATTGAAATGAGATTTGGTGATTTGAATTGGATTGATCGGATTGAGAATGGTTTTGGTGAATTGTTTGTGAAGCATGATTGTTTTAAATAAATTATTTATTGGAATGGGTGATATTGAAATATTGTCATTAAACCATATTTTTATTATTGGCACGTTTGAAGGTTTATTTAATTAAACAAAATGTTTAATTTGGTTTGGAATATTGAAAAGGAATTTTATTATGGTTTACATAATTTTTATTGATGCTATAAGCATGAGGAAAGATCTATTTAAGTGTCTTTGTACAAGAGGAATAAATTATATTTTGGTGCCTTAGTGCACTTAAGGTGTTACTAACACCGAGGGATAGGATTTGTGGCGCATTATGCGTTTAAGGTATCTTTGACACCGAGGTAGATTTAAAAAGGGTTCAACATTAAATATTATGTGGTTACTAATTATTCAAGAATTAAATTGGTATGTTTGATTGTTTGATTAATTATTATGAACGATTATGGTTTGAGAGTCGTCACCAAGTCTAACAATATGTAAATAACGTAAAGTGAAAGAGATTACGCACCAAAACTCTTGGAACGTATATACCTTGAGTATGAACATATGGGGGGATCGTAGTTATGGGGTTTTATATTTAATCATAACTTCTACTGGGGGTATAGGACGCTGTACTTTCCATTTTATTATGCGCAGGAATTTTGCCGCTTACGAATGGTTCTTTTATACTGGCACGTTTAGCTCCCGTGTTAGTACCCGCTTATTAGGGCAAGTTAGGGGGGAAACCCGTTCAATGCGTAATCAATCTAAATAAATAAATTAGTTATTTATTGGATGGCCATGTCGTATGTTGTGTGTTTGTAAACAGGTGCAACAAGGTAAGTTGTGTGATGATAAGGTGAAAGCATGTTAATGTGTTCTATTTACGCTTATGTACTTAGCATTGATGATTGTGTGTTTGTATGTTTGTTTGGTCTTGTCTTTACTTTGGCCCTACGACGACTCATTTCTAATGGTGAGTAGTGGGGACAAGACAAGAGGAATTTTTCAGGTGATGAATCATATTCATGATGGGCATGAGTGAAGAGCGAAGAGCGAAGCATGCTTAGTTTCCATAAGACTATGATGTGATTCATCTCTTTATTTATTATATTATATTATGCTTTTGAGACAAACACAAAAGTTTTAAGTTTTATTTGGTTTTACTAAGGGCCTACAATGGTTACAAGTTGTAGGTTGACTTCGTTTGACTTTGGTTTGACTTTACTTTCGTCGGGTTGACTTTCTAAGTTAACTTGTTTTGAATGTTTTTAAAGATAGTCTTCCGCTGTGTGTCTTTGATAATTGCTTTAGCCGTTTTCACGGTGGCGGTAATATCTTATATTTTCCTATTTTGAGTTTTAAAAAGAGCAAAACAGGTATTTTAAAGGAAAGGAATTTCTAGGTGTTACATAGAGTTCCTTGATAAAATCGATGTCTTATGGATGGACTTAAAGTTTTCCGCCATATCATGAGGGCTGCATGTCATTCACGAACAATATGGAGCGTGCTTTCTTCCGACGCACCTGCACAGAGTAAACACTTAGGGCCATTAGTTAGCCTACGCTTAAAACGATTTAGATTTCCCAAAATGTGATCATGGCAGGGCAAGCTAGCCATAAAAAGGCTCTAAAGCACTGCTAAACTGAAGTGTTCCAACTACCAAATCACCTCCCAACACTCTTCATCTAAATTATCGGTTTCATTCTTCATTATGCTCAACATTCTTCCAATAAACCAAGTCGCTAATGTTCGGATCAACACCCATCTCATAACTCTATATTTTCTTGAGCACTGTTTGATCCACGTAGGGAAAATATATTCCATCTCCAACCAAATCCCTCTTCCGACATTTTCTCAACGGTTACACTTGGAAGCTCCATAGGAAAGGGTTGTGTAGACATCTACTTTTGGTCACCTATCCCGACCGGAATTGTTGCGACGATAAATAATTCCATCTTTATGCCGGATTAGAGTAAGGAATGTCAATGCACTATTGATTGAAGCCTAAACACATGAAATGAACTAGCTTGACCCAAAACGAAATGAATCAAAACTCAATAAGACTAAGCCCGATCATAAATTAGGCCTAATCTAATTAAACCTAATTTCGAATGGATGTATGATGCCTAGGTTAAAATCTAGATCTGTCGCAGGAAATTACGCATGTAGTTCAAACCAACTCTCAACCATCCTCACCCATCTTGTAACCACCATCTCACCACCACCAAGATCTAAAACCGAATCCACCCAACTTGGATCCACATTGCAAAGCTACTTCGCACCCGCCACCGCTCCTTTTTCCTCCCATATTTCACCATTTTTGCTTTAGATCTAAGTTTTCCAAGCCCAATATCAAATTATCTTTTCTAGGGTTATAATTTCAAGGAGGGAGACAACATTAACAAGGCAAGAGAAGGTTGCGGCGTTTTGAACAAGAGGAAGGAGAAAATGTTGGCAGCTCAAACGAGGAGTAGGGCAACAACTCTAACGAAGAGGGACGGTGAATTTGATGAAAAGGAGAGACAACAAATTGCTTTGGACGGTGGTGGTATGGTAGTTGCAAGAAAAGAGGGAAGAGGGAGAAAAATGGTGGTGGCGAGAGGGAGGAGAGAGAAAATGTGGTGGTGGATGTGGTTGTGAGGGAGGAGAGAGATTGTGGGTTAGGACTGTAATAATGGATGAAATAATTAAGGTTAATTAGTTACATATTATTTAATTTGTGTAGTGATAACATATTTTTTAATTTGTGTAGTGAAGTTAATTTGTGTAATGAAGTTAATTAAGCAAGGGTATGTTGGTATTTTCATACAAAAAAATTTACTAAAAAAATAGTTATAGTTGTAGGTGTAACATCTGTTTTTGGAAAATGTTATGTTGCATAATCGGAAACGGAGGAAGTATACAAATTTAAAAAAAAATGATAAATATCTACTTGAATTTTTCAAAATAATTCAACTTTGACTCCATCCACTCTATATGAGAAACAAATATATTATTGGCTAAAAAAATAAAATAAAATAAAAATAAATAACTACAAGTATATTATGACTTAACCGGTTGTTTGTCGATAATATAGCTAAGCAAGCTAGGTATCAAAATGATTTTAATTTTTTTTTTAATCTTTTATTCACAATTTAAATAAGCTTCAAGTTTTTAAAAAAATGTAAATAACCTTCAAAATATGAAATATTATATATATATACTCCCTCCTTATTTGTAAGTGCCTCAATTTGAGAAACTTTGAACAATGATTATATGTTTGTAATCATCAACAAATGTAAATTACAAACATTCGATATTAGTAGGGTGGCTAACGCGCACGATACACGCGCCATGCTAGCAATATTCGAGAATTTCTTTCAATTTGGCCTTACGTCATAATTTAAGCTGTTGGCAACATTAATGAGAGATAATAAGTAAACAATATTTTTAGGGGTATACATATCCACACACTATTTTTCAGAATTTTGAAAAAAGATTTGATTGACATTGATGGGGGCAATTAAATAAACAAACATTTTAGAGGGTATAATTGTCCAAACACCATTTAAAAGAGTTATCTCATACTTTTTAAAAGGTATGGAAAAAATATATAGATTGAGATAATTTTATAAAGTACACTCAAGAGTGTGTTCAATTTCACAAATTCTTATATGTGGCTAGCCACATGGTGTGGCCATTTCACATAATCACATATAATAAGACAATTAATTAGGTAATAAGGGTCACGGTGATGAGCACATAAGGTTACCTTAAAGTATATGTAGGTCACTTAAAAAAGAAAAATGGATTACTCTGTTTAATAAGTGGAATTATTCTTTTATTTTTAAAACAAAAGAATAGGGGTTACTCAAATGAACAAAAAGGGTTACTTATTTCTAAATTACTTGATTTTACTAGTATAATAAATTTAGGTTACTTTTATGGAGAACATGGGGTTATTCTCATGAAAAAATAAGGTTACTGTAGGCGTCGTTCAAAGCGCGCCTACGTAAAAGCATGTGTGAATATGCTTGGAACTCATAGGAAGTGGGGATTGACATTACGATTAGGGACACGATTAGGGACAAGGAAAGTAGGGAGCCGCCAACAAGTTTTTGAGGAACTTGTAAACTGTTCACGAATCATTATAAGGAAACCACGAAAAGGGACAATGATAGGCAACAACAATTGACCCGTAAAGGTTACACCGCATTCATAATCCATGAGATTACTAACTCCTAATCCATGAGATTACTAACTCCATATGGTTCGGAACCACGAAAGGAGGATCGGGGAGGTACGAAATGAGTCATGGAGTCACATTCGCCCGTATTGGCCTCTACTCAATTCTTATTGTGAAAAGTATTCCTGTAATCTAAAAGGCATACAAACAAAATATTCAATTCGCTCCAAACTATTATTATGCTAAATTGGTTGAATATTAATGCAACACATAATTCTAAAATATTCGTGATCACTTGATTAAATAACAAGATCAAGGGAACCTAAACCGATTGTCCAAATTATCTTATTAGGCGTGATTTTCAATCACATATTCCCTTTAACATGCAATATGGTGATCATAAATAATAATAGAATAAACATTAATATTGGAAGCAATTCAACAATAATATCGTTAGTCAAATCAAATAATAATAAACCTAATCGTGATATTAGCAATATTAAAATAAAATAAGTAATTAAATTAATTAATTACTCACATTCCGCGTTTCCTTGAATTGCTACATCATGAATAAATTGTTAGTAACTTCAATAAATTATAAATTAAATGGAAATTAATTTAGATAAAAAGTAGAGTTGATTTGGTCCAAACCCTCAGTTATTTCTACCTTTCACGCCTTGGTTTAAGGACAAAACCTCGGGTCAAGTATGGACTCCTTGGAGTGCTTAAAGGAAGTATTATGGAAGAATATGGAAGTTAGCAATTAGGTTAAAGAGGGAGAAGAGAATGATTTTTTATGTAGGGAGAGAGAGAATGATTTTTTGGTACCCAGCAATGCGGAAAGGAGGGGAGTATTTATAGGGAAAATGAGAAGAGGGAACACACGAAACCCTAAAAAGATAAAACCTTAAATTTGGGGCGCCGTGACACGCAAGAAGTTGGCGCGACATGCCTGTATCTGGCATGACACGGGAAAATGTGGAGCGACGTGGGGAAATAACAATCCCTAAAATGATTAAACGCGTTTCAGCTTTTACGCGGAGAAAACCCAGGAAATTCTCGTGTCACTGCAGGTGCACCGTGACACGGCAAAATATGGAGTGACGCGGGACTTTTTTTGCGTCCAAGTTCATAAGTGCGTGAGAAAAAGAACGCGGAAAAAACACGGGAAAGCACCGTGACACGTGAAGCATACCGTGTTACAGTACCTGCATTGTGCCACGTCATCAGGCGCCGTGACACGCCAATTTAGCTTTATGCGCGGTAATTCCAGTTTTTAACACCTTTTTAAAACTACGATAACTTTTGATCCGTAACTCGGAATAAGACATATAATATATCATTAGAAATATTATCATGTCTAATTTCCAACACAATTAGAATTAGATCAAAATAATCTGTAGATTTTAAGATATGACCATTTTAGTGAAAGGGTGTCGGTTTTGGGTCGAGTTTAGTGTTTTGCTCATATCTTCTTCGTTTTAAATTGGAATTGGGCTTATGATATACCGTTGGAAATCTTATTGAAAGGCCTATCCAAAAAAATAATAATTGGATTAAAATTATAGGGCCACAAAATCAGGTTCTCTCAGTTTTGTGATGTGGATACGAAAAGAGGAGAATACGTTAGTGTGGGGAAATGGGCTAAGAATTGAGTTGGTTTATGAAATGTATTGGATAGAAATATGGATTTAAGCACTCCTAAGATTAAATACTCAACCCGACCAATAATGGTTGTGAAAGGTTGTTCATTATCGGGTTTGGTTTTAGGGAGACATTTTCGGGTGTCTACAGTTACTCATACATAGATAGAAATGAAGATTACTCTTACAAACTAATGTGGATACACTGTGTGGCTAGCCACATACAAGACTTATCCGTTTAATTTTATGTATAAAACTAAAACATTGATCCAAGTGTTGTTTAATTGTATAGGCAAAATCCAAATGTATTGGAGCACTTAAAATTATATTATAGAGCAATTGAGGGAATATAATTATAATTTTATTTTTTTTATAAGTGCATTACTTTGATTTTTGCAATATACATAAAGTGTAATAGCTTTGACTTATTGAGTATCATTGATAATGATAAATGTGATTTTTATTATGTAGAGGTTGGATTAGACGGTGTATGTTCTCATAATATTTATTTTATCTTTTTTTTTAAGTAATGAATGAACTTGAAAGATACTACTCCAATTGTCAAAGTATTGCATTGACTTATGTGGTGGTCAAAGTGATACACTCTTAAAAAAAATAGAGGGAGTATATGTTATTCAATATTATTGAAATTTTTAACTTTAAAAATAATTGTGCATAACACGGAACCTAAGCTAGTTATTGTATTATTTTATTACCACTCTAAGTGGGCGACTAATGACGTTACTCTTAAAATGGGAAACCAATATTAATGACTTTACTCTTATAATTAGGGGTAGCAATGGATCGAAGGTGGGTTGAGTGATGCTTCATTTGCCTCCATCTACCAGCGATCCATTTGTCACCCGATCCTTTTATCTCCTAATTTACCTCCATCTACGTTCGATCAACCCATTATCCATGGATGAATCTGGTGGATCAAGTGCTAAATCAGGTAAAATAAACTATTTAAATACAATCTTACACTTGCATAATTAAAATCAAGATTTAAAAAATCCTTAATATCCTAACATTGCAAATAACCATTAAATTATTTAATAATAATATACTTAGAGCATCTCCAATGGTTTACAGAAGGACCTGCTTGCAAATTTAGAAAGTATTAAAGCAGTAGATTAACCATTGGAGCAATAATTGTAAACCTGCTTTGTTGAGCAACACTGCTTGAAAAAAATTGAAGCAATTTTTTTTTAAAAAAGTAATAAAATTAGTTACAATCAATTGGATAATTACTATGTGTCTATGTGTGGGTGACGGTTTGGCATGCAAATGCAGGAAAATTGGAGTAGAAGATATATGCTGCTTTGTGGTCATCACTATCTTTCTTAACATTTTAATGTTTTTTTTTAAAATCAAATTCTTTTTTTTTATTAAATAAAAAAAAAAAAAAAAATTGTTTACTAAAGCGTAAAGAGCTTATTTTCATTCAAAAAAAAAATCACAATCTTGTATATATATTTAGCAAAATTATTATATTATCCAAACATTTTATCAGCCATCAAACATAATGAGAAATAATAATAAAAAAATAAACAAATGTTTGATATGACAAGTTACAAAGTGTTGTAGCCAACTAATGGAGAACTTTGTAGCTTAAAACCATTGTAGTTTAAAAATCTGATGTGGCAAAGCAAGCTATAATACCTTGTAGTTTGCCATTGGAGATACTCTTAACAAGTTGATGGGTGAGTTGGATGATAGATCAGATGACGGGTCGGATTTAGTGCACTTTCACTCATGGAGATAGTTTTGCCCATGAGGAGAATTACGTGGAAAAAAGGGTATTTTAGGTTCACATTCACGGGCAATAAAAAAATGACCATAATAAATTGGACAAATGCCCATAAAAATGGCAAATGGAAAAGCTACAATAATGGTGGTCAATCCATGTTAAATTAAACAAAGAGTACTCGCTGACAGGGACCGTCAGCGCGACCAGTTATGAGCTGCCACGTGTCCCTATCAGTCACCAAGGTTGATTACTAATAATTTTTTACCGTTTACAATTTTGCATGAGAATTTTGACTAATTTACCTAAATTAAAAAAAAATTGGGAACGGTTATATTTCTTTTTGCTCGATAAATAAACACAAATTTTCAGTCATTTTTTCCTAGTAAAAAAAACACATTACTCTATTAAATTTCGAATTATCGATATTTATTTCTTAAGTGATTAATAATATCCTTAGCAAATGGATCCTAATTTTCCTAGTTATTCACAATATTTAGGAAATTTTGTAGATTTAGATCCATCCTTCATTAATAACCATTCTTTTCAACAATTTTTACAAAAAATGAGAAGTACTTCTATTAAAAATCCTCCCTAAGAAATTTCTCCAATAACAAAACAATCTTTTGATAACTATGAACAATCTCCTCATGGTAACCAGGCAAGCAATTCTGAGTTTTGGTGAAGACGAAGAAAATATTCCGGAGATCCCGCAGTACCCTCCGGAACCGTTGACGCAACCGTTGCCGATGAATTAACAACAACAACCCTCTCGTATTTGGTATGTAGCAAAAGATGAAGCACTAATTGCTAGCTATTTGGAGAATTGCATCGATAAATTAATTGAATCAAACTAGAAAACATCATTTTGTGGCTAAAGGTTTCTAAATTGTATGATTTGGATCAAGCTCAAAAGCCACATATCCTGCCACCAACGGCCAAAATGTTGGAAAACTGTTGGAGATGAATTGCTCCAGATATTGGTTTGTGGGGAAGTTATTACGAAGAAGCTGGTAAACTTAGGAGTGAGCACAACGAGGATGACCGAATGCAAAATGCACATAAGATATTCTATAACTTTGTATGTCCCAAGCCTAGGAACTTCTTATGTGAGCATGGTTGGAGGATGGTCACCAATTAGAACCAAAGTGGAGGCCGAAACTTCAGTGGGCACTATATAAAGAAGAAAGGAAGACAATGAAATTTAAAGGATATGTAGATGATATTCAATAGGACAATAGTGGAAGTGGGAAGAGACCTAGAGTTAGAGCTGTCAAAATCTGACCCGACCCGAAAAACCGACCTGAACCGACAATGATTTGTATCCGACCCGTACCCGAAGAATAGGTGAAAACAGTGACATGGAACCTGAACCGAACAAACCCAAAATTAATTGATAATTGAATAGACCTGATACTGTATGACCTGAACCCGAACCTGTAATCAACTTGATATTAACCGAAAACCGATTTGACCCGACTTGAATATGATCTGAACCCGATTAGTACTCGACTTGCTTAGAACCTGAAATCGATTACAACTTGTCATAACTTTTTATCAACCCAAATGGATATTGACCGACAACCGATTTGACCCGACCTGACAACCCAACCTGACAACCCAACCTGACAATGATCTAAACCCAAAATAACACTCAACTTGATTAAGTTTTAAATAATAAACACCTAACATAATCTACTACTTACCTAAATCATAGTTACCTAGTGACCCCTAATTGATTAGATATTACAGTTTTGCTCTTAGATTGGAAGCGCTATTCAATCATCTTAAATCTTTAATTAAGGGAATAGTACATTAATAAATCATTTTAGTTCAATTTTAAATGAACGAAAACAAATAAAGAGTTTAATTTCTAATAATACAGTACGATTAAATAAAATTTGAACGATAATGCTCAAATTTAAAACATTATTATAAGTCAATGGATACTCATTTATTTTGTTGTTCTTATAAATGAAGTCATAACAATATATATGATAAATTTAAACGAAAAAGGAGAAAAGTATCAAGATAATTATGAATATCAACACGATGTTGGCAAAATATGGAATAACAACCCAAAAGACACCCTCTTATTAGAGGTACATCACCAATAAAAACATAGAAGTCCAAATAACGTCAAATGTTAAGCACGACATCCTCGATCAACATGCCATCACCCGTTCATCAGATCCTATTTATGAAAAAAATTTAAAGAAAAATAAGATGTAGAAAAAAAATTATTTAAAAAAATTAGCTAAAATA
The DNA here is from genome assembly GCF_001683475.1 of Chenopodium quinoa. Classification (NCBI taxonomy): domain Eukaryota; kingdom Viridiplantae; phylum Streptophyta; class Magnoliopsida; order Caryophyllales; family Amaranthaceae; genus Chenopodium; species Chenopodium quinoa. Next base: position 2,426,745 of record NW_018743555.1, on the reverse strand, counting down.
AATAGAAATCTTTACTTACCATAATTAGGAAGAAAATAAAGTTTCGACACTAACTTCATTACCTACAGCCTCTTCTTCTTCATCATAACCATCTAACCAATTTTTAGAAGTAATCAAAACCTCAACATGCGGTGCTAAAAGACAATTTCTCCACTTATTCAAGATTCGACCACCCATACTAAAAGATGATTCGGAAGCAACTGAGGTAATGGGAATGGCTAATATATCTCTTGCCATTCGGGCGAGGATAGGAAAGGAAACTGATTGTTCTTTCCAATAATTGAGTATATCAAAATCTTCATTTGGAACTCGAGGCCTTAGTGGCAAATTCATGTATAAATCAATTTCAGATGCATTACCGCCGATTCTATGCTTAGCGACATTTTCATCAAAATGCTATAAAAATGATAATTAAAATTAGTTTTTAAAGGAACGTAAAAATGTAATTTAAAATATAAAATATAAAAAAATACCTCATAAATATTGCTGATCTTAAATGGTGCACGAAATGCAAGAGGCTGAAGCGATGTTGATGTACTTTGTAAGGATGATGACGAACATGGAGTAGCAAATTTAGCATAGCAATTATACAATGCAACAAATTCCAAATAAATTGCTTGTGCCTTACTTCCAGACCCATCAATACCATCATCAACATATAATATACCATACAAGGTCTTCACAAAATCAAACTTGTGACGAGGGTCCAACATTACAGCAAAAGACAAAATCATGGAATAATCAGTCCAATACTTTTCAAATTTCTTGTGCATCTTCATTGTCATTTCCCTTATCTTAAGATTGTCATGAATATGTGCATAAACTAAAATCTTCTCAATACTAACAATATTGGCAAAATAATGGTTAGAAGTAGGGTAATCTGAACCAGAAAAGAGTTTAGTAATCTCATAAAACGGCTCAAGAAAGTCGCATATTGATTATGGACTGCCAATCACTTAATGAAATATCGAACTCGAAATTATGCTCTCTGGTAACAAACAAGCTCAAAGGGGTTTTAGCTAACAACACTCTTTGAAGCATTAAATAGGTAGAATTCCATCTGGTAGGTGTATCCGTTCTTAACTTCGACTTAAAAAAAGAATTAGATGCTACAACACATTGCTGAAATTTAATATTCCTTCATTCAGAGTATGAAATATACTTAACAAGCTCACGAAGTTTGATCACAGATTCATCAATAACACTCAAAACTTCTTTCACAATCAAATTCAAAATGTGTGCCGAACATCTAATATGAAAGTACTTACCATCCATTGGCAAAGAAGTAAGAGCACCTAAATCATTCCGAAGCTTATCAACCATAGCATTCATACTACTGGCATTATCGACTGTGATTGTAAAAATATTTTTGTCAATACCCCATTCTCTAAGAAAATATTGCACAAGCTCATAAATGTCATAGCCATTGTGAGGCGGAGGAAAATGGCAAAAATTTAGAACTTTTGATTGCAATTTCCAAGTATTATCCACGAAATGGGCAGTAAAAGTAAAATATGCATTTACCGTACATGCTTGCCACAAATCACAAGTTAAGCAAACTCTAGAGGTCAATGCTCCTAATGTGTCAGATAATTGTTTCTTTAAGCTACCATACTCTGACACGCAAATTTTGGTCATGGTGTTTCTAGAAACCGTCCTTAAATCAGGGTTTAGATAAGAAAGCAATTTTCTATGTCTTTCATGCTCAACCATACTCAATGCATATCCATGACCTAGTATAGCTTCAGCAAATAATTTACAAAAGACTTTATGATCATAAACTCGTTTGGCACGAACATCATTACTATTTTCTTTCAAGTAATTTTTATAAGATTCACAACAAAGGTAGTGCCTTTTAGCATTAGAGGTACCAACATGACTCTCATACTTATATGTTTGTATTTTGCAATACTTACATTGCACAAACAAACCTTCTTCCGTTTTAAAGAAGTTGTAATGATTCCAAACTGGTGAAGTACGCTTGCCCTCTTTATTAGATTCTGATTTCTTTCTTTTCAGGGAAGGTTGAGAGTTTTTGTTACCTTCTGCTTGATTGTTAATACAACGAGATGTTTCGTCTTCATTGTCGAGCTCTGCAAAAACAAATATTCATATTAAAAAGAAACAAAACACTTAATTAATATAATTTGAAATATAATTAACCATTATATCATTACCTCTCTCATTTTCATTATCAAGAATTTGCTCTTCATAGTCCATTATAGCATGAAATTAGAAGGGAAAAAAAAAGTTCAACCTACAAACAAAAATACAATACAACATTAGACGATTTTGTTCATTCCGGCATACCCAAAATTAAAGAACCACAATCTGGCGGTCACATCTATACTTAGTATTATATGAGTAAGACTATATGCATTAGCATAATTATTATTTTACATACTTATTCAATACGAGTAATACTTTTTAAATCTGTCTTACTAATTATCGATTGGTGTACTATCCTATGAATAACAACTTCAAAATGTTAATACTTTGCATAACAAAGAAAGAAACAAAAACAAACTAATGATAGTCCTAAACTAATGAACACGTTGATTCTATAAGATGTAAAATTAAGACACCTCATGGGATAACTAATGACAAAAAATTAACCATGTGTTCATACTATTTAATAATTGAATAAACTGCATGCACCAAAAAGAAAACTCTAATAGTAAGCAACGCTAGTTAACTCAAATTTATTCAACCAACAAAAACTACCCATGTTGGCAGGAAAGGGAATTTTGCTGCTCATACTTTAACCTCAATTAAGTAAAAATTACGTAGAATAGCATGTGTGGCTTGAAGAAGCACCCAACCACCCACTGATGTAAACGCTGCTCTTGCAGCTGATATTGCTTTGGCTCAATAATATTTCAAGCTTTTTTCGTCAAAAAATAAAAAACAAAACAAAAACAAAATACCCAAATACTCTGTAAACTTTCAATACTCTGTATTTCTTAGATCTATCAATTTTTTTTATTAATTTTTTATTTTTATGTCAATTTTTTTTTACTTTTTTTTTGGTAATTACAACCCCACTTTTGCTAATATAGTAATATCGATGAACATTGCATATGAATAAATTGATGATCAATCCCTTAACTTACCCAACTCACTTGATACATGCAAAATTCATATGGACTACTGATTTAGTGCAATTTGACATATTGATAATTCATCAAACACATACTCAGATTCACAATTAAATTAAGAAATTTAACAAAAAAAAAAAAAAACTAAATTTAACAAGCACGATAAGCACAAATAGATAAATTAGAGAAGAAACAATGAAACTCTTACCAAGAATTGGAAGAACCACGACTTGAAGCTTGAAGGGGCGCTTAATTGGAGTGGAGCTTGAAGTACAGTAGAAATCCAATGAAAAAATTGACATTAGTTTTAGGTTTTACTGGGAGACTGGATTTAATATTTTTGCGGTGCTTTTAGGAGTAATTAGTATTGATTTGGCGCCAAGCCCAATTCCCCTCAAGGCCTCAAGTCTAACCAATTAATTAAGCGCCAAACTAAATTATTTTATGCTTAATTTATTTCACTTTTTTTCTCTTAAATTTAATTAATCATAAAGCTCTTTTTTGCTTATAGATTTTCTTACATATGAAAATCAGATAATATATACTTGTAATAATGAATGAAAAATATATATTCTCTATCTTAAAAAATAATTGCAACAATTTGATCTCAACCAAATTTTGTCATGCATTATGTTGTTTAATTAGTTACCGTGTAAAATATTAATATTTTATAACTTATACATTTAAAAAATTAAAGACATTACTGCCTTCGTCAAACTGTACATCATTTCTAGTCGTCAAAATATTGCAATAGACATATCAAAAACTTAATTTATATATAAAATGTTAAACTTAATGTACAACATTACAATATGTTGTCTTCTTATAATAGAAAATTTTGAATCAAACTTTGACTCAATCGAATTGTGATATGATCCGATTCAAAATTAATTGGCCTTGAATCATTTTAACCTAAACAAGACTTGAACCAAGAATTGACTTAGTATGATCTAATTGTGGTTAATTTATCAAAATTTGTTCACATTCGTGATTTAGTTTATCAAACCTTGGTTTGACCCGATCTAGCTTAAGGTGTTATCGTTTTGTTATTGCGTTCCAGCCAACCAAACTTGACTCATATTTCACACGAGGCTATAGATGTCAAAACCTAACCCGACTGAGCCGATCTGAAATTGACCCGAAAAAATTATCCTATTCATATTGTGACTCGCATGGACCTAATAATTTAGCATGACTCAAGTTTGAAATTAAACCCGACTTAACTTTACCCAACCTGACTAAAATTTGACCCGAGTTGAAGAATGACCCGACCTGAATTTCATCCGACCGAAATTTACCTGCTGCAAACTTGTTTGTAACTCGACTTGACACAAACCGAACCCAAAACATTACCCGACCCAAAATTGACTCGAATCGAATCGAAGTGCAACTGAAAAGATATAAAGCCTGTCATAATCCGAATCGAACTTGACCCAACCCGACCTGAACTCGACTTGTAAGTAAAAATAACCAACATGATCCGACTTGAATTTGACCTGAAACCTGACATGACCTGACCTGACCTGAACCCGACTTGAATACCCGATTTGACAGTTCTACCTAGAGTAGATGGAGATAACCCGATCGACTCATCTGGTGGTGGATATTTCTCTGGAGGACTCCCTCGACCTGATGATGTTAAGACAACTAAGGCAAAGGAGTTGCAATGGAGGGGGAAATTCTTAGTTTTACCAAGGAAATGCATGCAAAAAACGAGGTTAGAGTTCATGAGGCCAGTATGCACCAACAAAGATTAGAGATGGAAAGGGCAAAGGAACAAAGGAGGCAAAGACAAATGGAATTAACTGGGCAACAATTGCAATTTGAACAAATGAAGATGAAGTTTGATATGCTACAAACTTTAATGTCCAAGACAACACTTACGAATGGTGAAGAAACATTTAGGGACAAATTGATGCAAGAACTGTATGGTGTTAAGTAAAGTTTAGTTCAATCTTGATTATGTATTTTTATGCTTTATCCCCTGGGATGTGTTTTGTTACTAGCTTTTTTTAATCATGTACTTTTGTTTTTAATCAACTATTATTTATGTGATATTTTAATCATGTAGTTTTGTTTTTTGAATCATATATATTTTATGTTTTATCCCCTAGGATGTGTAATTCTTATCCTATGTAATTTTAATCAATAGTCATTTTTGTGTAGTATTAATGTAACTTATTATTGTCTTTGTATGTCATTTAATTATCATTGTATGTAAATTTAATTATTGTCTTTGTATGTAATTTTAATTATTGTCTTTGTATGTCATTTAATTATCACTCAATTCTCTATAAAGTTTGTTGTCTTACACAATTCTTTTGCAGTAAGTTTTATAGCTAGTGTAATTTCCTACACATCTTTTAGAAGATAGTTTTTAACATGCATAGCTTGTCATTGTCTAAGCGATCGAATTCTCAAAATCATCACATGAATGGCAATACTACCACTGCCATAAAAATAGTCTATATAAAGAACTCCGAAACCCTTGATGAAAACCATTCACAAATTAAACCACATCCATTGACCAACAAATGTATTTTAGCAAAAGCTCTAGCTCAAGTTCTTCTAATGAATATGGTGATCATTATGAAGAACGTGATAATATAGTACTCCCTTCGTCCCATACTACATGACACGGTCAAACATTGCACACATGCCAATGCATTATTTTGACTATATTTTTACATAATTAAATATTAATGAAAATTATTTTTAAAATTATATTATTAAACTTTATATTAAAACCTATCTAACAACATATTTTATAACACTAACGTCTCATGTATTATGGGACGGAGGGAGTAGATGAATTTACGGGAAATTTTTTACTGCTATATAACACTACAACCCTTAAATTAAAATGTAAATGACGGTGTCAAGGAAGCTGTTAGGGGAGATAAAAAGAGGGAGGAGGGCCATAATCTATTGTACAACGATTACTTCGCATTGAATTGTGTTTACAATGACAAACAATTTCGTTGAAGGTTTCGAATGAATAGACCGTTGTTCAATCACATTATGAACACGGTGGTTGAAACCGATGAGTTTTTCAAGAAGCAAAGAGATGCCACGGGAAGACTTGGATTATCACCTTTACAGAAATGCACAGCTACAATAAGAATGTTGACATATGGTTTGGCACAAGATGTTGTCGATGAATACGTACGCATGGGTCAAACTACCGCATGCCGATTATTGCACCATTTTTGTGAAGGGATAAAAATTAAGAATTTTTAGGGTGAGTATCTCAAAATTCCAATGGATGATGACCTAAGAAGGATCTTTCACCAAAATGAAAGCAGGAGATTTCCAAGAATGATTGGCAGCATCGATTGGATGCATTAGGTGTGGAGGAACTGTCTTATGGCATGGAAAGCCCAGTATTCTGGACGAAATAAGAAGGCAACCCTAGTTTTGGAAGCCGTTGCAGATCAAGACTTACAAATATGGCATGCTTTCTTTGGAATTCCCGGCTCATGTAATGATCTTAATATTTTGTATAGATCTCCTGTATTTGATGATGTTTTGCAGGGTCAGGCACCGCCAATAAAATTTTTCGGTGAACGGTCACGAATAAAACTAAAGGGAACTATTTAACATATGGTATCTACCCAAATCGGGCTACATTCATCCAAGGATTTATCCATCCACAAATACAGAAACATAAGTTGTTTGCTGATAAACAAGCAGCAGCTCGAAAGGATGTTAGTTGAACGTGCATTCGGAGTTTTGCAAGCAAGATTTGCAATACTACGACAACTTCACTTGCTTACAATGAAGATATTTTGTCTGAAATTATGAAAGCTTGCATCATAATACACAACATGATAGTCGAGGATGAACGACATAACAGAGATGAGGTTTTGAGAAAATTCTATGAAGAAGATCGACCACAACGTAGAAGCACCGGAGCTAGAACAAGCAAAAGTGCACCGTCGAACAACAATGAAGAAACTTTTTCTGTTCAATACTGGACAGCTAGAAAACATTGATATTGACACTTATTTGGGAAGAAGGAATGCTTTACGTGATAAGGGCACGCATGAATTGCTTAAATATAACCTTATCGAGCATATTTGGCAAAAATTTGGTCCCGACAATCAATAAGCTTGTGTTTAATTATCAGAAGAAAGAAAAAAAAAATGATATTTATTAAAAAAAAATTAAAAAAAAAATATGTAATTGTAGGCACCTAAAAATGTCTCCCCAAAATCAAACCCGATGATGAAGAACCTTTCACCACCATTATTGGTCGGTTGAGTATGTAATTTTTGGAGTGCTTAAATACATGTTCATTACCAATACATTTCATAAACCAATCCAATTCCTAGCCCATTTTCCCAAACCATAACTTATTTTCCTCTTTTCGTGCCTTTAAAACCCAAAATAATTCATTTCGTGTCCTTTAAATCATTCATTTAGTGTCCTTTTTATAAAAAAGTTTATACCAGTTTATTTTGGTCCATAATCTGGGTCAAATTATTGAATATTTGGATGGGTTTTGAAAAGATCGTTCCAACGATATACTATAATCCCAAATCCGAGTTATAACGAATAAGTTATGGTCAAAATACTAAACTAAGTCTAAACCGAACCTAAGCCCACCTTACCTACGAGGCTACAACCCAATGATCATGTGGAGGGTCCAAAGGATTTAATCCCATTCCTAAACCAATTAGGATTAATTAGAAGATTCTATAAGTTTCTAAAATCTCTTAATTATCCTTTTTGAAAAGATAAGATTAAAGAGTTTAAAATTGAATAAAACTTTTCTTTTTGAAAGTCCAAATTCTATTCGAATTGAAAGACGTTCAAAGATAGTCAGATATTATTTTCGTGCTTCGTATTTTTTATCTTAATCTTATATGGTTGGGTATCCCTTGAAATTATCTTTCCAATGATATATTATGATATTAATTCCGAGCTATAACGAAAAAGATATAAAAGAAACACGAAACTCTATCCAAAACTGACACCGTCCCACTATTTCGGCTATATATTTTATTCTATAAAATATTTTAATCTGATTCCAATTGGATTAGAAATAAGACTTCAAGAGCTTTCCAACGATATATTATTTATCTTATTCCAATTTCTGGATCAAAAGATATGATAAAAAAAAACCGCAAAATCTGTTGTCTACGAGTTTTATTCCGATTTAATTCGGATCTTTTCTTGATTCTTCGACCCTTCTTTTTTCCCTATAAATAGATGTCATATCTCCCCTTTTTCAATCATCAACAAGCTTGATCACCAAATCATTCTCTCTTCCTCTCTTTTACACTAAAAATCATTTCTCTTCTCTTTCTCTCATATTCTAAGCCTTAAACCTATATTTCTAATTGCATCAATTCTTCCCTTAAGCACTCCAAGGAGTCCATACTTAACCCGAGGTTCTGTCCTTAAACCAAGGCGTGAAAGGTATAATTAACCGAGGGTTTGGACCAAATAAACTCTACTTTTTATCTAAATTAATTTCCATTTAATTTATTTTTATTGAAGTTACTATACAGTTTATTCATCAACGCGTGAATTGTGAGTAATTAATTAATTTAATAACTTATTATATTTTATATTTCTAGTATCATGATGATAATTATTATTTGATTTGACTAACGCTATTATGGATAAATTGCTTCCAATATTAATGTATATTCTATTATATTTATTGATCACCATATTGCATGTTTAAAGGGAATATGTAATTGAATATCACGCATAATAAGATAATTTGGACAACCGGTTTAGTTCCTATTCAATCTTGCTATTTAATCAAGTGATCACGATATAATTAGAATTATATGTTGCATTAATATTCAACAAATTTAGCATAATAATAGTTTGGAGCAAATTGAATTTTTGTTGGCATGCCTTTGAGATCGCAGGAATACTTTTCACAATAAGAATCGAGTAGAGGCCAATACGGGCGAATGTGACTCCATGACTCACTTCGTACCATCATCCCCGATCCTCCTTTCGTGGTTCCGAACCATATGGAGTTAGTAATCTCATGGATTATGAATGGGGTGTAACCTTCACGGGTCAATCGTTGTTGCCTATCGTTGTCCCTTTTCGTGGCTGCCTTATAATAATCCGTGAACGATTACAAGTTCCTTAAGAACTTGTTGGGGGCACCCTACTTTCCTTGTCCCTAATCGTTGTCCCTATCGTATATGTCAATTCCCACTTCCTATGAGTGGCAAGCATATTCACACATGCTTAACGTAGGCGCGCTTCGAACGATGCCTACAGTATTGTTAATGCTTTATTGTTTGATATGAAAAAATTGATTAATTGAATTAGATAATTAACGTCATTTGCATACACAATGTACAATTTATTGTTAGCATTCATAGTCATATAAATAGTTAGATGATGATGATAATGGGTAGGAGAGAGAAAAGATAGAGAAAGAGTACGCGGTGATGGGTTTTATATTAGCCCATGAATGTGTAAAAAGTTACTTTACCTGTCCCTATTTGTTTACTCCACTTTTCTTTTTAAGGTGTCCCCAAAAGATTTCCCCATACTACTTTTGGTATGTTTTCCCACTTGCACTCTCTTTATCTCTCTTCTCATTGATATTTGTGTTAACCCCATGTGCACCATTTTTTACCCAAAAGCCTTAATAAAGTGAATTTATGATTTAGGACAAACAATTGAGGATAGAGGGAGTATAAAAATAAGCGTAATGATATATGTAGCCCTTAGGTATATATATAAGCAATATACTTTCTAAATGGAATTAGGGATTTCATGACAAAATCATGCCTAGATCGGTGTAATAAATGTTAATTTATTCTTAATTTTTTTTTAACTTCTTATACATAGCTCTAAGGACCATGTTTATCATTTTCCTAAAAATAAAATGCCCATGAGGAAAAGTGAGAAAGAATAGTGAGAAAGTGGGTAGAAAGATAATGACATTCATTTCCACCCCTTGAATATGAGTGGTCTTAGAGCACTCTCACTCATGGACATATTTTTTCCCATGAGGAGAATTTTATGAAAAAATGGAATTTTGGCTTTCCACTCATGAGCATTAAAAAAAATGTCCATGAGGAAATCCTCAAATGGCCATAGCAATGGCAAAAATTAATTGGTATAGTAGTGTGGGCCATAGAACCAAATCAACATTAAAAAAAAAAGCGACATATATTAAAAAATAATACTTGTATGATGATGGTAATGTTTAGGAGAGAGATGATGTGTGGTTTTTATTTTAGCCCATGAGTGTATGAGAAGTTGTAAAAAAAAATGCCCATGAAAAAAATGAAAAAGAGGAGTGAGAAAGTGGGTAGAGAGAGAATTTTTTTTATTTGCCTATGAGTGAGAGTGATCCTAACACCACTAGAATCCGATCTGATTTGTCACCCGTTTAAATTCGAGTTTTTATTCATATTTTAGATTCAAATAAATGACTTTTTTTTATATAAGACAAATGAATGGTTATTTGTTGAGTTCGGATGATATTGTCATCTCTAATCATAATGACATACGACCTTGAGTCGTAACTAGACCTGTCAATCCTGATCTAGACTCGTTGACCCGACCCAAATGAACCGAAATTGACCCAAAATTTTTGATCCAAAAATGACCCGAAATCCGAAATTGACCCGACCCGACACATACCTGACCCAAAAATGAAGTTGATCCGATCCTAACCCAACACCTGAACTGACCCGACCTGAAGTTGACCCGACCCGAAATTGACCCAAAGTGTTTAACCCGAATAGACTGATACCCAAAATTGACCCGAACAAACCCGATATTGACCCGAACAGACCAATACCAAAATTGCCTTAAACTAAAATTATCTTATAATTGAACAAAAAATGTCTTGTGCCAAAAATAACTCAAACTGTTCATTTTCAATCGTAGCTAAGCTCATAAACTGTAATATACTCTCTAAAAAATTATTGATTTGAGTTTGATCCACAAATAAAACAACCCGAACATGACCCGAATATACTTGACCCAAAATTGACCCGACTCGAACATACTCGACCCGAAAGTTGACCTGACCCGGACTCGACCCGATACCCAATCCCATACCCAACTCGACCCAAATATTAACTGACCCAAAATGACCAGATTTGAAAGTGACCAACGACACATTTGCCCGGTCTAGTCGTTACTAACACTTGAGTCCAAGGTCAAATTGTCAATGCATAGAGGTTCGCGGAGAAAGATTAACGACCCCCATATTTTTTAATTGGAAAAACAAATTCAAGATTGAAGAAATAAATACACCCACAAATTTTCTTTAAACTAGCCGTTACCCTCAAGCGCTCCTCTCCATCATTCTACTGGTTTGTTCTTTCAACCAGCAATTCCACGAAACTAGTCAAATTCATTTTCTCTGAACTCAAATCTCTGAAATTCAAAATGTTTGCTCAAGGTTTGGATCAAACTGCTATCAATTGGATTAAACAGGTAAACTTTCACTCATTTTCACCTCTTGTTTTTGGGTGTTTTCTTGTAGTTGCTTTGGTTTGGATCAAACTGTTTTCTTGTAATTGCTTTGATTTTTATAGAAATTTAAATGTCAAAATTTATCATAAATAATTGTTAATTTTTTTTAAGGAAAAAGGGTAATAAATGCTTAATTTCAGTACCAAAATTCTAACAATTTAGTTTTTTTTTTTGTTTTGTTTTGTTTTTTCCTCTTCGATTTTAATTTATAGTTTATTTCAGAATTTTGGGATTTTTAATTGTAATTTGAAGGAGAACGCAAATTTATTCAATGAATGATTAAAAAAATGAACAACTTCATTTACTGACGGTAGTGATTAAGGGTCGTCGGAAAAACGCCGAAGAAAATTGCCCAGATGAATATAGTTGCATATTGATTAAACAAGAACACAACAAGAAATGGTGGGAAAAGAAATGATTTTGAGTAAAAAAATAAATTAATTTCATGTTAAATTTATTCAAAGTATAATCTGGGAATGAATTGGGAGTATAAAAAATTAATTAACTAATATTTTAAAAGACCCAGAAAATTTAGAGAGAGTAAGTGAAAGGTTTGGAAAGTGGAAAGGAGGAAGATCAAGAAAATTAGCTAGGGAGAAAACTAGGGTTTTCACTTTCTAGACAGAAAAAATCATATTTGATTTGATTGTTAATGATCTAATTTGGTATTATAATCAGTTTTTGTGATTAGAAACTGACTATATCATTTGAAAATGGCCTAAATCTCTTGACTGTTATGTGAATCCAGAAATTAAATAGAGATAAGTGGAAAACGAGAGTTAAAGTCCGGTTTTGTTTGTTCACCTCGTTTTAGGAAAAATAAGCTCAGTTAAGTTCAAAATATAAAAGTCCAAGATACAATAATTTCAAATAGGTTACGATTAAGGTAAGGGCTAAGCGCTACCAAGTATAAAATATTCTAATTTGGTCTAATAGATTTACATGAGTTAGTACGGATAATTTCAGATAACTAAAAATTAAATGAATAGTACACACAACTACACAAGGTTTTGAGTACTAGAAAATTTGGATTTGTTTTGATTGTATTATGATTTGATTTAATTTATAAATGTGGTTGGAAATTATTACAGCTTTTGAATGTTAAGCTAAAAAAATTCGAATTTCATGGCAAGATATAAGGAGGAAGAAATTTGGTGAGATGTTTCATTGGAAATTTGATTTGTTTTTCCCATCAACTTGGTTCATTTAATTAACCACTAGCGTGCCCACAAAAAAAAAAAAAAAAAAAAAAAAAAAAAAAAAAAAAGCCACTTGCGTAATTTAGTCATCTTTGGGGTTTTAGCATGAATGCAAGATTTCTATAATTATTGAGCTACCGAAACAACCTGTCATTCAAACTATATTGTAAAATAGGCCATGCATGTGTGATTACAGAAATTACTGAGTAGCTGGAACTAGCATCATTCAAATTATACTTTAGTTGGAAACTTGCATCTGTGGTGGCTATTTTTGTTGGAGTATTTATTAATGCTGCATTTGTTGATATGATCAAATCTGTAATTTTGTAAAATACTAGGGCAAAGAGGATGTGATGGAGGCTGGACCTTCCTCAGTGGATAATTTTGAGTATGGGACAGTTTTTAAATCATCTCCACTTCTTCGCAGTGGAAGCAATTATATGTCACCCAAAACATTACCCCCTTTGAAGTTCCATTCTGGTTTGCTTGGCAAACATAGTACGTCAACTTTTGATCTATGTGAATCCGACGAACAGACTGTCAGTAATGACAGCGATGAAGAAAGTGTTGCATCAGCCCCATATGATATGGATGGTTATTTTTCTGAGAATTTCGACCAAGAGTTTTCGAGTTGCAACGGTATCAAAGATTTTGAGAAGCCCATTCTTCATGACAATGATGAAGAGACCACTGATTTACAAGCTAGCACAAATTTGAGAAGCAAACAGCCAGTGCCTTTGATTAATAGAGGATCATCTAACATTGATCTTAGAGTTGAGTTGCCAAAGACTACCAAGAGATTCAGTGATATGGTGCTTGAAAAACAGGAGGAGCACTACATGACTCCAGATAGTTGTCATCATCCTCGCAATAATGTTTACCCGGTAAGTGTACAGGTCAGATGAAATCTGAAGTTTTATGGAGCTCTTGGTAACACAAATTTTGACAAATTTTTTTTTGCCGATTTTCTCATTGTAGGATACGTCCTTTAATTTTAATAGACATAATGATGTAGGAGACTTGGGTACCCCGAGTGCTCCTCCGGTCAATGCTGTTGGAGAGGAGGTACATGAGCCTAAAGATGAAAAGAAATACATGACTGTAATGGATGGTACAATGGATGGATTTACCAGCAATGGACTATACATGCCTGGAGTTGGAGACTGTTATGATGAGTCTAAGCCAATTATATCAGAAGTAACATCAGAAACTTTGGAATACAATGGTTTAACAGAAAAGTATGCTAAAAGCTAAAGTATTGGTTCTTTGACTAACTGCCTTGTTTAATACTAATGTGGTTTATTGGTCACATCTATTTAGTTTGGTAAATAAATTTCTGTTTTGATCTCTACAGAGTGAATCATTCAACCACTTCTGTGAAAGAAGAAATGCTCACACCCCACTTTCTGCCAGAGATTATGGATCCACCTCCTTGTTATGATACTAGGTGCCTTGTCTTTTCTTTTTGCTAACTCATATATAATTCCAATTTTCCATATTTAAGCTAGCATGTATTATCAATTGGTGATTGAGAAATTAATTACTGTACTCTTATGTATTTTCAGTTGGTTATTTAGAAGTTCATTCTGCAGTTTCTATCTTAACATTATAAGCAGCAAAGCGGAATTATTTTCTGATATTTAATCATTTGTTATCTTGTCTAACTTGCAAAATGCTGCAGTGGCCAACATGCCTTCCAAACCCTTGTAGCATATGATGCCTGCATTCGACTATGCTTGCACGCATGGGCAAAAGGCTGTCCAGATGCACCCGAGTTTCTACGTGATGAATGCCTTATCCTTCGGACAGCTTTTGGGTATGCCACCTTTTGGATGTTTGAATTGTGAAGTGTAGAATAAGTGGTTGTCACGTTAAACTCTTTAATTCATGTGGGTAATTGTAGGCTGAACAAGATCCTGCTACATCCTCTTGGTATGCAGACAGAAAAAGGTGGAGACTGTAAGACTGCAGAAGAAACATGCAGTAGGAAGCCAAATAAAGTACTCCGCAAGATTAGAGTGGAAGGTAGGTTCATGCTTCACTTACATTTATTTCTGTTTTTGCAAGTGTGATCTATTTGAATCTCTTTACTTTAAAATAAATAGCTCCACCTCTGATATTCTGCTATGAAATATTGTGAGTGAGGTTGGAGTCTGCTTATGTCTTCACAATGTCCTAATTTCATTCTGAAAATTTTTGAATGGTCATGTGACTCTTGTTAATGTGGCAGTGAAAAAGCTACGCATTATACCAAGAAAAAAACTTAAGAGCACATTCTCTCAGCGAGGTGCATTATACATGCAAACGGGAACAGAATATGTGCGGCATGTTTCATCACTTGTGAAAACCAGCATCAACTCAGTTATGAACTCGTCATTATCACTTACACGTGAAGGTCTGTATTTTTTGACAATTGACAGCTTATTTTTCATGCATACATTTTAGGTTAGAAGAAATTTGACATAATTTGCTCTCAAAAAATAAATATAAGATTGACATAATTTTACTGCTTAGGAGACATTCACCCTGAATTTCATACAAAATTATTGAGACGATGATAAGTCCTTTTAATGTAGCTCAACTATTGATTCTAAAGATGTGTCATATGTATATAAGATTGACATAATTTTACTGCTTAGGAGACATTCACCCTGAATTTCATACAAAATTATTGAGACGATGATAAGTCCTTTTAATGTAGCTCAACTATTGATTCTAAAGATGTGTCATTATGTATATAAGATTGACATAATTTTACTGCTTAGGAGAATTCACCCTGAATTTCATACAAAATTATTGAGACGATGATAAGTCCTTTTAATGTAGCTCAACTATTGATTCTAAAGATGTGTCATTATGTATATGTGAATAAAAGGATATAAAGTGAAAATAAGATAAGAGTGTATTGTATGGGGCCTCTGGGCACTTTACTACCTTAAGACTTCACATAGGATGCATTATTTGACATCTTAAGTAATGTCTTTCCTTTTAATGTAGCTCAACTATTGATTCTAAAGATGTGTCATTATGTATATGTGAATAAAAGGATATAAAGTGAAAATAAGATAAGAGTGTATTGTATGGGGCCTCTGGGCACTTTACTACCTTAAGACTTCACATAGGATGCATTATTTGACATCTTAAGTAATGTCTTTCCTTACTTCTTCTATGGTTTAAGAATTTACTGGATTGAGGTTTTTCTAATTGAGTAAATTTGGGAGACACTTTAGGAATTAAATAGAGCTGTTTGGAGAATTTATTTAAAGTCTTAAGTAATGCCTTAGCTTCTTCTATGGCTTTAGAATCTACTTGATTGAGGTTTGTCTGATTGAGCTTAATTTAGGAGACACCTTGGGAATTATATAGAGCTGTTTGAAGATTTTCATTTCAGTAAGATCTTCTGTAAGGAATTTAAAACTCTTCTCTAAAGTATTCAAACCATTACAGAAAGTGCTGGTTCATTCTCTCAGAAAATCTGCTAACGTCACCGTAGGTTCCCCAATCTTTTTGCTACCTTTAAGGTCTAAATGCGTTTATAACTTACATAATGCATGCAGAACATTGTTAACTTGAAGGCATCAATGGTACTTTTTCATGTGCATAGTGGCAAAAGAACTAATTATTTGAAGGACCTTATTTGGAGGTCTCTTGCGAACATTTCATGCCATATTACACTTTAGGTGGGGGCCTTAGCCTTGTGCCTTAATTGTGCTCTTTAAGGAAAGAGTAAATATCATCTGTGGGCCTCTCATCTATATTATGATTCATTTAAGTTGCATGCTTCTAATCTGTGTTACTTCCATGTCAATGATGTCTTACCATGTTTTCAGAGCCTCTGTCATGCATATTCTTTCTAAAGAGCTCTGTAGAAGATGCTCAAATTGATTCTGGCTCTGCAGTATGCTTACATTCAGGAACTGGCGAGTACCATGACTTGTAAGTTTGGTTGTTTTATTTTGACCCCTTTTTAGGTTACAATGCTATTTGTTGTAAAATGTATTGCAAAAAACTTTTAGCAATATAATTAAGCTGTTGAGATTTAATGAAGTAATAAGTCATACTAAACCCATGTACAAAGTATAACTGTAAATTATAAATGTCACTAATATATGCAGCTTCTAAATTTTCTTTCATAGTCCCATTATGGTTTGTTTTAAAATTTGTTTACCTGTATACTGTCAATAATTTGTACTTCTAAAGTCTATCACGGAAACATAATTAATGCAACTAGGAATGTTAAAGATATTATTCGAAAAGATGTGAAAACTTATGTGTTCCTGTATTTCAGCTTTCCAGAAAGTCAAGGGGATGTACTTCATATTGAAGTTAGAGATACAAAACAAATGACCCTTGGTCATGCTTCCATTCCACTTTCAGTGTTAGCTGAGAACCCTGTATGTATCCTTTTCAAGATATACATTATTCTTTTTACAGGATGCTCAATCTCTCCACATGTGGCATACTGACTTTTGTACATGTTCATATCAAACAGAGTGACAAAGTTCGATGGTGGCCTATCTACCATGATGACCATGAATGTATTGGAAAGATCCAACTTTTTATGGCTAATTTAATTACAGATGAAGAAGGTAGACATACAAAGGTCTGGTTCTCTTACTCGCATCCTGATTAATATCATGTGTTTAGATAATGCTGTACCTTTTCTATATGGGAAATGCACACATGGATTTTTTTTTTTTTTCTTTTTTCTTTCTTTCTTCTGTTTTTACTATTACTAATTACTAGTGTCTAGTCACTAGAACACTGTTATATTTTCCCATACCTCTTCTTACATCCCTTGCACCTCTTTGAGAACGTACTTCGTAACAAGAACTGAGGGCCTATATTATTTGTTTATAGTGAACCTCAGAGAAAAGTATGGTTCAGATCAATTTGGAAGACATGTCTTAGTTTACCTCCTTTCCTTTCCCCCATACCAAGGAAAAGAATTGCGTAGTTTACCTCGCAAGCTAGCTAAATAGAGTATCTCCGTTGTAAATGTCTCAGGTGAAGAACTCTAAAGCCATCAGAAAATATAGATTTAACAAGGGCAATCTTCACTCTTTGAAAGATACTCCATCCATGCTAATTCTTTTCATGATAGGGGTTTGACACCAAAATTAATGCTAAATTGGTGGGGGGTATTGGGGCTTGGCATTTGATATTTGGAATACTCCCTTCGATCAACGATGCTTTTCATAATAGGGACATGACACTATTGTCAAAGGTAAAATATTGGTGGGGTACAAAATGTTATAGATATTATGGAATAAAACATACGAAGTATAAAATTAAACTTATGATTCGGATAGTTTCAGCTAATCATACTGTATATTCTAAGGCATTCAGCTGCATACTTTTATGTTAGTTATACTAATGCATGCTTGCGTTCTTATATGTCTCTGTTATTTACATGTTACAGAGTAGTGCTGTCGTTGAAATTCTTGCATATGATATGTTGCTGGAAGCTGCAATGCCTGCACAACACTTCCATTCACGTAATTTGTGTTTAAATGGTCCTTGGAAATGGTTGTTAAATGAGTTTGCAGACTATTACGGGGTACCAGATTCGTACACAAAGTTAAGGTACTAATATGCTTTCATTTTTCACCTCATTATAATTAAAAGTATTATACAAGTATAGGTTTATTAATTTATAGTAATCAAAGCGTCCTGAGTCATGAGCTCTCATTCTAATTACCCCATACATGATTAAAAACTATATAAGAAAACTTTTTTAAAAAGGTGAACCAATCTCCTATTCATTCAGACCTACAGTTGAGTTAAGAGAGAAATGAAGAAATTAAAAGAAAGGGACCAAGAGGGCTTGAAAAAAGAAAGGAGAATATAAAGCAATAGGTTCAGAAGCTTGCAACTAAATGGTTACCTGAGTAAGATATATAGAGAGTGGTTTAAGGGGGAATGGACGTCCAGATGCGTACTGCTTATTACTTGCGGTTTTTCCTTGATGGAAGCCAAGACTCGGATTAAGTGGGCATTGCCGCATTGGTAAGAGACATATATAAACCAACTCCAAAGCTTTCACTGGAAGGTTATTTACTAAAATTAGTCATCAATAACAGATAACTGTAGGCATTAGATGATCTAGATCTCAATCTTAAGTTGTAAAGGATTTCCCTCTGCTTTAATTTTGAGGATGAAGCATGGACTCGATTTCTGAGAGAAAAGAGGAATAAGTCAATTGGAAAGATTGTAATAGAGGATACTTTTTATTTATATCCTTTCAGATCTTTATATAAATAATTGATGATGAGTCTCAGACTCTCAGGTATTAATAAGATAGATGCTAGATCACAATTGTTAATTGAATCAGAGTTTTTGTAGAAACTTGCTCTTGTTTTACATATCCTTGTGAAAATTCCCTTTCTAAAGTCTTTTATTAACTGTAATGTGCTATTAGGTATCTATTGTATGTTATGAAAGTGGCTACTCCAACGAAAGAATGCTTGGAGCTTGTACTGGATTTGCTTATGCCTGTTATCAAAGCTAGAGGTGAAAAAAGATTAAATAGACAAGAGGTAAATTCCCTATAACAAAATCTTTATTTGGAATTTCGTTTTTAAAAGAAGTATCTCATTATGTGAGAGATTAAGCGGTATGCCAATCAGATATCACATTGCATCAGGTATTTCATGAATTATAGTTTCAGAATCGTGTATACAACACTTCAGGATATGAATCCAAATGTTATCTTGTCACCATCTTTCATTGTATTCTTATTATTAGTCAATAATTCCAAGACAAGTCTTTTATTAATAGACACAAGTTTTGCACCAAAACTTAAATGACATAGCTCCATTTTTGTATTGCATGATTTGCATCATCTAATAGTAGGACATATTGGAAACACTTTACCCAACTTTTGATTTTGCTATCTTTGGCTCTTTGCTCCTTTTGACCTAATTTACCATTTTGATGCCTACTTCCTTTATATGCTTGTAAAGAGCTATCTATATTATGTCATGTAACTAGAATAATATTCTTGGGGCCTGGGCCAAAGTTCACCCATTAGAAATTTGTGACTTGTTAGATTATGTAAATTGCATTGTGGAGGTGTATTATCCATTCTTATGGATTGTTGGCCTGCCCTTCATGCAGAAAACCATTTTCTTGGAATGTGAAACACAAGTTGAGAGTCTCTTGGCAACTGTTTTTGAAAATTACAAGTCATTGGATGAACAATCAGCCACAGGTTTGACAGATTCACTAACTCCGGTACCAGAGACAGCGTCACCAGCTTTGGCTCCAGCAGTGCAAGTTTACTCCCTTCTTCATGATATTCTTTCCCAAGATGCACAGGCAGTATTACAGAGGCATTTGCAGGTGATAGCAATAGTTTTTATAGCTAAATTCATTATCCTTTTATTATGTGGATTACATGGATGCACTTAGTAACTAGCACTGTTACTGAATTCTAAAATGTGATTCTCCATGCACGTGCTCCAATCCTCCTTGTGATTATATGTTCTTTTATTTTACTTATAATCTCCACATAATTTCGTCATAATGTTGCAAATTGTTGCTATTCACTACTGAGATAAATGCTATACATTTCTTTTTTGCCAAAAAAGCATCAGTACATGAGTACATCGCCTATTGTCAATGTTGAACAAATTTGGTTTAAAGCTTTGGTGTTTCTCCTTTCTGACTCTATAATGCCTTTTTTCATGCTTCAAGTCAGTCCTAAAGAACTTTCACCTCTTTAATTGTGGCAAATGTAGTTTTGTTGACTGTTCTCATGCTTCTTTCAAGGTTTTGTTTAAATTTCTTGTCATGCGATATCTTGCTACTGTTTTGAGGTAAAGGGAGTATCTATGCTTGAACCACCAGAACATGTACATGATGTGACAATAAACCCTAAGGATTGAAGTTGGAGCAAGCACTTGTTAGTGTCTTTTTAGGCTAACATGCTTTAAATATATGTAAGCAAATACACACAATTATTTAACAATTTATTTAAGATCTTATTGTGTTAGTGTGTTACACTGGATTTATATATACTTGAGTTTTGTAATCGGGAATGTATAAAAAGCATTCAGAACTTAGAGCTTTAAAAGTGACAGACTTTATGTTAAATACCCAATGAAAATGTTATTAGATAAATTAAATACTCCGTTAAAAGTAACGGAGGGTGTGAAATAAGACATCGATTGTAAATTAAAAGTAACGGGAATGTATAAAAAGCATTCAGAACTTAGAGCTTTAAAAGTGACAGACTTTATGTTAAATACCCAATGAAAATGTTATTAGATAAATTAAATACTCCGTTAAAAGTAACGGAGGGTGTGAAATAAGACATCGATTGTATTTTTATTTTTTTAAGAATGTATGACAATATATGACCCAACCTGATTAATTCTGAAACCAAACTGATTCCTTAAAAAAAGCTGACTTTTTTTCAAATAGTGAGGTTATTTCTTGATCTTTTGCCACCATTTGCCATCCCTCTTTAAGACTATTTAAAGATGTGTAAGGTATTTGATGTTGGAATTAAGAATCTGATTATGAAGCATGAGGCAAATATGTGGTTCTTACGATGCTGCTTAATTGGTGTATTGTTGGACATGTATAGACATCTAGCTAGGTATCTATGGCAGCCCTTTATGTGAAAACTTTGGAGGCTCTTTATGAAATGTTGGGCTGGTGTCACTATCTCACAATCACCATGAAGGGATTTTGATGGAGTATATCTTTATTTTAGAGGAATTCTTTCCAGTTTGGTAGTAGTATGTAACAGCAGGGCCATGTACAAAAGGTCAACTTTGTTTTTCAGTAGTTTTACAGTTAATGCCTTGGCAAAATAACTGAATACGTACCAGCCGAAACTATTCTGATATCATTCTCTGCAATCAGGCTGTTTAAATCAGATTTGGCCATTTGGGTCATGTTATGGTGATGAGTCATTCAATTTGGTTTCAGAGTTAACCAGAATGGAACAGATTTAGGTCCGTTGTCAATTAACTTATTATGATTACTCGATATTAGACACTCATGACTTTTCTGCTTGGGTTGATTTTGGTACAGCTTATTATTGGCTTGTGTAAATTTGGATTTAGATCAGGGGTAATGTCGTAAGGGTCAATAATGCTACAGATCAGTCCATAAAAGTATATGACAATCTCCTGTTGGGAGAATAAAGGCCATCTCTGTCTTCTCTCTTTGCATGCAAAATTTACTGAAGACCTAGAAACATTCTTACATCAGTTACAAAGCTAATGGCTGAATTAATCTCTGGACTCCTTGCTAAACTGTCAGACTGCGGCTCAGAAAAGGTGTCGAAGGCATATGTTAGAGGCAGATGAATTCATGTCAAGCAACTCTGAGAATATCCTGACAGACCCAATATCTATCTCCACAGCATATATGAAGATAAAGAACCTTTGCATTAACATAGGTAAAGAAATTTTAGCAGACATCAAGATCCACAATCAGCATATACTTCCTAGGTATTGTTCTCTATCTCTGTACATCTCGATTAGATGATAATCAGCAATGCTTTCTGCTATTCTTCTATAAATTTATGATAAGCAAATTACCAAGGCCTTTTAATTATGGAAAATGATATATTTAGCCATAAAGGCTGCATATAAGGAGCTTTAGGTGGAAAATGATTAATGAAATATAAAATTCATTATACCAAAGTACGTGTGATGTCTCGCACTCCTAAATTGATACCAAATAAGGAAAGATATCAAATTCTTATTTTCTGCCCTAAGGGCTGCATATGTCATTACCCTTAAATTATACTAAGTATGTTAGTTGTGAATAAGGAGCTTTAAGTGGAAAATGATAAATGAAATATAAAATTCATTATACCAAAGTATGTGTGATGTCTCGCACTCCTGAATTGATACCAAATAAGGAAAGATATCAAATTCTTATTTTCTGCCCTAAGGGCTGCATATGTCATTACCCTTAAATTATACTAAGTATGTTATTTGTGAAATCTGCTTTCCTTTTTTTTCTTTAATCTTCTTTCCAGAAGGGTCCTTCAAATGCCTGATACCTCTTTTGCTCATGTGATCAGTTCCATTGACCTTTCAAACATTACTGCTACCGTTTATACCTCTGAAATGTCGAAGAGGCTTAAAGGGTTCCTTGCAGCATGTCCTCCATCAGGTCCTTTGCCACATGTGAATGAACTTCTGGCAGCAATTTCTGATTTTGAGAGGGATCTGGAAACATGGAAAGTAAGGTACATAAAAAGAGTTTCCAGTCCTGAAAGCATGCTATACTAAATTAAGAGGCCATACAATGTTGCCTGATTTATGTCCTGCTCCTTGTTGTAGCTTATCTACTTCCGCTACTATAACTTGTCTAACTGTAACGTAATTTTTACAGTCCTATCCAAGGTGGTGTAGACTGCAAGGATCTATTCCACAATTATATAATGGTGTGGGTACAAGAGATGCAACTTGAAATGCTAGATCTCTGCAAGGCAGAAAAGGTATGCTCGCCTGCTACATGTTTTGAATATTTAGAGTAATCTCAAACTCTGCTTACCATCCCTTATGGAGCAGCATGCACCATTGTCTGTCAATCTTCCTTCGGAAAACATAATTAATTTTGGATGGGAAGCTGCTTCAAAGCAACTCGAATTTATTTTTTCTTGAAATGCTGTAGCCTAGCAATTTAATTAATATGTATTTCAATTTACTTGCCTCATGCAGACACCA
Organism: Chenopodium quinoa; assembly: GCF_001683475.1. Taxonomy (NCBI): domain Eukaryota; kingdom Viridiplantae; phylum Streptophyta; class Magnoliopsida; order Caryophyllales; family Amaranthaceae; genus Chenopodium; species Chenopodium quinoa. The sequence goes on along the minus strand of NW_018743555.1, from coordinate 2,403,273 downwards.
TGGTCTGGGGTAGCAACCCACCTCTCCACCTCACCATTTACAGAGGGTATGTATTCAAGGATAAAGAATGCCTTAACACAGTATGAAATGGTTATCAGCCGGTGGCCTCAGTACTCGTTAGTTTTGGAAAATGTAAGCTCAGTACACAAACTGTGAGATACGTATGCCAACCAAAAACAAAGACCTTTCATCAGATTATATGCATCTGTGAAACTTTACAGTTCTCGTTTCAGTAATTCTAACAACTTTCATTCTTGAAGGCTGTTGCTGATATCGAGAGAGCAATCTTAAAATCACTGGAAAAGCAGTGTAGTGACACTTTGGCTCCTTTAAAAGATAGCATTCCGAAGAAGCTTGGTATGCAAGTTCATAAACTGGCTAGACGACAGTCAGTAATAATCTACGTGGTCCCAAATCAAGTGAGTTAATAGGCTTATTTTTCTAGTGCATGCATTAGAATAGTGTCCATAGCATTAGCAGTGCTCATTCAACATCATTTTGACGTTAAATAATAGTTCAAATGCAGCAATTATGTGCACCTTACTAACATTAAGAATACTGCAACTGCTTGCTACTCTTCTCAAAAATTTAATGCTTATATTAGAACTGCTTATGGATCCATTGTTGTGCGAACAATATAGATTATAGAATTTGGAGGTTATTATTGATTTTTAAAATTTGGCTCTCATTCATCGATTTTTCATCAGAAATGTCTTTTTGTTAGGGATATATTGAATTTGATGTAGTATTAAACATTGAACTTCATGCTAACATTGCACCATTCAATTGTGAAGGTGACAATTTTTTGAAGAGGGGATAAACATTCCATAGAAAAAAAATTCATATATTTAGCTTCTTCCTACTTACCTTTCCCCTTTCTCTGTTATGGAAAATAGAGTATTTCCTATTTTCATTCAGCCAAATGTCCTGATATAAATTGCAGATTATTAAGTGTTTGTCCATTTCAAAACATTGCAGCTGGGTACTTTTATAAACACCGTTAAGAGAATGGTTGAAGTTCTACATTCTCAAGTTGAGGATATATTGAAATTCTGGGCTTCATGTTTGCCAACAATTGGCGGTGAAAAGTTGTCCTATGGGGAGCAGATGAATGGTATAATTGTTTTGCTGAAGACAAAGTACAAAAACTACATGCAGGCTTTAGTGACCAAACTTTATAGCAATGTAAGTCCTTTTTTATGTATTTATTCTCTCACTCTAATTTGTACTATAAAAGAACAATTCAGCAGAAGCCTCTGCATTGTTTACTTGGTGTCTTTCTGGGGTGTTTGGGGGGGGGGGGGTTTGGTTTGCTAGTTACGATTGCTATCATTTATGACATAAATACCACTAGTTGTTGATGCAGAGAATGTTTAAATGGTTGAAACTTTGTTTTTTTTTTTTTTAAATATTTTTTTATATTTATATAACTATAACTCCTAGTATTTATTTGATTGCCGGATTTAGAACCATCACACTTGCTTTCTGTCTGATCCAGCATTGGAGAAAATGTTTTATGTAGCTACTTAAGTTTGTTTGAGATGCATTTGATTTATAGGACAATATTTGGTACTGAATTTTATCTATGATAGTAACAAAACTACATATCAATGGAAATCATCTTTGTAGATCTGTTTTTCCATTGGTTCCTTGCTAGTGGAAGATGAGATAAAGAAAGTTGCCAACTGCTTGCAAATAAGTGTCAAAAAAGAAATGAAACATTATGTTGCCGTATTTTTTTTTGCTGCAGATGCAAGCTAATCGAAACACACAGCTTAAGAGAATCCTGGAAGTGACAGCAGACTCAGACAGTGAGCCTGAAGTTCGTGAGAGAATGTTGATGCTGAACTCCCAACTGATTGATTCAATAGCCAATTTACATGACGTTTTCCCAAGTCAAATATTTGTGGCACTTTGTCGTGGATTGTGGGATAGAATGGGGCAGGTATGAAAGGGAAGAAAATTTCATTTTAACTAACTATGCCATCACTGGTGGGTCTTATGTATATTTGCTCGTAATTTCCTTCAGAGTGTGTTAAGGTTCCTCGAAGGAAGGAAAGAGAACCGCGTTTGGTACAAAGGATCATATTACGCCCTTGGGGTAAGTAAATTATTTGCTTTGCATTTGATGTTTTTAGTGATGTTTGGTTGGATGTATGAGCAGACAACAGCATATAAATCTATTTCCCTTTAAGTTCAGCTTTCCAATGTATATGTACTAGTTGTGGAATGCCTGAATTGGTGTTCTGTTTTGTAGATATTAGACGATGTATTTGCTTCCCAGATGCAACGATTGCAAGGCAATTGCCTACAGGAGAAAGATCTAGAACCGCCCAGGTCGGTTGTGGAGGCTCGCTCCATGCTTTGTAGTGATGGAACAAACGGAACAAATCAATCAAATTATTTCTATATCTAGTATGCCACTTTGCCTCTCCCCCCTACATTTGGTGCAATCAATTATCTGTCTATTCTTTTTAATTCTGTTGTATTATGTATAGTCATGTATTTTTCCCTTTATTTTTTATTCTTTGTGTACATAAAACACCTTATTCTTCATGTAGAAGTCACATTATGATGATTTACATGATACTTCAATTGAAAATAATTACATTCATTTTTAAAAAAAGAATGTCTCAATGTTCTTGCTTGGATTATTAGCCGCCATGCAATCATGAATCTATAAAAAATTACACATTAAAATAAAATAATATAACAATCTTCCTAAAAGATACCATAACCATAGAGCCTAAAGAAATATTCAGTAAATAATATTTTGACATAAATAACCTTGATTATGTTATTATCTTAATAATATTAATATGGAAAATATATCACGCATACATATTCTAATATTGATTATATCTCATATCTCTAAAACCGTCAAATCTCATAACGACAGTAACACAAATGTTGTGATTAGAAATTCTTGTCTTGATTGATGCGAGATGCATTATTTTGGCGATGTTGCCTTCAATTTTTATTAACAAAAAGAAAAAATGAGAACATTCAGCTTTTTGAACTTCTCAATCAAATATGAACATCATTCTTTTCGAACCTGCAAATATATCATTATAACAACAAGAATACCTTTTCTTTTTCGAACTCGTCATATTTATTTATTATTAATTTTCCAATTCAAAACCGTCAAATCTCTTATTAGTTTTATTTTAGAGCAAAATAAAACACAACCAAGAGAGCAAAATCATATCAAAACACTTATCTTAAAGCACAAGGAGAATCATTCAACCTAGTTTCCGCCTCTCTCTCTCTCTCTCTCTCTCTCTCTCTCTCTCTCTCTCTCTCTCTATATATATATATATATATATATATATATATATATATATATATATATATATATATATATATATATTTCTTGTTATAAATATTTAAAAGAGGAAGAAATAAAGATTTCCTTAACATTGAATTATTTAATATAAGAATATAATATGAAAATTGTGAGTATTCTATCAATATACTATTTATCCTTTCTCCGTTTTCTTTTAAATACAACATTTCCCATAAATGGAAATGTCATATTAAATGCAACATACTCTATATAATAAGTTTATTTTAAGGGAAAAATAGAAATTAATAACCTCACCTTTGTTCGGTTTTTCAAAAACAATCTCACCTTTCGATTATTCCAAAACAATCTCACCTTTAATAAAGATCTTTTAACGATCCCTGACTTGTTTGATTGTTTTGGTAATCTATTTTCTTATATTAGTGCCACTTGTCGCCATTTAATAGGTCTATTTCATTTTTTAAAATTTAAAAAAACAAACACATTCCTAGTCGGCCCACTGTGCCCCACCTAAGGCCTAAACGGCCGATCAACCACCCCACCTCGAGATGAACAACCATTTCCTTCCCCTCCTTATCCCCGCCTCGCCTTCGCCGGCAACCTAACCCCATTCAAATTAGAGCTTCTACTAATTCCATTAATGACGTCCAAACCACCACAGTCGATCAAAGGGCAACAAAAAATCCACCGCTCTCTCTCCTAAGAAAACACATAAAATACATTGTGACTAGTTTCATTTATGTGGTTGCAATGGTAGCTTGTTTTTGGAAGGTTGAAAATGAGCTTAGTGATGAACTCATATTAGAGCTTCTACTAATTCATATTAGAGCTTCTACCATCTCCTTCCCCTCCCTATCCCCACCTCGCCTTCGCCGACAACCTAACCCCATCCAAATAAGAGCTTCTACTAATTCATATGTTTTGTGCATGAACTCATTGAATTCTTTCCTTAGAAGTTGAACACTTGTAGCTTTTAAGTGTATTAATTAGCCACCCTACCTCTTGTATCACTAACAATCTTATCCTCCTTAACCTAAAAGAATAATTCATACAATTTGCATTTGTAGTAGGGTTTTTTAGGGTTTGAAACAGAGGTTGAGAATCTTATATCTACATATCTTGAGGGCTCACAGTTGCAATTAACACATTTGAACCACAGACTCCTTCCATTCCTGTTGCTTGAAGAACCCATACTAGAAGAAGACATTGAGAAGCTATAAAAAAATAATGAAAAGAAGAAGAATAATAAGCTACATAAACCAGAGCAAAAGAGGGGAAGCGTTTATATATTAATGCTACAGTGGGTCGGTAAGTTTAAATAAAGGAGGAAAATAAAAGAGGGTAAAAAAAAGGGAGTTTTTTAAGTCAAAAATCGGTTTAATAACCCAGGATTAACGTTTGTTTAACATAATAGTTACTGTAGTTAAGTACATGAAACCATGAGTGTACCGATGGTAACCAAAAGTTAAGTAAGTGTATCATTGATTAAAGTCCAAACCAGGGGTCAGGGGTGTACCAATGATAATTTCCGTAAATTAAAATTTAAAATTTTCATCCAAAAAATAAAAAAATACTCATTCCGGTCCGGATTGGAATATTCCGATTTTAACCTGGACTGGACCAAAAACACCAATTTATGAGGACCGAAGAGCAACCCGGAATCTAACGGTCTGGTCCGGTTTCCGGTCTCAATCCTTTTTTGCACACCCCTAGCTCAAATTATATTTCAATCATAATGTTGTGTTGAATTTTAATATTTGGTATAGAAGGTCTTGACATGTCATTGTTGTTCATGTGGCGCCAATTTTATTAAATGAATGATGACACATGACAATACCATGTTATCCCATTGTGTTTTAATAATATTATAGAGTATAGATCATAGATTGTATCTAATAGTCATATTTATTATTAAACTAGTTTATTACTCCCTCCGTTTTTAAATACTTGCTCCACTTTCCTTTTCCGACCGTTTTTAAATACTTGCTCCATTTCCTTTTTTTGAAAAGCTTTTACAATATTTAATTCATTTATCACACTTAGTGGATCCAACAGAATACTCTCTCTCCTCCTATTCTTCCACTACTTTTGTTTTTTACATTTTTTTTTATTTTCTCAATTACCCCACTACCTCCATATTTTATTACTTTCTCTCATTTCTCTTAAAACTCCGCGCATGGAGAAATGGAGCAATTATTTAAAAACGGAGGGAGTATTATTCAATCTAATACTACCTCTATTACTATTTAGTTGACACCTTTCTTTTATCATGCTTGCCAACACACTATTTTAACGATTCATATCTCTAATTCTCAACATTGTAAATTATACTTCCTCAGTTTTTTTTAGTTGACACATATTCCTTTTTGAGAAGTTTATATTTAGTTAACACACTTCCTTTTTTAGTAAGTTTTTTAGGATGAATTTCCTATTTTACCCTTAATAAAAAAATAGATCATATCCTAAACATCCTTTGTTTAAACATATAACTGTTAATTATAACTAGGAAAATTTCACATTTGCTACCAGCAAAAGTACCCTATTTCACATTTGCTACCCCTTTAATTTTTTATTGTATATTACTACCACCCAAACACACTAACTGTTATAATCACTACCACTTGACTTACACCGTTAGTATTTCCGTTACCACCACCCAACCACCGTCCAGCCACCACTCCTTCCCACCCACCAGCTGCCAATCCGCCGCAACCACCACTCACCGTCCAGCCCAGCCACCAAGCCACTGCCATAGTTGCCTAAGCCCAATCCCCTGCTGCCCGCGACTCCAACCACCCTGATTGTCGGCGCCGGCGTCGCATTCCCAGCCCCTCGAAAACCCGATCAGCCCTCTCCCCTCGAAACCCACCTCAATCTCAGCCCCTCTCCCCTCGAAAAAAAAAAAAAGAAAAACCTAAACTACCCAGCCACCACCCCCGCCCCCCCCCCCCCCAACTCACCGCACCCCTCCCCGAAACCACCACCCGCGTCGCACCACCAGCCCCAACCCACCTGAACCCTCCCCCTCCCTTTCCCGCAACCGTGTCGCCCCCAAAAACCCAAAACCCTCGTCCCAAAAAAAGGCCAAGAATCTGGCCTTAAAAGGCCGAAATCGGCCGGTTAAGGCCACTGAGCCCCAAAACCGGCCGATTTCGGCCATTTGTGGCCAGATTCGTGGCCGTGGTGGGATCTAGGTTTTAGTTTTGGTGGTTTTTGGGGGCGACGCGGTTGCGGGAAAGAGAGGGGGAGGGTTCGGGTGGGTTGGGGCTGGTGGTGCGACGCGGGTGGTGGTTTCGGGGAGGGGTGCGGTGAGTTGCGGGGAAGGGGGGTGGTGGCGCGGGGGTGGTGGCTGGGTAGTTTAGGTTTTTTTTAAAAAAATAAAAATTTTAATTTATTTTTTTAAATTTTTTGGCCAATAATAACACGACACGTGTCGTTATGGACCCACTTAACGGAAAATCTAACGGATTCCGTTAAGTGGTAGTGATTATGAAAGTTAGTGTGTTTCGGTGGTAGTAAAATAAAATAAAATTTTAAAGGGATAGCAAATGTGATATAGGGTCCTTTTGCTGGTAGCAAATGTGAAATTTTCCTTATAACTAATCACCCCCTACTCTTTTATGACATCCTACCCACCCAACTACTCCACTTTAATTGCAGAAAATAAACCCACGTCTTCCTACCAGAAAAATCAAATGACCATAATATCTTAATTGTGTTCTTCAAGTTCTTCATCTAGAAAATTTTACCACTTTCTCTCTCCTCAAATATCTATGAAAACCCACAAATTTATCTGAAAATCTTACTCTCTTCAATTATCTTTCATCAATTTGAGGTAATCTAACTCAAATTTTTCCTCCTTTAAAAAAAAAAAAAAAACCAAATTTTCTCTGTAATGGAAAAGGGGAAGGCGATTGTTCTTTCAAAGAAGGAAAAGGAGTATACTCTTACAAAGGAGCAGAAGAAGATAATTGCGGCTTCTTCACTAGCAGAATTTCTGCCTGAGACTTATCCTTGGGAGAATGAAACCTCTTACCAAAATATTTGGATCCAACCTTTTTTTTCGAGGTTCCTTGATTCAGAGTATATCAATAATCTAATGAGTTTTGAGTCACCTAAAACCCCAATTAAGGGACAGTGAAACTACGAAATATTTTAGCTCTTTCCTCAAAATGCAGTACAAGTGCCAGATTTAGTAAAAAGGAAACCCACTCATCACTTTTTTAATTAGCATAAAAAGACCTGCAATACCCCTATCTTTTTGCACTCTCTCCTTGTCTTAAATTGTGTGCCCAACCCAATGGTATCAACTAAAAAAAAGGAGGAAGTAAAAAAAAGTGGCTATTAATAAAATATACATAGAGACGATTTAAACAAGATCCCACTTGACTATGTTTCACCATAGCTATATATCACAAAAGCTAGTCAAAGTGTAGTTTGTGAATAGTGTAAAAGTCAAATGGTGTCATCTAAAAACAACGGAGGAAGTAACATAGTAAGAGGTTTGTCACTTAGATTGTTAGATTATGTAAATTGCATAATATACAATTTAAAACTCATTTTTTATTACATGGTTTGTCACTTGTTAGACCATAAAAACTATAGGAAGACCATCTAGGAGCAAAAGAAAAAGTGCAAAGGTAAAGGAAGGAAAATTTCAACTGTCAAATGCTAAAAGTGCAAGCAATTTGGCCATACTCTCTTACATGCAAGGGAGGGGCAACTACGAAAGAGTTAATGGAACAACAAAGGAAATCAGCCTCTACCCTGCTAAAAGAAAAAGGTCAACAGGGCATCAAGCTTCAAAGTTAGCACACTAAAAGCAACTTGATTGATTTGATGATAAATGGTTGCACTTCATCCCAGCCACTTTCCACCAAAAGATCAAGCTAAGCCAGCCACTTCCCATAGCTAGTTCAAGTCAGCCAATTTTTAGAGCAAGTTTCAGCCAGCCACTTCCAAGACATATCCACTACTAATAAAAGTGGATCCACTTAACCTCCACCAACCACTTCATCCTAGCCACTTCCCACTAAGAGATCAAACTAAGCCAGCCACCTCCCATAGCTGGTTCAAGTCAGCTACTTCAATTCCCAAAGCAAGTTCCAGCTAACCACTGCCTAGACATAGCATTAGGTCCATTGCTAATAAAGGTGGATCCACTCAAATGTACAATAGAGTATTAGCCCTAAGAGACAAATAAATATGCACATGCTCGATCTCAATGTTGTAAAATGAGTTTGTTACATTCCTTTTACCATTAATTTTACACAACTAACTTTAGTTTGATTAGTTGCAACTGTAATTGTGATGCTTTTTTCTAACTACGAACTATTTAACTTATGTATTAAACATTGATTTGATTTGATTTTTTTTTTCCAAACCAATTCATGTGCAATTAACTATATGGTATTTTAATTGCAAATATATGCTACACGAAAATAAAGTTAAATAACGTTCAAATTTTTTCATCTAGTATTTAATCTTTGTTACATCAAGCTAAGCCAAGATTTTGGCAATAAGAATCAATTTTCATGATGTTTTAAATCAAATTCACCACAAAAACAACATACGTAAATACTCCAACTTTGACTATTTCCCTTAAGTAAAACATCAAATCTGTCAACTTCAGCATCACAAAATTCATGTCATAATTTTGTTCTTCACTGCATCAAGCCCTTCAATATCACTTTCGTGTAGCCACAAGAAGAAGCCCATTGTTGTTGCACTTGAAGAAAACTTTTCTTGATTGGGTTGTAATTTGTGGTTGAAACCTTCAACTTCGCAAGTTTGGGTGGCTTGCACCAACATCGTGGGCTCAAAAACTCCAATGCACAAGTCGAATTTGAGGGAAAGGAGCAGCAAGAGCTTGTTGATGACATGTCTTGGTATGGACGATAACAACAATGGACCCTTAAAATTAAAATAAGAAGGAAAAGGGGGGCTAAATTGAGGGAAGGTAGAACTACTCATTTGGAGGGAAAATTTCCACCAAATCTAACAACCCACCCAAAACATTGCTACATTAAGATGACAGACCCTATTTAACGAGGACTTAACGACAAGAGTACGGTTGAGTTACTAACTGTACTAGGGGGTATAGTGTGCAAATTTTTTAAAAAAAAAATCCAAAAAAAGAAAGTCGACACAACGTAGAAAAGCCAACACTATATGGTTACTACGTAGAATTTCCCTGTAAAATATCTAGAGTATTAGATTGGATGCTTAGGTGTGACGACGAAAGGTTTTAACAAGAAATACCCCTACTAAATCAACACCTCTTACCGGTTAGCATGTATAGTTAGTGGAGCTCGGACTTAAAGTCACAAAGTGTGTTCCTTAGCAAGTTAGCAACTCCTATTAGAGCATCAACAATGGACAGGATTACTCTCCTTTTAATGTTTAACATGTTAAAAGGATCCGTTTAGCAAAAGGAATGGGTGTTTGACTACAGTTGGTATTGGAAGCAAGTCTGTGAAGTAAAGGAAAAAAATGAAGAGAGCCTATACTCCTGCCTTGATTGGTAGTAAATATAACATCAAGAAGAGTTATGATTTGCTCACTATTGGAAAGCCAAGATGCCGATGGGATTCTTTGGTCTGATCTGGGAAAATAAAGTCATTACTAAGCATCAATTTATTGCTTGGATGGCTATTTAGAAGAGACTAAAAACTCGAGACAATTTACATATGAGCATGCTGCAGAATGAGAAGATGTGTTTACTATGTGCTGATGTGCAAGCTCATGAGCATATATTCTGTCAATGCTAATCAATAGCATTCTATGGGCTGATTCTTGAAATTGGCTTGTTTTAGACTTAAAAGTAGACCTGATCAAGTTAAGCCCACCCTGGTGGCTCAACCCGATTTTGGGTGGGTTTTGGGCAGTTCGGGTTTAGGAAATCAAATTTTTTTTGCAATTTTAGTTACTATTTTTTTCCCTGTTCGAAAAGCCCGCTCGACCCAGCTAGATTGGGCAAGTTTGGGCACATATATTCCGGCTACAAGCTTGGCCCGACCCAGTCCAATGAATGGGCTAATTTTTTTTACCTTGGTTAATAGTTATACTACCCTTATAATTTGTTATAACTCTTTGACCTACTTTGACTAGTGTGTGATTTATATATAAGAAAAAAAAAATCATATAAGTACTTTTTTTTTTTTTTTTTTTGAAAGGGAGTACTTATTTGAATAGTCTCAAATTCTCAATGAAATAATTATTAATTTTTAATTATTATGATGTATACTTAGGGTTTGTTCTATTCACCTTACAAAAATAAGTTTTAGGTCTAATAAGTTCAAATCAGTTCAGATATAATAAGGTCTAATAAGTTAAATAAAGTCTAATAAGTTCAAATCAGTTCAGATAATTCCAATAAGTTTAATAAGGTCTAATAAGTTAAATAAAGTCTAATAAGTTCAATAAAATTTAATAAGTTTCAATAAGTTAAATAAGGTCTCATAAGTTCCAATAAGTTAAACAAGATCTAATAAACTCCTATAAGTTCTTATCAAGTCTAATAATAAGGTCTACTAAGGTCCAATAAGTTTTGATAAGATTCAAAAAGTTCTAATAAGTTCAATGAGGTCTAATAAATTTGAATAAGTTCAACAAGATCTAATAAGTTCAACAAGGTTGAATAAGTTTAATAAAGTATAATAAGCTCAGATAAGTTCAAATAAGTTAGTTCAGGTATAATAAGGTGAAAAAAAATACCCTTATTGATTATTAAAGATGTTATTGATCAAAGAAAAATAAATGTGAGGTAGATGTAAGTAAAAAAGAGAATAGGAAAGAATATGTTGGAAAAAAAAATGTGAAAAAGATTTGAGATAGTGAATAGTGATGTGGAGGAGAGTTAGTATGATATGTCAAATGGAGGAAAGGAGATAAAAAAATGGAAAGGATATATCTATACTTTCCATTGTTCATGCTTTAGGGCTTAAAGGTAGATTATTTGGTGATTAAATATTTTTATGTTAGTTAAGAGTGAAAGTAAATCCCTCATTTAAAGGTAAATTTTAATTGAAAACCTCATTTAGTACAGTGCATCATCATGTTCACCTGCTTGGTGCAACCAGAACTTCCCTTCCAAAATTATCAGAAATTTTTTTAAAAAAATTCTAAGTTTATCGTTTTCACTATTTTGGGGTAGAAGGGAGAGTGGAGGATTCTGAAATTCAACTCCTAACATCTCAACCAATTAAGGTGCCTTTCCTTGTTGGATTTGCTGAAGCAAAGCTGCAGCAAGTTGCAAAGTTGCTTGCAGTCGTTTCTGAGGATCAGCTTCACCATCATCTTGTGCATTACCTGTGTTCACAATCTCTTGATTCCCCTGTGTTGCCACGGGACCAGCATGAGTGAATGCCCGCACGGTCTCTGCTTGCACTGGTTGCTGCTGCAGCTGACTAAACGGAGATGGTGACATGTCAGGAGAGACCTGATTTGCTGTTTGTGAAGCATTATATCTTGGGGGAACTCTTGACAGACTTTCATGTTGATTCCCAAAGCCAGATGATCTATAAACATCAGCAGCTGGAGGAGAGCGGTTTGTAGTTTGCCTTTGTAGCTGCCCCCGCAGAGAGACATCAGCATGCTGCTCTTGTTGAAAACCACCCAGAGGCAAAGAAGGTACAGATGATGGAAATTTTTGTTCATGAAGAGACGACCTGCTACCATCAGAATATTCGGTACCAGCATCATAAATAACCCTGCTAAACTCTGTACCACCCCTACCAGAATTGGAATTATTATATCCTTCAGAAACAGGAATGGTGTAACCAGGTTGGAAGTTGTGTCTGCTTTCCATGTGATAAGGGATGCTTCCGCTTCCATGATCATAAGATGGGAATGGTGATGGAGCTGAAGCTTTGCTATTTCCTTGTAAAGATGCACGATCAACGTCTGAAGGTATAAGAGAGGGACCTGACAATTGCAATTTGCTGTATGATGTATCAGCATGTGAATAAACGGCATCTCTATTTTTCATCTCATTCTCTAGAGGATGAGAAGCCAAGGTAGGACTAGATGGTTCTAAACTTAAAACGACACCAGATATACTTAGCTTCCCAGGTATTTTTAATACGTTCTCAGAGAAATCTGAAGGGGGGACAAGAAACAAGGTGTTCCTATCATCCAACTTAGCAACTGCTGCCCGTTGCTTCTCTTCCAGATAATGCATAAATTCATTATAATATACCATATCTCCATCACTGGCAGGGACGAAAAAGACAACCCAGGAGCAGGCAGCCTGATAATAATGCTTAGAAAGCATATCAAGTCCAGTCCGTGCAGTGCAATCTAGGAACTCTGGCCTGCAAAAGAAGAGTTGTCACTGAGTTACCAAGAAAATGAAGGTGCATGGAGAGGAAATAACATGTAATGAACATAAAACCTTTTCACGCTTTTAATTTTTATTCGTGCTAATGGTGTGCTGTAATATGCATTGTGCTATTATTGTATAATCATACTGCTAATCTAATTGAACCAGTGAGAAATCCCACATTTTAGTGATACTTCACCCCCTTTGGCCCCTCCCCCTCCCATTTACTTTTCTTATTATTTTTTTAAATAAAAATGGAAGTGATCAAAGCACAGTACTAGCTTAAACAGGTAACTTTAGGAAGTCATGAGGAAAGGTTTGTACTAACAAGAAGAAATCCATGATTTTTCCTACTGGAAAGCAACGAGCTTGGCAGACAGGAGTTCCACCCTTTGCTATAGTACCCTCCCATTTCCATTCCTTCGTTCCTCGCTGATGCAACTCAGAGGTGGTTCTTTTCCACTCAGCTGGAACTGATGATGAATTTGGAGGAAGTGACCGGAAAGTATCATGAGATGATCCCCAATTGTCACGCTTATCCCCTAAAGATCGATTTACGTTTGGAGGATTCTCTGGCAGTCTTCTATACGGAATAGGATGCCCGGACTCGTCTGACAAAGAAAATTCAGGAACTAATCCAGGGAAAACATGCTTATCCTGGCTTACATTATGCAAAGGATATTCAGGAAGCTCCTCGTGCGGAAAGGAATCAATTTTCAATTTCTTTCCTCTGTGATAGTTATAAGTATCCTCTGGCAAGTCCCTTGGATCTTCTGGAAATTGACTTTTTCTTCTCAGGTTTCGCGGAGAAAAGTCATGATATTGATCACTTCCATCTCTAAAAGGACTCCTACCATATTCCTGCCGCCCTTGTGGTGGACCTATATCTGGTCCAAGTTCATGAAATCTTCTGTCTTCATACGAACCACCAGTATGAGCCCATGGAGACTCCAGCCTCCTGAAGCGATCTTCATATTCCATGTTCGGGTGATGGGGGACCCTAATGCTTGGATCTTCAGGTTCTCTGACATTTCTATTAGTGCGTAAGTTATCAGAAGATCCAATCTGATTAAAGGACTTAGAATGTGGAGGAGGAACATTAGGCCCCAGACTTCGCCTCCCACCAGCAGAAGAAGAATGATCTTTCCTAGCAAAAGATATATGCACACGTGGATTTCCAAACAATTTTCCTTGGAGAGTTTCTTTAGCCCTGCAAGCTGATGCTAGATTCCTGAACTGGACAAATGCATATGTACGACCTGGGAATGCAGTTATCTTGTCAATATCTCCAAATGGAGAAAAGGCCTTCCTTAATATCGCTTCATCCACTTTCAAGCATGATGGAAAGCCTATCCATAAAATTTCAGTTGGATGGTCTGAGCCACGTTCATTTCTCCTTGGACTATCTGGATAGTATGCATCAGGACTAGCAGGACGCTTTCTGGATTCCCTTGGTGAGAATGCTGAACTTCTGTTTCGAGGTTGCAGCTCATCTCGATGTTGCAAGTACAACTCATCACGTGGAGGAGCAGATGACTTGTCCTGGGATTCAGAATCTATAAATTAAATTGTATGCAAGAAACATTGCAATAAGCTAACAATCAGCAATCTGGAACAAGTTACAATAACAGGATTGCATGATTGAACAGCCTCAAAGGAGATTTCCAATAATTTCAACAAAATATTATCTTTCACCACATTTATATAAGTTAAACAAGTTGCATCTGTCTTAGACACTAACAAAGGAATTGACAAAGAATCACCCTCCCAATGTTCATTATTCATGTCTCCAAATATCCAGTCAATCATAGAATGTTCATATTCTTACTTAGAAACCCAATAAATCTTAGAAACAATTGCTCACTTTCTTACAAAAATATATCCAGAAAATCATCTAGCACACAAAGATTGTATGCACCATGACTCTATGGTTAGTTATCTTACCAGTTGCAAAGAAATCAACCTAATCACGCACCTAAGAAAATCAACTAGAATACAGACCTAAATCATCCAAGACATATAATCGTAGATGCCCATATAGGTACATAAACAGACAGCACCTTTACACAGGCACATAAAGATAAAGCCACACAACTAACACAAGTACACATGTACTTATGTCCATACACAGAATTTCCTCCACGTATAGCATTAGATATCCAAAATTATTGTCAGGATGTGCGTTCTCCAGACATTATAGGTACACAGATTTTAGGTAAATTATTACACCATTAAAAAAACTAAGATACATCATTTACAGAATTGTAAAAAGAACCATACACTGCAAAGACATCCAGATGTTAGCAAAAGAACACAGCAAATACCGAAAACACTTCGCATCACAAGTTTGGTTTTGGATGAGATGCAAAAAAAAAAAGAAAAAAAGAAAAAAGAAATAGATGTATGCTTAGGTGTGGTAACAGGCCCTATTTTTTTTTCTTTTTCTATTTCTATTTTTGAAATGTTACATATTAGTAAATCAAAGCGATATCTACCAAAGAAATATACTTTGAGGCAAATTTTCAGTAAATACAATCTCATTTCCAACATTCACAACCCTTTAAGCAACATAATGCACAACCATTATTCCCACCCCTTTTAACTTGACCAATATCAAAAGAAGAT
This sequence comes from Chenopodium quinoa, assembly GCF_001683475.1. Taxonomy (NCBI): domain Eukaryota; kingdom Viridiplantae; phylum Streptophyta; class Magnoliopsida; order Caryophyllales; family Amaranthaceae; genus Chenopodium; species Chenopodium quinoa. The sequence goes on along the minus strand of NW_018743555.1, from coordinate 2,388,022 downwards.
AACCAAGAACCAAGATGAATAACTTGACAATGATTATCCATAAGCAACAACTTACGGATAAATATTAGCATGTTACTAAGCAGTATCCTATGCTTTTTGAGCAAGGCTTCAGAAGCCATTCTATGCAAATAGCCCAGTTGAAAGCTTGATGTTTTTATGAAATAATGCTTACATCAAATCAGGAAAAAAGTCCATGAGTGTAAAATAAATTTGCAGCAAGAATCACCTTTATCTTTACAACTTTCACAATGTACTCAATAACTGAATTCAGCTGATGCAGCTTCTAAACTTCCTTCACTACATCTATAAATTTTTATCAACAAACTAAATGCACATAGTGTCTCACAGTTGACAGTATATTACACCCTTGACGAAACATCCAATAATCATTGCATGAAAGTCAATGACAACGGTTGAACACACAATATTCAAGACACGTGAAGTCAAAGGATAAGCATGCAAAAGTGCCAACAAACAAAGACATTCACTATTTACCCCAAACAGATTTAATAAAAGATAACAAATTATGCCTCCACCACTACTCCTTGTCTAACATTAATATTATTCATTCAGTGTAGTTATTACCTTGAAAAATAAGTTAAAGTATTTTCAGATAAATTGATTTCAAATGAAAAGAGCACACCCTCAGTGAAGATCTAGGCAAGAGAAATATAATACTACCTCCGTTAACATTTACTTGCAACTTTGGAATATTTTATGTCTCTCAAATAATACCCCAAAGTTGCAAGTAAATGTTAATAGAGGTAATATGAGGATATATAAATCAATCAAGCTGGGACAGATCGATATGCAACCCCGTTCTTCAGCCCTTTGCTATAGGCACCAAAAGTTCTTCATATGATATCTTTAAGATAAAGTGATTAATCCAGACAACGAATTTTAATCTAATCATAAAACATTTGAGCAGCTACATATTGCCAACCCAAAGAAACAAATAAACAAATCAAAACAGGGAAGACCTGATAAAAGAGAAACAGAAGGGTCTTCACCCTTATGAAATAAAATGAATATAGAGAAATAAGTAATTCAAGCATTCCAAGCCCCACTCCCACTAGCAAAATACTCCACCCCAACATCTAACATAAATATAAACACTAAAAAATAAAACATATAAAACAAATAAAAAAAAGAGAGAAAAACAGGGGAAAAAATTCATGAGTAAAAGTCTCAATACTTGTGGCAACAAAATCTTTCACTTAACTTTCAGCATGCCAAATACAAAATTTGTCCATTTCACATCAAAAAGACCCTTATTTTTCTATTCCAATACTCCACAAGGGCATAAGGAACTAGTGTAAGTAAGTTTCTACCAAAGCAAGCTTCAACAATTAAATGACACGGCAACATTAGGTGGTCTAATGTTCAAACTAATATAAGATAAAAGAATAACAAGTGTCATCATCAAACAAATATGAGATAAAAGAATATCAAGTATTATCTAACTCCTAATGAGCAATGCTAGTATTAAAGAAACTAGAACAAGGAATTCGGCACTGTTTGCCAATGATAAACTACAATGTAAGCGAGTTACAAAAAAGGTCTTACAAAGTTGCAATGTATATTAACATTACCACACTAATTCAGATCACATAACTGCCAATCTGCCATACATCATAAAATAAGAAAAGTCATTCAAAAACAGTAACATGATACAAGATTCTTCATTTCAAGTACCTGAACTAGCCTTGACACTAAAAAATATAGGTATGAAATTCATATCTAGCAATTGAATTACCAGTCAGGCATGTCACCATATAATCATAAAGTTAAAACCATAAACCCATAGATAAAGAGATAAAAAGCATATGCTTGTATCTAGACTTATAATTAAATTTATAAAAATACTAAAAATAGGGAAAATTTGTCAAAACAAACCTATCAAAAATAACCTTTTGTGAGAAAAACCTTTGTTAAAATTTTCTGACAACTTCTGACCTTCAACTTTTTTTTTTTTTAATTTTTTTTTTTAATTTTTCGCAAAATACAACATTACAAGTTTACAACCTTACCTTACTTTCCGATACTAACCGGCCAATTTCAGACATTGGCCCGCACGTGCAAGTCACATGACCTTCAAAAATTCTATTTCCACCCTATCTTTCTTCTATTTCCACTCTATCTTGTTCATCCATTACTCCATTAATTGCCAATACAACAATTCTTCAACTAAAGTATGAATTCGATTCTTATTTATAATATCAATCAATCAATCAAAGCCTTAATCCCATAAGTGGGGTCGGCTAACATGAACCAAATTTGATTATTTCGTGTAGTTATCGACATAAATCTTCCTCCTCCATCTCTTACGGTCCGATACTTCATCCTCATGCAAATATATAAACCTCATATCCTTCCTAACTCCTTCCAACCAAGTCATTTTCAGTCTCCCTCTCCCTCATTTAAGCCCTCCATGGTCCCACTCTTAAACTCTTCTAACCGAGGCACCCTCGGGTCTCCGTCTTACATGCCCAAACCAACGTAGACGGTTTTCTCTTAGTTTATCTGCAATGCTTGCCAGACCTACTTTCTTGCGAATAACCTCATTTCTGATTCTATCTATTAGAGTGTTCCCTCCCACACATCTATCTTAACATGCGCATTTCCGTAACCTTCATCTTTATAATGTGCTCCTTCTTAGAAACCCAACATTCTGTACCATAGAGCAACACTGGTCTTATGACAGTCCTATAGAATTTTCCCTTGAACTGTATGCTTCGGTCACATAACACTCCCGTGGCCGCTCTCCACTTAAGCCACCCTAACTTAATCCTATTGGCCAAGTCTTGATCAATGTCACCATTCTTGTGGATGATCGACCCAAGATACTTAAGACATTCACTCATAGTCAAATCCTTTCCATCCAAACTCACCACTTCATTGTTTGTCCCCCACTGAGTACCAAAATGACAAACTAAATATTCAGTTTTACTCCGACTTAGCTTAAACCCTCTAGATTCCAACCATTGTCTCCATTGCTCCAACTTGGCATTAACCCCATATCATTAGTTTCTTCCACCAATACGATATCATCCGCGAACAACATACACCATTGAACCTCGTCTTGAATTGGTCTAGTTTTTTATCTTAATGAAATTCTTCAATTGAAGTATTAGCTTTAATCTCCTCTTAAAATTATCAGAAAAAACATCTTCTTTGCTTCCTCTTTTCAAATTCACATTATCCTCCATCAATTCTCAATTGGATAATTTTTTTTTATCAAAAAACATATCAAATTGGAAAACAAATCCAAATCAAGTAAAATAAAATACAACCGATAAAAAAAAGGGCAGGGGGGTGTTTAGGGGTATGTATCCCATTTTGTGGACAAAGACAAGTATGTTTCAAACAAAGACAGGGGGTGTTTGGGGGTATGTATCCCATTTTGTGGGCAAAGACAAGTATGTTTCAAACAAAGACATTTGAAAATGCTAGGATTTAAGCAACTTTTCATCTACTCATTGCTTCCCCTTCTTTCATTAAAAAAATTTAGAGACATGAACCCTGATTCTCATACAATTGCAAAAATTTAAGAGGTGGAAACATGCATTACCTTGGACAATATGGGTTCAATTAAGATGGGCAACATTCAAATTGAAAGATCAATGGAGAATTCAAGTGAATTTAGGACTTCCAAGTCTCTATTGAAGAGAGACATAGAATCAATCAAAGTTGGGAGGGAAAGGGGTGCAAGTAAAAGAAATAAGGCTCATGTGAATGGCACATGCTGGTCAACACTTGAAATTCGTCGGTAAACATCGAAAAGTAAGGTAAGGTTGTAGTTTGAGAAAAAAAATGGAATAAGGTCTGAACTTGCCAGAAAATTTTTATAAGGTTGTTTCTCGTCAAAAGTGTTATCTAAAAGGTCTTTTTGACATATCCTCTTAATACAAAATAAATAATAAAAAATAAAAAAATAAATCTTGAAGAGAGCTTCTCCAAACAAAATAATGCCTAAGTTATGTGGACATGTGTTTTAGAATAGAGAAACCATAAATGCTTTGTTCCAACACCCATCTCTAATTTCAAGACAAAATTACTTTTTTCTTCCAAAGAAAGACTATCAAAAATCAAACTACAATTCAATGAAGACAAGGTAACATTCAGTCAATATATATGCCAGAACTTTTGTGCACAAGTAACACATACACAGTTGTGGAATAATGATAACATAAGAGTGGCTTCAAGTTCAAATGGCAGCTCATAATCACACTATAACGCACAGCAATATCACAGGTTATACAGATATAACACCTACAAGAAAGATGCTGAGTTGATTAAGGTAAGAGACATTATAGTTGCAAAATTCTTTTCAAGACATCACCTGATATATTTGGTTAAATAAAAATCTCAAGTGGTTGTTTGGTTTACAAAAGAAGTGGAAGTTCCCATAAGTTTAAATTGATGGGAATTAAACTTCATAACCATTTTCATAGGAATTTTCTAAAGTTGTTTGATGAGAAATGGGGAACTTCCCATAGAAATTTCTACTTACCTAGGGGAGACTAGGTTAGCAAATTCCTACATTTTGTGGAAAGTGGAAATTATTAGGAATACTCTCCCATTTCACAATTTTTTTGCCAACCAAACAACTCACCTACCTTGCATTTCCTAGGAAGTCCCACTTTCCATGTTCAGTTTTGTTAACCAAACAATCACTTAGAGTCTCTAAAATAAGTTTGCCAGTGTAGGTGTAGTTTGTTCCTGTGACTATATGATCTACTATTCACCTTTATTGCCATAGGTAGGGGGTTCTACCAATAAAACTTCTCATATAAATATTCAGCAGAATAGGGGAAACCATAAATGGTTTTGTACACTAAACCTTTCTCGTATAAGGCAGATCTCTTTAATCTAAAGAAAAAAAAAATAGACAGAAGCTAAACTGCAACCGACTTCCCTTTATGTGAGGATGAATCAAGCAGAGTTTTCTTCCATTTGCTTTCTCAGATATTGATCTGAGAAAAGAAAATATGATATGTATGCATTGACCAGTATCCTAGATATAACATCTGTAGCCCTGCTTATTTTCATTTGTGTTCCTTTGCCTATTTAGTAAGATGATAGTATGATACTATATCTCTGATAACTTCCTTCTTGCAGTTTGTATTTACAATGTGATCTACTATACCCTTCATGGAAACAGGCAGGAGATGCATTTACATAATTCCTCAAGCCCAAATTCAGCAGAGTTGTTGACTGGGGGTAACATGTAGTGGTATTCAAGAGCTCCTTAAGAGTTCCAATTCATCAAATTCTGCTCTCTTACACTCTATATCTGTCTCTCTAGTATTAATTTCATTTTCTTCAGAAATTAAAAGATGCACAGTAGCTATGAGGTGCACCCAGCGTTCCAGTGTAAATTGGGGAAAGGATGAATATTATAGCGTTCTTTTTCATCAGATTACTCAGCTATCCATCTCTTGGGAAATGTAAAATGGTACCAGCATGTTATGTAGTTTTGAGAACAAAGGCAAAGCCCCTAAATATTACGTGGCAAAATAAAGTGGCTGACACTGATATTCATTTCAAATGCTCATACCAAACCCTTGACAGCATTACTAGACCTCCTTAATAAAAGGGCATGGTACATGCTCATCAATGTGTAATCATGGGTGTATTGGGATTACACAATATGAGAATGCTACATCTTAAAAGTGGATGATAAAACTCATCCTATTGAACACCTAACGTTTGATGTAAGTCCTTTAACAATATAGATTTGAGGCTTAATAGCTGAATTCCGAAGACATCCATGGCTATCAAATCAAGCTCACAATATTATGACTCAAACTTAACAGGGCAGCTAGTCAAATCAGTCATTCAGCAAGTGTTGACCCCTATCAACAGGTTATATGAAGGCATAGGAATTTTGCTCAAGGGAAAAGCTTTACTAAATGGGTCTTCACAGTTCATACACTGATTCCCAGATATTAGTCAATGCTTTAAACATCTTTTCTCTTTAGGTTGCAACTGAAGAGATGACACATGACCCCGGAAACTATGCTTCATACATATTGATGCTGAAAAATATGCTACTGTGAGCCTGTAAGTACAGATTTTATGTCTTAGTTTCCAAATAAAATTCTCTTGTTATTGTGTTACTGATCAAAAATTGTGCACTACAGTCAGAAAAATGAGTGAGGCAATCATTTATTTCTGTTGCAGTGCCATTCTAGTACTTCAGCATTCCCAATAGAAATTATTGAGACGTTTTAGCATTACGCATTTATGCCTGCCTTTTGGGAATGTACTCACAACCAGAACGTATGACATAACTAACACACTTTGGGAGTTTGGATTGTAAAGGAAAGTCACAACACTAGTTTTTATGCAAAGCAATGCATAGCTTTAACGTAGAAGGTGCATAGTGGAAACTGGAAAGAAGCCATTGTAATGACTAGTAGGATACTAGGAAACAGCATATTAGATACACCTTAACTTGATTAATGTTGGAATAGCAGCTGCATGGTTTTATATTATCAAGTTAATACCTTCTTAATTTAAGGAACTGACACCACAGATTGACAGCAGAAGTGCTATTTCATTTCAGTATTTTATATTGCACTGCATATTAGTTGTCTCAATTTCTTCAAATAAGTCCACTATTTAACTCTTTTTAGTATGTGGTAACATTTGGTTATAGTAAATCAAACCAAATGTTATTTGGAAGCTACCCCTCTGCAATTAGTAAAAGAAGTAAACATAGTCATACAACTCACTCATGGTGAATGTTCTTTTGAGGCGCTTGGAAAGTGTTTGATGTTAGTGTAGTGTCATTTCATTCTTGGTGATGATGAATTAGATTCTGCAATTAATTAATTGATACCATTGGATATTTAACTATTAACCAATAAAACCTAATTTGTTTGGATAATGCATCAAATTGTTCGTTTAGCGTCTCTTTGGCACAAATTGGCTATTGCGAATGTTTATAAGAGAATTGTAATAAGATTCAGTCATAATGAGGCACTAGTAACAGTCAGATTACTTGAGCATATCTTGTCTTATATCATCAGACCTTCCCACTTTATATACTAATAACGTTTTTTTTTCCAAGAGAGAATGAGAGATGTAAGACAGCAGCAGTTCCACCAAGTATGATTTGAGTAAGAGCTGTATCATTTGTGAACCACTAAAGCACTGTACAATCATGACTCATGAAATTTGTTCCAGATAATTCCTGTTTTCACTCAAGAATCCCTTCAAGTTTTTCTTTCTTACAAAGAGCTTGGGCTCATTTATAGACCTAGGGTTTTCATTTCCATCATTGCTCCTCCCTTTGAGAGGCCAATTTTCCATCAATATAATTTTCCTCACACGAACTTTCAACCAGCAATCAAAATTTTATTGCAATGTTGTTTATAGTTATTTCTGATATGCACTGTTTTTGAATCTTGCTGGGGGTTTTGAATCTAGTTTCTAGAATAGTTTTTCCTGCTGCCTTGAGAGTTTGTATTTTCAAGTGCTTCTGTGCTGTGCCGGAATTTTTTATCATTTTGCTGAAATCCTCTTCAGATTTTTGTTAAGACTCTGCTGCTGATTTCTAAGTCCTGTTTGTAGTCTTCTCTATTCTATCTCTTTGTATATACAAATTCTCTTGTTTGTCTTTTGCTGAATATATTCATAGTATTTAAGTCATTTTTTAAAATTTAGATCCTAGTAAAGCCCTTTCCTTTTTTCCTGTTTTTGTAGTTACCAGTTAGATTGAGTTCAAGAAGATGTCTCCTCTGTTTATGCTCTTAGAATTACTTCAGATATTGAAGCTATAGCATGATTATCTGGTTCTCATTAAGGGTTATGGAAATTCTTTTCGGCTGAAGCTGAAGATAGGTCATAGTTGACGCAGTAAAATTAAAGATAGGGTTTCCGTGTGTGTCAATATCTACTTACTATCGTTGCACATCAGAAACTGCCTCCGATATAAGGATTTGTTTTCTTCCAACCGGATTGCGATAACTTTGCATATTAAAAGTAAAGCATAAAATCTAAGGCGTTTATTATTGATATACGTCATTAGCCCTAGGGATCTCCTCAATCTGTTACACCCTCTAATAATTGATGGTGCATATGCCACACTTTATTCCATGTGGAAACAGCTGATTTTGAAAACTGATACAACCTAGTTGTTTCCATGTTTATAGCCTAGTTGTATCCATGTTTCAATGGACATTGAATTTTCCTAATATTTACGAAGGGAAGTCCAGAAAGGCAGCCACAAGCAAGCACTTTTGGCTGTACATGTAAAAGAATCCTGAGATCCACTTATGATTATGACGTCTCCTATGTGCATCTTTTTCGTGCTAATAATCAAATATATTTCCATGATTGAGCGTCAATGATAACCCTATGTTTTTTATAGCTTTCGCGCTTAAATTTAAAGTCATTTCCATATTTGATAACCAGTGATAACCCTATGATTTTTACAACCTGCAAATCCATCTGGCATGCCTGGTTTTCGTAATGAGCTTATAATTCTTAGTGAATACTTCAATTGCTGATCATATTCATATTAAGTATCCTTTTCATTCCGAGGCAAAAGAAACAAGCCACTTTCATAAGCAGCATTTCAAATGTACTAAACTTTTTCAACTTGAAAAACTCCATACATTCAATTCCAAAATGAAGTACATAAGCATAATGTATGACACAGATATGTTGGCATAGAATCACCAAGATTACGACGAAAACGATAAAGGGTAGACAAAAGAAGAAACTAACCGACTTGGCAAACTCAATCCTAAGAGGCATGCCTGCAAGACTAAACCCCTGAAGCGAATTCAAAGCCGCAATTGCATCATCTTCCCTCACATAATTGACAAAGGCGTAGCTCCGACCGGGATGACAGGCAATGTTTTCGAGGTCTCCGAACCTAATGAAGTGATCAGCAAGAGTTGATTGGCTAATGTGGTGAGACAAATTCCCAACCCATAAATGCCGGGAAGGAGGATTATTCTTGCCACGAGAAGGCTTGCTTTCGTCGAAACGAGAAGAAGACGATGAATGATGATTATGGTGTCGCTGACTATGGTACTGCTGTGTATGATGATCCCTCCTTGAATGATATTCCCTTCCAACTCTCCCACTCTATAAAACAACAAGTTCACAATCAAATCAATAAGTTTAACAATCAAATCAAAAAACCCCACAAAATATAATCATTAAAATGGTAATCAAACAAATGGGTATGAACTAGATTAAAGAGAAGAAGAGAGAGAATCACCATTGTTTTGCAGGAAAGATGAAGGCTTGTTCCAGAATTGCAGTGAATTTGAAGAGTTGAAGAAGACGAATTTGATTGAAATGAATGAATGAGAGAATTGAAATGGATGAATGAGAGAATTGAAATGAAGATGAGATTAATCGAAGTGAAGTTTGCGGTGAAAAAGAGGGGTTTTAGGGTTTGCCTACTAAGAAAAAATGAATGATATTTCTACCCCAATTTCTTTGTAGCGCATTTGAGTCAGTCTCTTTAAATAAAAATAAAAATAAAAATAAAAAAAGCAAATTTTCAAAGTTGTAAAAAATAGGGCACTTTTGCTTAAAATAAGTCAACTTTTTTAATCAACTTAAAATAAATTAATCTTTATGAACTAATTTTTTGAGTCAATTTACTGGTAACTGGCTAAAAAAATGAGGTCATTAATTTGGAAAGTCAATTCATTTCCCTCCCAAGCATTTAATTCCCTTAAAAAAAAAGGATGTGATTAATCTCGAAAGTCATTTCATTTCCGTCCCAAACATTTAATTCCCTCGACTACCCCCTTCCTGCTCTATGTCACCCCCCATTACTCCATAGCTCGGCTTCAACCATAATTGTAAGAACTAGCTTATTGAAAGAGGAAAAAAGCCTCTTTTGCAAACAAAGAAGACGACGTGTTTCTATGCAGCAAGTAGAGTTGTACAGAGTGCGGTTTAGACGCACCAAATTGCAAACCAAACCGCAATTTTGCGGCTTGGTGCGGTTTGCGTTTTGAAAATTGCGGTGCGGTTTGCGGTTTGGTGCGGTTTTCAAAAATATTTAGACCAAACCGCACCGCAAACCACACTTTAATGTAGTTTGCGGTTTTTATACTACATTTTATTAAAAATTTATAAAAGAACTAAAGTATATGAGCTTGTTATAAAATTAAAGAGAAAGAGGAGAAATTAGGGAGAGAATAGATCAGTCTATTTTATTCCATAGAGTGGGGATATATCTATACATACAATATAACTAGGGTTTGCTTTGATAACAATAAACCCTAGTTCTAGAACATTCCAAAATGATAAAGGAGGATAATGGATATCCATACACTATTTCATAACACTCCCCCTTGGATGTCCATTATCAAAGAGTGTGCCTCGTTAAAACCTTATTAAGAAAAACCCTATGGGATAAAAACCTAATGAAGGAAAAAGAGTACAACATTCTTCGTAATACACTCGAGATGCTGCCTCATTAAAAACCTTACCAGGAAAACCCAATGTGGGACAAAACCATGGTCAAGGGAAAAAGAGTGCAGCGTGTTTTTCTCCCCCTGATGAATACATAGCTTGAGATCTTCTAGTGTCGTTGCAATGAATCCAATATGTTAAATATCTTCTCATATGTAGTATAATATCACTCGTTGATCTTCGATACTCCTAAACTGAAATTGCATCTTCAAGTCTTCACATAAACATGTGAAGTGTCTTCATTTCACCATACATGTGTTTATCTCTAATATCATTATTTCAAATATCTGTTTAATAGTTGATTCAAAGGTTAAACTTATACGGTCATGACTTCTTCTGGAAGTCGTTGATAATAAATATTGCTGATCATTATTTGATCAAATATTCATTAATACGAGTAATAATTTGATGACAAAACTTGATATTATTAATATCATTCTTCTCATATGAATTATAATATAACACACGTAATTATATACGCTAATCATGGTTCTTCTGGACCATAAGAAAACATTGTCATGCATAAGTGATCCATTGATATTCTTTAGACGTTTTATAATTGACACGATAACTCTCTTGCAAATACAAATAGTAAATCTCATTAACCCTCATATGCTCAAACTTCAGGTTGAGATGTCAATAATGTTGTTACGTCCATATATTTTCAAGAGTTTGATAATAATTGCCAATTCAAGATATAAACTTTGTAGGGCTGGATATTACAATAGGTCGTATATAAGTTCTTCAGGAACTCTTCTTAATTCATAATGTGAAATTAAATCGGTGTCATCAATAATTTCATCACAATTATAAGCCCATTGGAATATTAATATCTCTTTTTAATTTTTCATCAAAGTTGTAAACATATCTTACTATCATTTGAATGAACATTTACATACACCACAGTTATTGTAAGAAATTAATGCATGCAATATGAGATATAGAAAATATGATAACATATTAACAAATATACAATGAGTAATGCATCTAAAAACTTCCTATATATGCAATAAATATCCATTAACTTATGACTCACACATGCACATGAATATAAGACTCAAAATGATGCAAGACACTGTACAGTGTGAATTTAAAAATCTCTATTTCATTGGACTTCTGGTCCATAATAAACTTTTGATCATTATCATTATGTTGACAATAAAATGAACATATATTTCAGATCCCTTATTCACTAGTCCATTCTATCATGCGTATGCATATTATTCATCAGTTCCATTGTGTACCGGTATCATAAAATTCCTATAACGTATATTTCGCATGCTATTTTACTATGATATCTGAATGCATTTCTCATTGGTACCTTAATAACTTTTCTTACATAATAGGCCATCTTTTATAATATTTCAGATATCTATACTACATATTAAGGGTATTTCTCACAATATGGTATTAATATACTATTATTATACTTTAAAATATCAATTGCACTATCTTGCCGTACACCGCATATTTATATTGTTGGAACCGATCATACAAACTACACTTCAGGTGTAGTGATTTAAAGTAAATTGGCAAGATCTATCTTAATGTATGCACATAATATCATTATCACCATAATAAAAATATATCTCTCTATTCCTCTAGATGGGTCATAACGGTATACATATCAAATCATAGAAATGCAACATATGTTGATACAAAAGTTGGCATGTAACTTTACAAAGTATCATTAGAGGGATCAACTATTTATAGTATTATAATTATTCCAACTTACTTCAATTATCCCCCTAAGCTGGTAATATGTCCATTTTATATAGTGTTTTACCCCCGTCCCTTGGTCGTTATTAGTAGTGTTTTTGGCTCTTTCGGGCCACTTTTATTACTAATTTGTGTATTCTAGTGTTTTCGTAGTTTTAGTTGTATTTTACAGGAAAATTGCACTCTTGGAGCATTTTCCCGGGCTTTATGGATCAACTACGGAAGCTAGAAGGACATGGCCACTTTTGGAGCCTAGGATCGGTGAGAGCCGGTGATTAAGGGCTCGGTAATTGGGATCCTGAGGCATTTGGACCAAGTATTCGAGACCTGAGAGGAAATCCGGATTGGGCCGAGAAATCTAGCCCAATCGAAGTCCAAGCCTCAAGGAGAAGCAACCGCCCGATCGGGCTACCTCTAGCACGATTGGGTGCGGCATGACCATTGTGCTGAGCGTGCTATAGCGCGCCCGATCGTGCGAGCCTCTAGCACGATCGGGCGATGCTCCTGGGTAGGAACACGAAGAAGGGCCACCCGATCGGGCGCGCGTTTCTGGAAGACCTGATTAAGTTTAGTTTTAATTCTTGTTTTAGAAAACGTTTAAATACGATTTTGTACGGAATTATTAGATTACCTTCTTTCTTAGACTTTCTCTCTCTACTTAGTATTTTTCTCTCTCTTAAATTCTCTCTCAACTTTTGTTCTTAATTCTTCCTTTGATTCCAGATTTATTTTTGGTAACAATTTCTTCTCTTTTAATTTCAGTTATTTTATTTGTTTTCTTGATTATGCTTTTATTTAATTGCTTGATTAGTTTAGTCATGATGATTTGTGAGTAGTTTAATTTCTAGGGTTTATGGGGATCTAATAAATAATATGAAGGGGTAATTTTGTGTTTGTTAATTATCAATGCTTGGTTGATTTCCTATTGATTGATTAAATGCTATGCAATTAGGTTTGGCCAGATTTAATTGTTTGAGTTTAGCAATATTAATTCAAGATTCGACAGATGAGAATTGATGTTTAGGCTTAGTTTCAATAGGCGGATTAATTTATAAATGGTTAAGTCGAGATTCGACAGATGAAATTTAATACCGGTAAATTAACTCTGTGATTATAATACGTAGCGAAAGCCCTTTATAATCTGATTAACCAATGCTTGATGTTTGCTTATTATGATTTACCCTGGAATATTGTTTATTAGTAAACCTATGCCCTAGGCCTTTTAATATTTGATTTTCTCCCTACTTTATCTCCTTCGACCTTATTCTCCGTAGTTTAGATTTTATTCATAAAAATATTGGTTACTTAGATAATTTAGATTATATTAATTAATTAGAAGTAAAAAGACATGTTTCCCTGTGGAGTTCGACCCTACTTCCCTATCTACCTTAATTAGAGGATTTAGGTAATTATTTTTTATTAGGGGATACGACTTTACCCTGTCAGCTGGTAAAATATCTCAAATGTTGGGGCAATTCTTCACCAACTTAGAATATAATTTCATGTACATCAAATTTTATCTCGTAGGATAATCATATATATTCAACAAAGTTCCATCTCTTCTGGAGAATAATGGAATTTTGTTCTCTTCTAGAGATCAATATTAATAGGGGGTAATAAATTGTGCAGTTGCTAATTTCTTATTCTATTCCTTATGTGCTGACCTACAATAGACCCAATCAAGAGAATTGTTATACAAATATAAACTTTCTTGTAATTTCACTAGGTGGTGATCTTCGGGATCACTAGAAATATTGATAGTAATACTAGTTACTTAAAATTTTCACACATAACTTGTACGTGGTGAGCTTCTAGTCACCTAATATTTGTCAACATATAAATTATTCTAGTGAACTTCTGGTCACCAATTATTCAGAAAAACCAATATATTATCTCTTGAACTTTTCTTTTTACACAAACTATTAAAATCACAATCTAAATATAGCTCAATCTCAATGTTATGTCTTTCCATTCAATTTATTTCATATATTTAACATGAGAGAGCGTCAACACATTATTTCTTTCATATCAAATAAAACTTCAGGTTTTCATAACGGGAATTTATTAAACCCCGGATGGCCTAATTTTATAATTATCGCATCCAATAATCACTTTTCCTTTAGTAAGTATTTAAATTATGGTCAGTTTTATAATACTGATGATCACCTTATTAAAGATACTTTATGCATGGCCATGAATATGATGTGATATAAGTACACAAATGTGTTTCTTTCTATAATTGGCAAGACAATTAACTAATACTCATACTCCAATGGAGCATTAATTGGTTGTAATCTTGATACATGCTAACCTTGTTGGACAACATTTTATACTCTTATGGAGTACTTTATATAATCATTTCACATTTTAATGTATTAGAAATGATCTCTTCATGAGATACATAAAATGTGTCACTTTCCCAAATTTGTCATTGTCAATTAGTGCTCATTTCCTCTTCCAAGGATTCTTATCGTTGTAACCCTTTGGATTATCACACTTCAAGTGTGCTAGTTCAATAGCAACTGATCTTGTCCATCCAGGACATCAACTTAATATGTACATTTATATCTAGTATATAGGTAATGACATTTATTCATATCCATCTTCAGGATGGTGTCATTCTAAATATTTGATTATCATGTGGCCACCTCTATTAAGAAATAAATCATAGATATTTAGGCTAGTGTATGTACCAAAGTGACCATCAACATATTTAATTATTCATGTGCAAGGATTACATAAAAGCAATGGAATAAACAATGTCTCCCCCTAATCCTTGCATATGGGGTATACAAATAGTCCAACAATCTTTATATCTCTTGGTCTTTTTAAGCCATAAATTCTTTAGCAACGCATGTATCAAACAAAACAAAGTAATTATTTTCCTCTTACTTGCCCAATCATATGAATCTTTATATTGAAAATTCTGAAAATTAAAGTATGGGAATAATGAATACATTTTTTTAACTAAGAATTTAATTTATAATGTCATGCTTAATTTCTTTAGCTCATAAAATTATTCTCATGCATGTTTACAATTCTTATGAATTTTCCATGAATATTATGAAGAATATAATCAAGAAAAACATCATACAAATGTGTTTGTTGTTGTTTCAACTATGTACTTTCTCATTCACTTCTGTAAATGAGCTAGTAAATTTAATTAATTGGTTATGAATAATCAAATCTCACCCAAAAGACAATATATATCTACTACTAAAAAAAAACTTTGTATATTATATATGATATTGTGTGTATAGAAAGCCATTAGTTTTGTCAATGATCATTCTTGTAAACCAACTTTATGTAGATAGTTATTATCAAATATAATCTATTTAAGTCATACATCAATCAATATTCCAACACTGAAAACATGTCAACACGTTTTATCATATAATCTACTTATAAGGTTACTTACAAATCATGTTAGCGGAAAAATCATTCTTACAATACTTCACATGATTCAACTTATCAAGGTCATGCAGGTAGAACTTAGTAGAAATTCATCACATACATCACCCATAGCTCTACATGCCTTTATGCTTTACGTGATACACTACTTATAAAAAAAATTAATTTTTCATAGTTAAAATTCCCACATCATATATATACTACAAGGGAATAAATATGACGACTAATTCTAACAACTTGGGTGAACATATTATCCGCATAAATAAACAACAAAACATTTAAAACGTGATACCTAAAATCTCATTCTTACCGCATGTATATTACACATAAAAAATACTTTGTATGACCTTACTGATCCTTTGCCAAAACAAAGCTTTCATTTCGGTTATCAATCTTGGAGAAATATTGGGTCTCATCTAAACCTTCAAAAAGAAAATAAATGTTACACCGCTTGCAATTATATGCATTTCCAGTTCGATAAAATGCTAAATTTACAAGATTAAATACCAACAATGATTGTAAATTCTCTTTGGAGTCAATGCAAGCTAACAAGATACTCACAAAATAAACCTACCAATTAGTCCATGCTCAACAATTCTGATCATCAATTGCATATGCCTCTAGATCAAGGTGACAATTTAACAAATTTAATCATTCAAAAGTAAGCAAACAATACATAATCAAATGAGACAAATAATAAGTTCCACATCAATAATCACGGCTAGACTTGGTTATTGGGTGGGCCGGTGCGGGTCGGTTGCGGGTCAGGGTTAAAGAGGGTCACATTTTATAGGGTCAATATAGGGTCGGGCCAATGCTGGTCGCGGGTCGATAATGGACAGGCCAACAAAATATCAATTAAAATAAATATTGGACAAAACCATTATTAAATACATATGAATACAAATTAATCTATACAATTATTTTTACATTATGTATTTTCTTTATCAACTAAATTGGAAAAACATGTTGGCCCTATATTGACTCTACCCAATAAGGGCCCTGTCCATTAATAGCCCTGTCCATTAAAAGCCCTATAAAGTTGGTCCTGACCCTATTATCATTGGACTACCCTGTCCAATAACCACCTCTAATCACGGCTTACCAATGAACACAATGAAGATTAGTATAAGTAATCAACTATCACATTAGTCATAGATAAATTTACATGAAAGTATTTCTCTTCAACACTCACAAATATTAGTGGGACCAACTTACTATCTAGTTAGTCTCTATACTAACTCAACCCCACATAGACAACAATCACGATATCAAATAATACTCATAATCAGGAGCACACAATAGTCATATTATACACATAAGTATTATTTACGACTATTAAAATTAAGAAACTCCCTTGATTTCAAGATGATCTAATCACACGACTCACACTTACAATATCTTATTGTAGCCTGCATAGTAAATTAAAAACAAACTTCTACATTCATCCTGCTGGAATATTGCTAATATCACTGTCGATTGTTCATCACTTACTTTACATCAATTATTAAATTCCATGAAATAAAAAATATCATGAAATCATATCACCTATCTGACACAACTAATTGCTTTTCACAAATTGGATTAAAGATGTTCAACATAAATACATAATTGCCGCACAACTTCGATTAGTATATCACCAAACGTGGCATGAAAGGCTGGAGCCCAACTCCAAGATCAGAAACTTGATATAAATCAACAAAAGGTTGATTTCGATGCACGGCAGAATAAATCCTCCTGAATTGTTACGTCAAATAAAAAGCATCCTAAATTCAACATATCAAAAATCAAATATTAAAAATCAAATAATCAATAAACGTTTTTCAGATTGTTAATAAAAACGAATAAAACAATGTTATGGATTTCAATAGTAGATACAATAGAGGACTAGAGGTAGAGCTTTGGTTTTGATAACGTGTTATAAAATTAAAGAGAAAGAGGAGAAATTAGGGAGAGAATAGATCAGTCTATTTTATTCCCTAGTTCTAGAACATTCCGAAATGATAAAGGAGGATAATGGATATCCATATAATATTTCTTAACAGAGCTATTCTTTGACAATTGGTTAATTAAAGGTTAAAAAAAGTGTTTATATTTGAATTATAAACTAATACTTATTAAATAAAATAAATATTTTGTCTTAAAAAGAATAATTATAATTTTAATAAAATACGGTTAAACCGCAATCCGCACCGCATTTTAGGGTGCGGTTTAGTGCGGTTTTTTTAAAAGTGCGGTTTGGTGCGGTTTTAAAAAATTACAAACCGCACCGCAAACACCCCTAACAACAAGTACAGAATAAAAACTCGCATTTGCTCGACTACAGGTTTGATTCTGAACCTAGTTCGTACTTTTGGATAAAAATTGTTGACAATGGTGATGACCTGGGAAAGATTAAAAATTTGTTAAAATTTGGGAGTTGTTGAATAATTGGCTTTAAATTATGTAATTAAATTTATATACAAATAATTAGTTTTGTTTTACTCAAAACTAGATAAAAGCCCGTGCGATGCATGATTTTTTAAAATATTTCTTGTGATTTCTTAATCTATAACAATTTTTTTATTTAAATTTTGACATAAATTTCACATAAATGTTTAAATAGGGTGAAGTTTTTCTTACATTATAAGTTTTAAATTTTTTTATGAAAATACTATGTCATTCATCAGATATATTTAGATAAAACCATTAATTATCAAATGATAATTTTTTTTATAAAAAAAAATATCTGCTAATATCTAAAGATGATTTTTAGTTTTTAAAGATATTTTTAATTTTTTATATAATTTAAATCATAATAATTTAATGTTAATCTCACAAAAAGATAATATTTTTAATTAGACCATATTATATTTTGATTAATTTGCTTGTTAGAAAAGGATAATTTTTATTATTCACTAGTGTTAGTTATGTGGAAATTGTATTTATAATTAATAAAAAATCATAAATATGGTATCTCATCTGTCAAATATTAGAATAAATATATCATCCATAAACATTCTTTTACATAGATCAAATTATAAAGAAAAATTATTTCAATCCAAAGCTTAATTTGGACTATATTTCTTCTAATAAATATTTTGATAAGAACATTATTAAAAATATATATATATACACATAAGATTCACGTAAATAAATATAAGAACTACTTGTATTTAAATTTAGAAATAATAATAAAAAAAAATATGTGCCTTTTATCCTTTATTTTAGTAGAATCACCAACATACGTTTTAATCATTATTCTGTTATAATTAAAAACGTGATATTACTTCTTATTTGGAACGATTGAAAAGTAACTAATAGAGTAAACTTTTCCTTCAATCAATTTTGCACGAAAGTGTTGAACAAAGTTGACTTTATTTGAGGCATGAACATAATCACCCTGGAAAGACATGAAGTTATTTATGTATACAATTTGTAAAAATATCTCCTCGTTCAATATGACCATATTCAAACTTATTAAGTATCTTGTTTGCAGAATTTTAGTACGTCAAACAGACTAGAAATTCGTATGTTGATTTTTCAATCATTTTTGGTCGAATTTTTGGCTAGACATGAGGATGTCGTGAAAAAACGAAGGACACAAGGACCAAATAGCACGAAAGACTAAAAGACAAACTAACTTAATTAATTTTGTCCAATCTTAATATTTATACTATTTACTAGGTGAAAACGGTCCATTGGCAATCATTAGTCATAAATAATATAACATGAACCACAACCAAATACAAAGAACACATGTTAAGATTAGCACAATAATTACAAGAAATTAGGAAGATGACTAGAATTCTAGAAGAGTTAGGACTCATGAGTATAATTAAATAAATAGATAAAAATAAAAAATCTATAATCCTATTTTATACGAGTTGACATGGATTAAAGGACTTAGCTAAGACTAGCTTGAAACGATAAAATATAAAATAAAATAAAATAAATTAAAGGTTGCACACTAAAAAGAAACCTAAACTGGACAAGCTTTAGTATATCAATTATAACTTTTGATCAGTGACTCTTATTGTGGCCAAAACAACTCCAAATGAAAGGTAAAACTCGGGGCTACATATCCATAGGTGCCACAACACGTAACTCTGTCTAGAATTCCGGCTATGACCAAAACAAGTTGACTCTTAAAAAACCGGGTTGACTCAAAATAATAAATAAAAAAAAACCTTTGACTCGGCTCTAATAAAAAAAAGGGTTGATAAGAGAAAAAAAAATAAATAAAAAAAATTCAATAAAAATGCACATATAAGCACATTGTTACGCATGATGCAATGAAGTTTGCAACCTAAAGTCAAGTTTTATGTTCCACTATGGCCAAGATGTTGGGTGTCAAAGGGTAACATGGCTAAGAGTTTGGAAGTGTTAGCAAGGCAGCCTCCCTTAAGGGTGTATGCCAACGGGCGGCTCCGCGAGTTCGTGATGAAATCAAACTTGACTCCATGGTTTGGGTGGATTTAAAAACTCGTATGAACCCTTATTGTCATGAATGGTTAAGGGTTGATAGAGCTTAAATCCCTAGGCTAGCCACATACGTAGAGCACGTACTATTGTGGGTAAAATAGGTAGGTAAAATGCATAGGCATATGTGACAATGCCAATTAAATCGTAGGTGTTTTGGGTGTTTTTGTTCCTCGGGGGAATTACGTCACAAAGATTGGTCCGGCTGACATGTACCTGCAAAAACAACGGAGACTCCGGGTGGTGGGAGCTCCGCCTCCGAAGATCAAGTTAGTAACTTGAAAGAGAATAAAGAGTGCGGAAATTTAGGTGAGGATCTGCTTGGATTCCAAGCTCAGGTGTTTCTCTGATGAGAGAGAAAGTAGGTGTAATAAATGATTGAATATGTCCCCAAAATGGGGAAATATCTCCCTATTTATAGGGTCATTGGTAGGTGTGTCCCTATCTAGGTCACTTGACCTAGATTTTAGTGGGCTGCGCCGAATTACGACGTTTTCTTGGGATTTGGGCCCTTGAAGGCCGTCATTTCAGAATCTATCTGAAGGAGCCACGTGTCAGATGGTTAGGGGGCCACTTGGGTCAGCCTGGTTTTGACATGTGACCTTCTCTTATTGGGACACCTGTCTAGGGTAATTTTTACCCTAAACATTTGCCCCTCATAGGGGTCACGTGGGGCCTGTGACACGTGTCCACCTATCAAAGGTGAACAGTAAAAACGGCTAGTAAAATTTAAAATTCAAACGGGATGCCCCCGTTTTCACCTTTGATAAATAGAAGTTTACCCCCCTTCTCTCACTTCAATTTCATTTCACTTTCTAGAGAGAGAAAGAGAGATTTTTTAGAGAGAGATTCTCTGATTCCGTCTGCATCAAATTCTCAAGATTTCCGTGTGCTAACCTTGCAACACCCGGTCACCGTCTGTAGCAGTTTTCAGAGTTAAATGTAAGGTAACCGCCTGTACCATTTTTAGCTTTTCTTTTCGAACTTGTATACATTCTTTTTTCCGTCTGTATACATAGTCTTCAAAATAAAATGAGCTCTCAATCCACACACTCAGCACTGCCTAGGACACTCAGCCAGTGTAGGGAATAATTTCAAGCGTTAACCCCCTAGCTTGAACCCCACTGTGATCATACACTAAAGTACGGTGGCGTCCAAAAGGGAAGAAGATAGAGCAAAAGAGTCGCCAACAAGTTTTAGGAACTTGTAAACTGTTCACAGGGTGAAGGTTACACCCCGTAACGATCCAAGAGATCGTCAACTCCATAAGGTCTTGAACCAAATAAGGGTTCGGGGATGGAGGTACAAATCCAACCTAAAAGAGATTGAACCTGCCCTAATAATAGGCCTCTACTTTATTCTGATCGTATTCATGTGCGCTTCTTGACTAACATGCAATCAATAGGATTAACCCTAAATCTGTTTAGTCTATGTTGGTTGAATTTAAATGCACAAATAAATCTTTTATTGGCGATCACTTGAATTATAATCAAATTAACCCTAACAAGATTATTAATTATCTTATTAAGCATGTTTACAAGTACAAAATTCCCTTTAAACATGCATAAAAGGTGTGATCAAGCAATAACAATAAAAATAAATAAATATCAAGCAGCATAATAAATCATAATAATGAAATTATAATCATAACGATCATAATTAAAAATAATCATCATAACAATAATTATAACAATTATAATCATAAATCATAAAAAATAATAATCATAATAATAATCAAAACAATAACAATCATAATTAATAATAATCATGTTAAAGCATAGCAAGATCCTAGGCATGATACTAACAAGATTAATAACAAACCCTAGCATGTCACTAAACAATAAAAATCAAATCTTTAACCCTAACATGATACTAACAATCATAAATATTAGGAAGAACATAGGAATCATCATACTTTTAATCATACTTGATATTAAATTTACCCTAGACATGATACTAGGAATCAAAATAACAATCTAAACATGATTTCTATATCATAACATCAATAAAACCATTAAAGTACTTACTTTGATGCCTCGCACCTCTTTCTAATAACAAAATACACACGTTAGTAACTTCAAGGAAAATAATAAAACAAACAATTAAATTAAATAATGGAAATAGAGATTTGGGACCAAACCCTCAGAAATTAAACCTTTCACGTCTAGGGCGAAGGCAACTTAGAATATGACTAGGTGTTTCTAAATCTATTGAATGCGGAATTTTGTATGTAAAAGATAGTTTAAAAAAAAATAGAGAGAGATGGTGAATGATTAAAGAATGAGAGAATTGATGAATGATTTATTGAAGAGAATGAGAGAGGATTGAAAACTCGTTGTAGGTGAATATTGATGAAAACTGGTTGTAGGTGAATGATAACAGAGTTTTTACGACGTTATTTATAAAGAAAATCAGCCAAAAAGATAAAAATATCAAAACAGAGTCTAGCGCACGAAAAAAACGAACGCGTTTTCTTAAAATCAGATAAAAATTGCCGTACAGGAGGATAAAATCGTATTTTCCTCAAAAATGCTCTTTGATTTTAATTAAAACTCTGAAAAGTCAACAAAAGTCAATTTATTAATGTTAATTGAATTAGGAATGAAAAGAACCTTCTAGAAGAATCTAGAAGACTAAAACCATTCCTAATTGCACTAGGAATGATAAATCTATATTAGGCCCTCCCCTAGATCATTGGGCCGCATATAAGGCTCAAACCGGGCTCAGTTTAGTAAATTGGTCATAACTTCCTCAATATTCATCGGAATTGGGCTTATAATATATCGTTGAAAAGCTCTTTTCAAGCCCCATCCAACTACACTATTATTGGACCCATATCATGGACCAACCAAACTGGATTGGCTGTTTTCTTAAAATAAGTTTTCAAAAACAGAGAGAAGAGAAAAGAAATTAAAACTATCCGCAACACTAAACTTTCTACACTTTCACTTTATTCGCTTATAATTCGACGCGAAAGGTACTCATCACCGGGTTTGGTTTTGGGGAGACACAAATGGGTATCTACAGCCGGTCTCCCGGAATGGCTGAGTCTAGAACAGGGGGTTTCCTTTTCTGGACTGTCGGAACTGCTATGCTCATCCCCGAATTCTTCCCTCTCTGTGTCTGTGCAGCACACAATGGTTAGAGTCAAACAGACGGCCAGAAAGTCTAAGAGCCGGCGCACTATGGAAGTGCCTACCGACGAGGTTGTTCCGGATGGGGAACATGAGGGTTTGGAGGAGAGCAACTATTCTGATGAAGAGGCTCCCTCTTCTTCTAGGAGCTTAAGCGTACGAGAGGTAGACGGTGAAGAGGTTGCCTCCTTTAATGGATCCGGGGAAGGATCAGGCGGTACTGAGGCCGCTGAAAGATCGGGAGCCAAGGCTTCTGGCTCCGATCAAGATAATTTCGCAGCTGACTTTCAACAGCTGGCGAAAGTTGCTGACAACCCTGACCCGAAGAAAATTAGGATGCTTCCGGGTGACATAGCCCTGCTGAAGAGTGGCTTCAGGGCTTTCAAAGAAAAGCACCCCTTTAGAAAGGGGTGGGATATTATCGTTCCGCCTGGGGACGTAGTGATGGCTTGGGACGACAAAATAGAGAACGCAGACAACTAATTTTTCTGCTACGAGGCGGTAATAGAAGCCGACCACCAGTTCCCCCTCCATACTGGGATTAGGAAAATCCTAAAGGGGTATGATCTGGGAGTCTGCTCGCTCACCCCAAACTCAAACATTTTAAGCTATATTGCCGCCTGCGAGCTCCAGAACCTCGCTCCTAGTTTCTCTGCCTTTGCTCATATGCACTACTTGAGCAAGGCCCCAGGCGGTCATGGGGCATGGTATACTCTTACCACATTGCCCCAGTATTTGATGACATTGGACAAGGTGTCCAAATGGTCCGGGTGGAAGGACAAATTTTATTTAATCTCCTCACCAACTTTGAGACACAACCGGACACTGCACCGGTATAATCAGGAATTGGTTCTCCTTGGCAAGAAATGCCCTCTCCCGGCGCTATCTACTAGGGCTTGAGAGCAAATAATGGAGTCGGGTTTCTTCGAAACCACTACTGAGCCCTTGGGGGATGGGACTCACATCATTGTTCCAAAGAACTGGATCCCCCACTCGGACTATTTCAAAGATGAATGCTTTCTGTCCGCCTGTGGGTTAAGCCCCATGTTTTCTTAGGGTAGATCCACTTGCATCTGGCTTTTCTGTAGTTTTTATTTTGTACTTCCAACTTTTTATGATTTTCTCTAACTTTTTGTTTTCTCTTTGCAGCCGACGCTTTGAGAATGGTTGAACCGGCTAAGACTCCGGCTAAGTCAGCAGCGTAGCTGCGCAAGGAAAGTGCGCTCTCCAAGAGAGCGGCTGTTGAGGCCAAGGAGGCCAAGAAAGGCGGGGTAAGACCGCCTGACTTTAGCTTTTTCTTTAAATTTCTTGCAAAGGTTTTTGTCGGCTGGTAACATTTAGCTCTTGATTTGCAGGATGCCGCTAAGCGTGTTCCACGCTCCGTCTCCAAGCTTTTCAGAAGGCAAGGGGAGGAGCTGGACAAAACTCCGGCTGCCAAGGCCGCAAAAAAGAATCCTTCCCAGACAACTCCTGTTGCCAATACGGATCGTCCTATGACCGGCGGCAAGTCCCCTTCTGCCATGAAAATTCTGAGCGAAAGCTCAGAACGCTCGCAGAAGAAAGCGTCGGATGCCTCTACGGTATCGAAGGGTGGCCAGCCACCTAATGTTGCAATCGGTGCTGCAACAACTGGGGAGGAGGATACCTCTAAGCCCCATCTGGAGACCCAAGGTAAGAACAAGATTGAAATACCTTGGCCACTTGACTTTATGAGAGTCAAGTCTAAGGTTGACCCTTCAGGGGGTTCAGTCAGCACTCGACAACGAATGAATGCCAACTACGCTGCATCCCTTTCACCAAGTACTTCTTTGGTGCAGATCTTACATCCGACGAGCCGAATCTTCCTGGGTTTGCCAAGCGGATGGTGAGGACCCTCACCCGGTTTGAGAAGAAATCCTTACCTGATCTGCAGGTGGTGGACTTTGACCGGATAATGGGCCAACTGGCCGAGGTAAAAGATTCTTCAACTCAATAACACCATGAAAGGAGGATCAGGGATGATGGTACGTGTAGGCGTCGTTCAAAGTGCGCCTACGTAAAAGCATGTGTGAATATGCTTGGCACTCATAGAAAGTGGGAATTGACATAATATGATTAGGGACAAGGAAAGTAGGGAGCCGCCAACAAGTTTTTGTGGAACTTGTAAACCGTTCACGGATCATAAAAAGGCAACCACGATAAGGGACAACGATAGGCAACAACGATTGACCCGTGAAGGTTACACTCCATTCATAATCCATGAGATTACTAACTCCATATGGTTCGGAACCACGAAAGGAGGATCGGGGATGATGGTACGAAGTGAGTCATGGAGTCACATTCGCCCGTACTGGCCACTAGTCGATTCTTATAATGAAAAGTGATTCCTGCAATCTCAAAGGCATGCAAATAAAATATTCAATTTGCTCTAAACTATTATTATGCTAAATTGGTTGAATATTAATGCAACATATTATTCTAAAATATTGTGATCACTTGATTAAACAACAAGATTAAAAAGGAACCTAAACCGGTTGTCCAAATTATCTTATTAGGCGTGATTTTCAATTACATATTCCCTTTAAACATGCAATATGGTGATCAATAAAAAATAGAATAAACATTAATATTGGAAGCAATTTAACCATAATATCGTTAGTCAAATTAAATATAAAATAACCTAATCATGATTCTAGCAACAAGAATAAAAATAAGAGTAATTAAATGATTAACTACTCACTTTCCGCATTTCCTTGAATTGCTACATCATGAATAAATTGTTAGTAACTTCAATAAAAATATAAATCAAATGAAAATTAAATAAATTAAATAAATATAGAGTTGATTTGGTCCAAACCCTCAGTTAATTATAACTTTCACGCCTTGGTTTAAGTATAGAACTTCAGGTATTGTATGGACTCCTTGGAGTGCTTAAAGGAAGAAATAGTGAAAGAAAAGGGTGGCTAGTATTTAGGCTAAATAGGGAGAAGAGAATAATTTGATGATCAATATTGTTGATCCTTGGAAAAGGGGTAATATGACCTCTATTTATAGGGAAAAAAAGGGTCGAAGAATCAAGAAAAGATCGAGTTCGAGTCGGATTAAAACTCTTGCGATAGACAGCAGTTTTTGTTTTTATCATATTTTTTGATCCAGAAATTGGAATAAGATGAATAAGATATCGTTGGAAAGCTCTTGAAGTCTAATTTCTAACCCAATTAGAATCCGATTAAAATATTTTGTAGAAAAAACGATATAGCCGAAATAGTGAGACGGTGTCAGTTTTGGATAAAATTTGATATCTTATTCATATCTTTTCTGTTATAGCTCGGAATTGATATTATAATATATCATTGGAAAGATAATTTCAAGGGCTATCCAACCATATAAAATTAAGATAAAAAATAGGGTATTTTGATTTTTACCACCTTCAAATAACCAAATAATTGAATTTACCACCTCCAAAAAAAAAAAGATTTACTTTACCACCTCATAAAAAAATTAAACATCAGTTTTACCACCAATCACCTCCAACTAACGGATTCCGTCCAAAAATCCGTTAGTGGGGCCTACCTTGCACACGTGTCGCCATATTATTGGTTAAGTTTTTAAAAAAAAAAAAACAAAATAAAAAATAAAAAATCCCCATCAAGCAACCGATGGTTGCTGCCACCGTCGGGACCCCCACCGCCGGACCGGCTACAACCAGCCCCACCACCTAACCGTTACAACCAGCCCCACCACCTAACCGTTACAACCAGCCCCCACCACCTAACCGCTACCAGCCACCGTCGGGACCCACAGCCACCACACCGATTTCGACCTCAAAACCCTAGCCACCACCTAACAGCTACGACCAACCCCACCACCTAACCGCTACCACCGCACCGCACACCACAGCCGCGCCGATTTCGACCCCCTTTCCACCAATTTCCGACCTCAAAACCCTAGTCAACACCTAATAGCTACGACCAACCCACCACCTAATCGCTACCACCGCACCGCACACCACAGCCGCACCGATTTCTACCCCTTTCCACCAATTTCCGACCTCAAAACCCTAGCCACCACCTAACAGCTACGACCAACCCCACCACCATCCAAACCCAGACCAGAAACAACCTCCACCCAGACGCGAAACCACCCCGACTCAAAACCACCACCACCCACCAGAAACCACGCCAGCCAGACGCGAAACCATCGCGACTCGAAACCACCACCACCCAGACGCGAAACCCACACGAAATTCCGACCAACCGAGGTAGTTGATTTCGTTGCTGGTTGGTTGACATGGAAGATCGGGGAAGATGAAGAAGAAACGTCAAAAATGTGGGCCCTACTAACGGATTCATGGACGGAATCTGGTAGTTGGTGGTAAAATCGATTTTTTGGAAATTTTGGTGGTGGTAAAGTAAATCTTTTTTTTTTTGGAGGTGGTAAATTCAATTATTTGGTTATTTGAAGGTGGTAAAAATCAAAATATATAAAAAAAGAAAATAATATCTGTCTATCTTTGAATGTCTTTCAATTCGGATAGAAATAGGATTTTCAAAAAAAGGAGTTTTATTCAATTTCAAACTCTTTAATCTTATCTTTTCAAAAAGGATAATTAAGATCTTTTAGAAAATTATAGAATTTTATAATTAATCCTAATTGGTTTAGGAATTGGATTAAATCATTTGGACCCTCCACATGATCATTGGGTCGTAGGTAAGGTGGGCTTAGGTTCGGTTTGGGCTCAGTTTAATATTTTGGCCATAACTTATTCGTTATAACTCGGATTTGGGCTTATAATATATCGTTGGAAAGCTCTTTTCAAACCCCATCCAATTATTTAATCATTGGATCCATATAATGGACCAAAATAAACCGGATTAAACGTTTTTATAAAAAGGATACGAAATGAATGATTTTAAAGGACACGAAATGAATTATTTTGGGTTTAAAGGCACGAAAAGAGGAAAATAAGTTATGATTTAGGGAAATGAGATAGAAGTTGGGTTGGTTTTATGAAATGGAAATATGGATTTAAGCACTCCAAGATTAAATACTCAACCCGACCAATAATGGCGGTGAAAGGTTGTTCATCATCGGGTTTGGTTTTGGGGAGACATTTTTAGGTGTCTACAGTACGAAGTGATTCATGGAGGCACATTCGCCTGTATGGCCTCTACTTGATTCTTATTGTGAAAATTATTCCTGCAATCTCAAAGCATACAAACAAATATTCAATTCGCTCCAAACTATTATTATGTTAAAATGGTTGAATATTAATGCAATATATAATTCTAAAATATTGTGATCACTTCGATTAAACAACAAGATTAAAGAGGAACCTAAACCGATTGTCCAAATTATCTTATTAGGTGTGATTTTCAATTACATATTCCCTTTAAACATGCAATATGGTGATCAACAATAACAATAGAATAAATACTAATATTGGAAGCAATTTAACCATAATATCATTGGTCAAATCAAATAAAAATAAATCTAATCATGATACTAGCAATATAAAATAATAAGAGTAGTTAAATGAATTGATTACTCACTTTCCGCGTTTCTTTAAATTGCTACATCATGAATAAACTGTTAGTAACTTCAATAAAAATATAAATCAAATTAAAATAATTAAACTAAATAAAAGTAGAGTTGGTGTGGTCCAAACCCACAGTCAATTCTACCATTCACGCCTTGGTTTAAAGACAGAATCTCGAATCAAGTATGGACTCCTTGGAGTGCTTAGGGGAAGTATTATGAGAGAATAGGGTGGCTAGTGTTTAGGATAGAGCATAAGAGGGAGAAGAGAGAATGATTTGGTGCATAAGAGAAAAAGAGAGAATGATTTGGTGCCCTGAGCTGAAGAAATTAGGAGCATATTTATAAAGGAAATGAACAAAAGAATGCACGGAACCCTAGAAGAGATAAAAGCCACGAAAAAACCCTAATTGGGAACCGTGGTACGATGCCCAGTAGATTGACACGATACTGGCCACTATGACACGATACTGTCTACTGTGGCATGGTACAGTACACCGTGTTGCGGTGTAAAATTTGTCCCAAAATGCGTTCAAATTCATTTAGCGCGTGAGAAAAAACGCATAAAAGACACGTGAAAGCACCGTGACACAATGAAGCATACCATGACATGGTACAATGCACCATGCCACGTAGGCACACACCATGACGCGGTGTTTTAGCTGTTGCGTAGTAATTCCAGTTGTTACGCGTTTTAAAAACTATGATAACTTTTGATCCCTAACTCGGAATAAGACATATAATATAACGTTGGAAAGATTATCAAGTCTATTTTTCAACTAATTGGAATCAGATCAAAATCATTTGTAGATTTTAAGATATGGCTGTTTTAGTGAAAGGGTGTTGATTTTGGGCCGAGTTTAGTATTTTGCTCATATCATTTTCGTTTTAGAGCGGAATTGGGCTTATGATATACCATTGGAAAGCTTATTGAAATTCCTATCCAACCAAATAAATTTGTATCAAAATTATAAGGCCAAAAAATTATTTCAGCTCGGTTTTGTGATGTGGACACGAAAAGAAGAAAATAAGTAATAGTTTGGAGAAATGGGCTAAGAATTGGGTTGGTTTATGATGACATGTATTGAATAGAAATATGGATTAAGCACTCCAGAGATTAAATAATCAACCCGACCAATAATGGCGGTGAAAGGTTGTTCATTATTGGGTTTGGTTTTTGGGAGACATTTTTAGGTGTCTACAAGAACATTTCTTATTGTTCTTTGAACTTGTTATTGAGCAAAATAGAATATAAACGAGCAAATATTAATGAGATTCACATGTAATTCAAGGATCTATAAATACTCAGTATACACACAACAATGCATTTTTCTTTTCCAAATATAGGAGCAAGAATAACTCAATCTTACAATAATCAACAGTTATAATGATTAAGATAAAGTTGAAGCTACCAATTCTGTAAAGATTGTTAGTTAAGGAATAAACACAGCTGTTCTGAAAAAAACGTGCAAATAGATTATGAGCAAAAATAATTAGCACAAGCCTCGCCCTTATTGAGGCATATTCTGATTGACTGAACTGAGCTGAGCTGAACTCAACTTATTGGAGCTGAGCTGAACTGAACTAAATATTTTATGAGAGAATAATATTAAGATAAAAACTGAATTGAACTAAATTGAACTTATTGGAGCTGAACTGAACTAAACTAAACTAAACTGATAATAAGCTGAAGAGAACAAGCCCTTGGTCTGTTTCTTGCACACCAACCCCACTCCCTTAGCTTCTTCCACTTCCCTACACATACCTATCGCCCCTGCCCCCCTTCTTCTGCTTGCAATTCTGATTTTAGAAACTGATTTCAGTTTTAATTTTAGACTACGGAATTTTTGTGTGTGTGGGGGGGGGGGTAACGTGTAAGGCTGGGTCTGGGCTGGTGGTGGGGTAAGAGCTGGCGGAGGGGTGATGCTAGGAAAGTGGCAGTGACGATAGGTGAGTGTGGAGTGGCTGGCGGTAGTGAGGGTGGTGGGTTTGGTGGCTGGTGAGGGGAGTTAATTAGTTAGTTTGTTTAGTTAAAAAGTAATGGTTATCCCAAAAATAAAAAATAGCTCACTATACTTAATTATGTAATTCTAGTGTGCCACTATATGGAACCCAAAAAAAGTTTATCAATCATGTAGAAATTCTAGTTTTTCGAGGCTATCATGTAGAATTTCCCATAATTCATTAAATTAACAAGCATAGCAATCAATGATTTGCTCACTTGACAAATGAGCAAATATTTCCTTACTCATTTGTAAAATGAGCAAATAATTCATTAATAATAATTGTAGACACCCATTTGTGTCTCCCTAAAACCAAACCCGGTGATGAGTACCTTTCGCGTCGAGTCATAATCGAATGAAGCAAAAGTGTGGAAAGTCTAGTGTTGCGGATAGTTTTAATTCTTTTCTCTTCTTTCTGTTTTTGAAAACTTATTTTAAGAAAAACAGCCAATCCAGTTTGGTTGGTCCATGATATGTGTCCAATAATAGTGTAGTTGGATGGGGCTTGCAAAGACCTTTCCAACGATATATTATAAGCCCAATTCCGATGAATATTGAGGAAGTTATGGCCAATTTACTAAACTGGGCCCGGTTGAGCTTTATGTGCGGCCCAATGATCTAGGGGAGGGCCTAATATGATTTATCATTCCTAATGCAATTAGGAATGGTTTTAGTCTTCTAAATTCTTCTAGCAGGTTCTTTTCAATCCTAATTCAATTAGCATTGATAAATTGACTTTTGTTGACTTTTCAGAGTTTTAATCAAAATCAAATAGCATTTTCGAGGAAATTATATGATTTTATCCTCCAGTACGGTAAACTTATCGGATTTTCGAAAACGCGTTAAATTTAAGCTTGGCGTCCGACCCCAGGCCTTGGCGCCTGGAACCAGGCCTGGCGCCTGGCGCTAGCCATTGGCACCTGGCGCTGGTGTTGGTGCCTGGCGCCAGCTAGCCAGGGTTGGCGCCAGCTCTGTTTTTGGTGCGTCTGACTCTGTTTTGTCTAATTTATCTTTTTGGCTGATTTTCTCTATAAATATCGTATTAAAAACTCCGTTTTCATTCACCTACAATCCGTTTTCATTCATCATCTACATTTATTCATCACCTATTCTCACTAATCAATCATCAATTCTCATCATTCATCTATAATTAGTTTTAATTAGCATTCATTCATCTTTCTTCTTACTTTGCTTTTACATACAAAATTCCGCATTCACAAGATTTAGATACACCTAGCCATATTCGAAGTTGCCTTCGCCCTAGACGTGAAAGGTTTAATTTATGAGGGTTTGGTCCCTAATCTCACTTTCAATTATTTAATTTGATTGTTTGTTTATTATTTTCCTTGAAGTTACTAACGTGTGTATTTTGTTATTAGAAAGAGGTAAGAGGCATCAAAGTAGTACTTTAATTGATATTATGATGTAGATGTCATGTTTATATTGTTATTATGATATTCGTAGTATCATGTTGAGGGAAAAGGTTATAATATCAAATATATTTAATATGATTCTTGCGATGCTTCCTATGTTCTTCCTAATATTTATGATTGTTAGTATCATGTTAGGGTTAAAGCTTTGATTTTTATTGCTTAGTGACATGCTAGGGTTTGTTATTAATCTTGTTAGTATCATGCCTAGGATCTTGCTATTATTATTATGCTTTAATATTAACATGAACATGATTATGATTATAATTGTTATAATTTATGATGATTATGATTATGATTATTATTATGATATGATTATTAATTATTATTCATGATATTGATTATTTATTATGTTGCTTGATGCTTATTTATTATTTATTGCTTGATCACGCCTTTTATGCATGTTTAAAGGGAATTGGTACTTGTAATCACGCTTAATAAGATAATTAATAATCTTGTTTAGGGTTAATTATGATTATATTTCAAGTGATCGCCAATAACAGATTTATTTGTGCATTAAATTCAACCAACATAGATAAACAAGTTTAGGGTTAATCCTATTGATTGCATGTTAATCAGAAAGCGCACATGAATACAATCAGAATAAAGTAGAGGCCTATTATTAGGGCAGGTTCAATCTCCTTTAGGTTGGATTTGTACCTTCATCCCCGAACCCTTATTTGGTTCATGACCTTATGGAGTTGACGATCTCTTGGATCGTTAAGGGGTGTAACCTTCACCTCGTGAATGGTTTACAAGTTCCTAAAAAACTTGTTGGCGACTCTTTTGCTCTATCTTCTTCCCTTTTGGACGCACCTGTACTTTATTGTATGATCGCAGTGGGGTTCAAGCTAGTGGGATTTAAAGGCTTGAAATTATTCCCTACAGTTTTTGGCGACTTCACTGGGGAGGATTTCTATTTTAATTCCTGAATTTGTTTCGGCAATGAATTAGAATGAGTGGATGAGACTCGAAAAGTTCTAAGTATTTCATGTGCGTAATTTTGATTAACATTATTGTCATATGCATAAAAAAGATCTCATTGGAAAGACCATGCGTAATGAGTTAAAAACATAGGATTTTACACGTAGGAAATTTGGGGAATGTCTTTCACAACTAGGACTGAAATAACACCGCGCGAAATTGGAAAATTTTATCGAGCACAGAAAGCTGCTGAGGCATGTGGGAAGTAGCGTCAGGGGCCAGAGTATTGGCGCCAGAATTTTAACCATAGCGCCAGACGCCAGTATTGGCGCCAGGCGCTACAGTTAAAAGCTGGCGCCAGTCTCTGATTGCTGGCGCCGATTTCCCCCAATACCGAGCCAGAAATATGCTTTCTAATTTCGACCGGTTTTTCGTATTGTTTGCTCGATCCTACTTCCTGATTGAATTTTTTCTCACGTTTCTGAAACCCATATGTGTTCTACATATGGACATAACCCTCTGGGAATTCATGCTCCATCTACCTGATTAAATGCTCTGTGCAACAAAGGTACATCCGAGATGTTGAATTCACCAAACCATGGAAGCGAGTTTTTTCTAAAACTCGCGGTGTCCCATCCACTCGCACCAACCCTTCACGGTTAGGCTTCCGCGCGGTGCATCCGGACAATTAACCATGGACCCTCTTTGACTAAACCATATCCCGAACTTTAGAGAACTAGAGCCATGGTTAGGTTGCGAACGCATTGCATCATATTGTGCCTACTTGAATAATTGTTCATTATTGTTTGTGCATATATATTCTATGTTTCTCTTTACCGTTTGTTGACTTGTGTTGAGACTAAATAAATCAATGACTTAAAGAACTTTGCCTAATTAATTAATTAATTAATTAATTTGAGTCAATAAAGTCTAATATTTTAATCGGAATTGACCTAGTACGACTTTAGGCGTACCCCAGTTGACTAATAACACCGAAAACAGTCCCAGACCGAAGCTCCAATATTGGCGCCAAGGTCTGAGCTGTAGCGCCACACTATGGAGTGTAGCGCCTGACGACAGCTATGTTGTCTGGCGCCAAGCTCCACAGTGTGATGCCAGTCCTGTCGCTTGGCCGACAGTTCGGATTATTGGTCGAGTCATCACCTAGGGTCTAATTAATCAGTTTTCAGTTTAATTCTGTTAATTTTGCTGTCAATAGTATTTAATTGAATCAATGATCGAGTTTAGGCACTAAGTCCCATGGTCTTACACTAGAGTCCAAGCATGTCACTTACACTTAACGCACACACCAATACACATACTTTGACCATGATTAAGAGAGTCTTGTGTGCGCGTTTTTTCCGTCATTTTTTTAGGGGGGTAAGTCGGATATTAATCCTCCAATAAAAAATATTAATACTTAATCCCCTAAAAATATGTACATTATTTTTGCCAAAAATATGCACCCTTTTCCCTTTTCTTTTTTCCCTAAAATAAACCATAAAGTCAAGTTGATTCGAATCGAGTAATTAAAACGCAAAATGGCTTAATTTACAGCGCGTGGTCAAGAAAGGAAGGACGATTAATCAAAGATAACCTCTTCGTACAAGTTCAACTTTTTGACAAACCCATAGCTCGCAAGAGAAAGGCTAAGACTATAATGGCAACTCAAGAAGAAGTCAATGATCTTAAGAACCAACTGGCTACTGTGACTGAGACACTGAAGCTTCTCGCACTCAGGATCGATGATCCCGTGAAGCAACAACAGATGGACCTCATGCAAGAGAGTTTAAGCAAGTTGTCTAGCGACTACAAGTTTCAAGAGCTTACATCACAAGGGGTCTCGGTGGACAAAGATCTTCTTCCGCAGAAGTTCAACGCCAACGACATCCCAAAATTCAGAGCAATTGACAACCCTTACTTTTATTTAAGAGCATTTGAAACAATAATGAGTATCAAGGGTATCGATAAGAAGGTCTTCCCTTCTCTGTTCTCACTATCTCTCGAGACCGTTTGCCAACAATGGTTCTTTTCTCTCGAGAAAGAAAAGACCTCCACCTGGGAGTCAATAGCAAACGCTTTCGTTGATAGGTACAAGTGCAACATTCAAGTCGAGACTGAGCATAGAGAACTTAAAATACTCAAGCAAAAAGAGAATGAAGGCTTCACTTCTTTCTTTAACAAGTGGAGAGAAACCTCAGCAAAGATGATTGAGGTGCCAAGTGAAAAGAGTCTGTGAGACTGTTTATCAAGAATCTCCAGGAAAAATATTCCAAGCCTCTCAAATATCAAAATAATCTCCATACTTTCAAGGTCGTTTATGACATTGGGATCAATATTGAAGATGACTTGGCTAAGTCAAAAGCTGCCAACAATAACTCCAACAGTGGCTGGAAAGGAAAGAAGAACGACAATCCTTCTTCTTTCAAAACCGCCCACTCAAATAATGTTAGCACCTTTAATTTAGGAGAAGTACTTGCCATGAACAACCAAGGACAGAAGAAACCATTTAGGAGGAACTTCACTCCTATTGGCATGAGTTATGACACCGCATTTGATCGATTAAATGCAAAAGGTCTTATAACTCCTATTTGACCATTTGGGGACCCACCAGTCGAAAAGAGGTCGGTTAACTGGAATCCCAATGCACATTGCAAGTATGACCAAGGTAAGGGCCATCTTACTGAAAGCTGTTGGAAGCTTAAGGAAGCTATCCAAGACCTAATCGACAACAACAAACTACCGTTGCCCCCTGCCAGTAAGAAGCCAAGCATCGACAATGCACCTCTCGCTCATACCTTGGCCATCTCCGATGAAGAAAACGAGGTTGACCCCTCATCTCTCATTAGACCTGTCAAAGAAATCAATGCCATAGAAAAAGAAGAGGAGATATTTTTCGATGTCAAGGATCATCTTCCAGAACCGGCGAATAAGGAAGATATACAATTGCTTACACTGTCTATGAAGGAGGCATCACAATTACTGCGTGAAGCTCTCAAAGTTATGAACGAACTCCATAAGAAATATGATGAGCTTCCACTTCCGAAAGAAGAACCTAAAAGAGAATTCACACCAGTGAGAACGACTTATGAGGCAAAGCACTTTCCCTTACAAGTCACTGAAAAACCCAAGAAGAGCAATAGAATCTACACTCCGATTGGGATCCCATATGTGCAAATGTTCGAAATGCTCTCCGAGAGTGGCGAGGTCAAACCTCTCGAACCGAGACCATTCGAGTCATTAAAAAGGACAAATAGATATTACTGTCAGTATCATCAATCAGGGGGTCACACTATAGAAAACTGTTTCAAATTCAAGGATTTGGTACAGAATGATTGATGAAAAGAAACTAGTCCAAGTTCAACAAGAAGAGGATACAACCATTAATGGAGTTTGGGACAGTGATGAAGAATATGTCTATCTAAAGGACGTAGTAGGACCTTCACCTTCTGTGTCATACACCACAGATGACATTTAGGCTGAAGATGATTCATCGATAGATGTCCTCACAAGATCTGAGAGAATGCAACCTCCCGTTTCAACACAACCTATGTCAACCGTACATCAAGTTCCCATTCCTATCATCGAAGACAACGACATTGTTAAACAGTTTAAGAAGACAAAAGTTGAGATGAATGTGTGGAAACTTCTGGCAACATCTCGAGAACATAGGTCGGCTGTAATGAATGCCTTGGATAAAATCGGGATAGATTCTGACACTACTCCTGAGGGACTAGCAAACTTCCTCACAAGTGACCTACCTAGTCCGATTAATTTGATCACCTTTTCTGACAAAGATTTACCCCCAGAAGGTGAAAAACATTACAAGGCATTAAACCTCACGGTAGTCTACAAAAGGATGAATGTTCCTATGACTCTTGTAGACAATGGATCGACTATCAATGTTTGTCCACTTAGAACCGCAAGGATGCTCGGCATAAGGGATGAAGACTTAACTCCGTCCACACAAGGAATAAGGGCCTACGATAATACTCGTCGTCAAGCTCTTGGCAAGATTACCCTAAATGCAACGGCAGGAGCAATAGAACATGCTACTACTTTCCAAGTAATGGACATCAAAGCTTCATTCAACTTATTGTTGGGACGCCCTTGGCTTCATGATCTAAAGGTCGTCCCTTCATCTCTCCACCAACAAGTGAAAGCTATAGTTGGAGGAATTCCAATCACCATCAATGCTTCGCCTATGAGAATCAAATCTATAGAAAATCCAATTATTAACGTAGAGCACGACAAGGATGATGAAGACCTATGGAGCTTTAACGAAGAAGTCTCCTTAATCCAGGAGGATGAAGGGACCCCTCTTTGCCATAACCCCCATTCAAACATGATTGTCAACGCCATGCTGAAGAAACAAGGACACTTTCCTGGGATGACTTTAGGAAAGAAGAAAGGAATGGCAAAACCGCTGGAGTCACCTGGCCTCCCTAAGTTAGATACTTTCGAACTTGGTTTTGAACCGACTCGGAAAGATCTCAAGCTTTGACTTTACAAAAGAAAGCAATTCCAATGGATCAGTACCCTCTGACGCTTAATGGTCAGTTCACAAAAGAAGGAGAGGACTATCCATGCCATGAATTTCTCGAGCCATTTGTTGTAAACGGCATAAGACAACCAGGATTCGAGATTTTCTTCGATTGCTACTTCACTGATGAAATTCCAACTCCCGTCCATAAGGAGAAATCACCCCCATGCTTTGACTTTAACGGTCCTACAAAATGAAAGCTTCGACCCCTCAAAGCTAATTGGTCCAGCTGAAAGATCACTGCAAGGGTGGCGCAAGACTGTCAAAGTGACTACTCCAAGCGGAAGGAAGATATCAATCATGACAGGGCAAGGACCGATGTTTGAAGAGTCGTCTGAGTCAGAGTCCGAGTCAGAGTCTTTCCCTTTAGAGTCTTCTAAGTCTTTAGTAGTAACACCTCCCCCTCTTATTTCTTCTCCTAGGATAGTTAGTGATCCAGTCCCTGAGGACATATCACTCTTTGATGTAATGATCTCAGAGTATAATAATATTTCTCATTCTCCTTACTTCTTGTGTTCTTCTCTAACCCAAGATTACGAGCATTGCTTAGCTAACGATGAAAAAGACAAAGAAATTATTAAAGCAATGGAAACACTCGAAAAGAAAACACCGATAATTGAAGAAACTGAAACAGTTGATATCTCGAATGATTCAAATCATAAAAGAGAAGTTAAAATCAGATTAACATTGAATAAACAAGAAAGAACCGATTTAATTAACTTACTTAAAGAATTTATCGATGTATTTGCTTGGTCATATGAAGATATTCCAGGCCTTAACAGAGAAATAGCTCAACACACTATACCGCTAATTCCAGGAATGAAACCTGTAAAACAAAAGTTACGTCGAATGAAACCCGACGTAGCACTTAAAATAAAAGAAGAAGTTCAAAAACAAATAACTGCAGGTTTCATCAAGGTATCCAAATACCCCGAATGGGTCGCCAACGTCGTCCCAGTTCCGAAGAAAGACGGAAGGGTAAGGATGTGTGTTGACTATCGAGATCTAAATAAGGCAAGTCCAAAGGACGACTTCCCTTTTCCACACATCGATATTCTGGTAGATAACACGGCAAATCATGCGCTTCTCTCGTTCATGGATGGGTACGCAGGTTACAACCAGATTCTCATGGAAAAAGAAGACATGGAGAAAACAACCTTTATAAAACCATGGGGCACTTACTGCTACACGGTAATGCCATTCAGGTTGAAAAACGCGGGTGCTACTTACCAACGTGCAGCAACTGCCTTACTCCATGACATGATGCACAAAGAAGTCGAGGTATATGTCAACGACATGATTGTAAAATCAAAAGACCGTCCAGGCCATCAAGTAGCCTTAAGGAAATTTTTCGAAAGGCTAAGAAAATATAACATGAGGTTGAATCCATCAAAATGTGCTTTTGGAGTCACCTAAGGCAAGCTCTTGGGATACGTCATAAGCTCTAGAGGAATAGAGGTAGATCCAACCAAGATCAAAGCAATCATGTCAATGCCACCGCCCAAGACGGAGAAGCAGATTCGAGGATTTATTAGCCGGTTGCAATACATAAGTAGGTTCATATCAAAACTGACGACGATATGTGAACCAATCTTCAAGAAGCTCAAAAAGAATGTACCAGTAATATGGGATGACGAGTGTCAAAAAGCCTTTGAAAAGATCAAAGCCTATCTCGCAAATCCTCCCGTATTAGCGCCAGCACTTCCCGGAATACCTCTTAGGTTATATTTGACGGTCACCAAAGAGACAATGGGAGCCATGCTAGCACAAGAAGTAGAAGGCAAAGAGAACGCAATCTATTACTTAAGTAAAAAGATGCTCGAATACGAAACACGCTATACACCGCTCGAGAAATTGTGCCTCGCCTTGGTGTGGGCCACAACTAAGTTAAGACATTACATGTTGGTGCATACCGTTTTCGTAGTCTCCCAATTAGATCCACTCAAGTATCTATTCGAGAAATCTACACTCAATGGACGCATATCAAGATGGATAGTCAATCTAGCCCAGTTTGATGTAAGGTTTATGCCACAAAAGGCTATTAAAGAATCCTTAGTGTCAGACTTTCTAGCAGATTTTCCAATAGAAGACTCGACGCCAATACAAGACAATGAATTTCCAGATGAAGACCTAATGGTCACTGAAGATGATACTTGGACCTTGCATTTCGACGGAGCCTCAAACCAAAAGGGATGTGGCGTCGGAGTACTGCTAGTATCACCTAAAGAAGAGCACGTTCCAATCTCAATAAAGCTTGATTTCGACGTTACCAACAACGCTGCTGAATATAAAGCATGCGTGGTAGGCCTTGAAACAGCTTTGGCATTGGGAGTAAATAAGTTAAGGATATTCAGAGACTCTTCTTTGATCATCAATCAGATGTCTAAAAGGTGGAAAGTAAGGAACGAAAGCCTAGCCCCTTACCAAACCTATTTGGAAACTCTTACCGAGCAGTTAGAGAAGGTAGAATACACATATCTACCTAGAGAAGAAAACCAATTTGTTGATGCCTTGGCAAGATTAGCCTCGATGGTTAGGATTCCCACGGAAATCGAGAAAATGCCTCTAACTATAGAAAAAAGGCACAAACCAGCATACATCCAGGCCATAGAAGACAACGAAGTAGTCCAAGGCGAAGAAGAAGAAGAAGAACCGTGGTACACGGATATACTCAATTATGTCACCAATGGAGAATACCCTCCTCATGCTGACAAAAGAGAAAAACGAGCATTAAGACTTTTGGCTTCTCAATATGTACTCATAGACAACGAGCTACATAAAAGGGTACCTAAAGGCCGAGCTCTCCTATGTGTAGGAAAGAAGGATGCACAAAGAGCAATGCGAATAGTCCACGAAGGAATCTGTGGGACACATATAAATGGCAAAATGTTAGTTCAGAAAATAATGCGAGAAGGATATTATTGGACTACAATGAATAAGGATTGCCATCAGTACGTAAAAAGATGCTCTAAGTGCCAAATTTATGCCAATTTGCAACATGTCCCTCCATCTTTGCTCGACACCTACACATCGCCATGGCCATTCTCTACATGGGTAATTGACATCATTGGAAAAATCACTCCCCCAGGAACAGGAGGCCACGAATTCATCCTAGTAGCAATTGATTACTTTACAAAGTGGGTCGAAGCGCAATCGTACGCTAAACTCACTGCAAAACATGTAGCACTCTTTATCGAAATAAATATTATTTGTCGATATGGAGTCCCACATGAAATGATAAGTGACAATGGAACTCACTTTCAAGCCGAATGTGAAGAATTGCTACAAAAATATGGCATTCAACATCATCATTCTTCCCCTTATAGACCTCAAGCAAACGGAGCAGTCGAGGCAGCTAATAAAAATTTAAAGACTATCATCGAGAAAATGACAGAAAATTATAAGGATTGGCCTGACAAACTTCACTTCGCATTGTGGGGTTATCGCATGTCAATCCGTACATCAACAGGAAATATGCCATTTTCCTTGGTATATGGAATGGATGCCGTACAACCTGTCGAATTAGAAATACCATCTCTACGCATTGCGCTAGAGAGTAAACTCGATGAAGTTGAATGGACTAGGGCAAGATACGAAGAATTGATTCTACTCGACGAAAAACGACTAGAAGCTCTACATCACACTTAGTGTTACCAAACTCGTATGGCTAGGCATTTTAATAAGAAGGTCAAGACAAGAAATATCAAAGAAGGAGATTTGGTATTAAAAGCACTAAGGAAAAATGTTTTAGACCCAAGGGGTAAATTTAGACCTAATTGGTCTGGACCCTACATTGTCAAAACAATCCTGTCAGGAGGTGCAGCAAAAATAACTGATATGGATGGCAATGAATTCTCAAACATGACAAATCTTGACCAACTTAAGAAATACTACCCATAAGTACTTGAGTAGGATACTCAAGAGAGCTACGTTCGGCCTGATTCCTTAAGAAAGGATACTTAGGCAACCCTTTACGGATGCGGCCACTTTATTTTTTGACATCTCCGCGTTCCAGAATTAATTAAAAATTCAACAGAAAATCGGCGAATCATTGGTGTCTCAGAAAAGAGCTTGGCGCAAGCCAGAAGTCATCAGCGCCAGCCGATGGAATTGGCGCCTGGCGCCAGACTTTAATGGCAGGCGCCAAATGCCAATGACTGGCGCCAATTCGGGAATAAACTCTGGGCAAATTTCGGTGTTTTTCGGAAAATTTTCGACTTCCGTACTCGAAGAATTTCTGGAAAATTAATTTTTTTCGATTTTCATTGCTTTAATAAAATAAATTTAAAGTAAATAATTTAATTGAAAGCTGAAATTTCATTAATAAAATAAAATTACATTATTGATGGAATTTAAATAAAGCTGAAATAAATTAACTTTAAATAAAAATAACAATCTAAGTCTAATAAATCTAAAGCTAAGCAATGCTCTTAATCTTTCTTTTCCTTTCTAGCTCTTTTCCAATTCTTGTCTCCCCTACATTCAACTTTGGAGTAGATGGTCTCCCCTTCAGCTAACACTCCATGCTTTTTTTCCACCCAAGCTTTTTTGTCTGTGGTGTTAGCTTTCCTTTTCCCTTTATCTTTGGTAGCACCTTTCTTCCTAGGCATTGCGGGTGTTTTGAATTCAATTCTCGCACCTAAGAGTTCCTTGGCAGGAATCACCCTGTCACCTAGACGATTCTTCACATCGGTTTTACCCTGATCAGTTGAAGATTTCTTCAGCAACCACTTCTTTACATCATTGGGAAAAGAAGGAGGAACCTTTTGGGTAATCACTTCCCATAAAGGTCTAGCACCCCAGTAAGCATCAAATCTGTCTACTTCTTGAGAAACAGGGTACTCATAGGGAGGACGAAGATCCCCGGAAGGAATATTCTGAAGCAAGTCGTATTGTATTTTTACCCTGCAGGGGTAATAATACGTTACATGAGACAAGCTTGGAAGAAGACAGAAAGGTTGCTTGTTAACACCAACCATCCTTTCTATTTTCCACCATGGGATGACCCACTTGATAGCAAAATCACGTGATTCAAAGACTTTTCTCCACCCATGGCGCCCAATTTTAGGAATGTGTTTCTTCCTTCTCACGAAGCAATTGGGGGTATATTTCTCAATGTCGTCCGGAGGGCTAATTAATCCTAGCCTCTCCATTAGCCACATCTGTAAAAAATTGCAATGCAAATAAATTATTATTACAATACAAAAATATATTTTTTGATTTCTGTAATTAAAAATATTATTTTTCTACCTATAATAAAATTGGAGAGCCGCGAAGAGGCGCTTTTGGGTCCCTTTTCAATTCATCTAGACTAATCATAGTCTCTCCAACTATTAATGGCATTGGATTTCTCCCTGATTCAATTTGTTCTAAAACAGTGGTTATAATTGATTGGCCCTCATTATTTCTACCACTACTAAGAAAAAATTGATTAAGCATGCAAAACAGGAACGCCCTTCTTTTATATATATGA
Source organism: Chenopodium quinoa (assembly GCF_001683475.1). NCBI lineage: Eukaryota > Viridiplantae > Streptophyta > Magnoliopsida > Caryophyllales > Amaranthaceae > Chenopodium > Chenopodium quinoa. Next base: position 2,344,952 of record NW_018743555.1, on the reverse strand, counting down.
AAAGATTCAGAAAGAGGTTTATCAAAATAATGGCGTACAAATTCTTTCAATTTAACTATGTTGCCATCTACTATTTTTGATAAATCCCTTTCCTTTAAATTAAAGAAGCGCTCAAAATCCTTATAATAATATGCATCTACTCTAGGGATTGCTATAAGGTCTATTGCAGGGAAGCCTAAGATAGCACCAAATTCCTCCGGCAAAGGGCTAATCTCATCATACCCTATTCTGAAACAATGAGTATCAACATTCCAAAATTCTAAAGCGGTATGTATGAAGTCTAGGTCAAGATCTACCCCTTTGATGCCATAAATTCCCCCCAGGTGAAATAAATCTAATTCTTTTCTCTCCCTCGCATTAAGAGATCGACACCATTCATGAGTATATTGGGTGAAGGTTTTGGTAACTAAAGACATGATTATTGTTTTTCTAAAGAAGTTATTCGCTGGAATTATGAGAAGAATCGACTTGGCAGGGAGATTTTTATACACAAATTGCGAGGAATTTCAATCAGACTGAATTACGGTATCAGCGTCAATTGGCGTCACAATCCCGTGATTGGCGCCAACCACTAGCGCATGGCGCCACACGCTAAGTGTAGCGCCTGTGGCTCCATGCGCCACGCACCATAGTGTGGCGCCAGTTGGCGCCAAGTTGCCAGACCAGCCGCGCGTGCTCAACTTGCGTTTTAATTATAAAACTCGAGTCGGTTAATGACTTTATGGCTCCGTTTATTTTTCCTAAACATCTTTTTTTTTATCCTTTTTCTTATTTAATTAAATATAGCTATTATTTTTCATTTATATTATTTCTTTTTGGACTTTACTTTAAATTCCAAACACCCGGCATTTTATTTGACTTTTTCCTTTTTTATTTTTTCTTTTTGGGGGAGAGAGTCGGATACCCTCCATCAATAATAAAAATGACGGAATTTTTGTGCAAAATTGTTGTCACACTTTTCTTGCACACACTAACATACATATAATAATAACAATCAAATAAACTCATAATAACATAAATATACAAAATGTGTCTATGAATAATGAGTCTAAGGCAAAATTCTATAAAAAGAGTCAAAATAAAATATACAAAGGAACAAACTACGGCGCCGGAGGACGTAGGCCCATCATATCATAAAATTGCGCCGTACGAGGAGTCACCTCTCCACGAGCTCCAGCTCCAGTCTCCATAGGAGGAGGAAGACTCAATATAGGACCACTCCAGCCAGGATCAACCTGAGGCTGAGGCCGCGGAGGCTGCTGCAATGACGAGCCAACCTCGTACATCCCACCACCTCTGAAAGCCGAGGTAGCCTCTTCTACCGATGCAGCATGAGCACCCTCAGAAGAAGATCCCGAGCCCTCTGCAACGTCAGCTCGAGCAGCCTCAGAGCGACCGCCTCTGCCTCCTAACGTAGTGCGACGACGTCTCGAGCTAGACCTCGCCGGATCCCTCCGCCCCTCAGGTCTTGTGCGAGTGTGAGAAGCGATAGGCTGGCCCTGCAAAAAGAGTTAAATCAGAAACAAAGTAAAATTGAAGCAGCAATGCAAAAATAATGAGTAAAGAAAGGCTACCTCTCGGATGACGTCATCCCGACGGCAAGTGGCCGCATTCCTCATCCGGACGAGCTGGCTCCGGAAGGCATCTGTGCATCGTGCCATCGCCGAAACCACCTCGCGTGAAAACTGTCAGAAAAATAAGTCAGTAAAAATGCATGATATATGAATACAAAAATTCTGAAATAGACTAGGCTTACTCGAGTCTGGTGGCGAGGAATTGACCGCTCTACGAAGCGCTCACCCTCGGGAGCCGGAGAAATCATCTCCTCAATCGGCCCATACATCCCCTGATAGTGGATGGACATACGGGGTGGCACGAACTCAGCAGCACCGTCCTGATAAGACAAAAAGGTCAGTAAAACATTACTTGGGGGCTACTTAGTAGAAAGTAAAGCTAAAATCTTACCCTCACATCCTCAGCCGGTACGGGGGCTGGAGCTAATAAAGGTAGTAGCTCCTCAGCATAACACCGCCCAAGGATCACATGGGACCGCCATGGGGTACCAGCTCCCTCAGACATGCTCGATAACCGCGCCTCGTCGAACATATGACGTGGTGGAGCAGCAGGAACGACGAAGACATCAGAAGAATGCTGTCTAGCGACCTTCTCTCCTAAGTACGCGACCGCTCCATAAGTCCCCAAGAAATAGCGACGCTCAACAGAATACTGTGCGGCTAACCCAGGGACTGTCCAACCGCCCCAAGGCCGGTATACCACCTCAGGTCCCTATAAAGAGCATCAATCAGGCAAGAATATATCTAAAGCATCGTGAAAAATGCAAAGTAAATAATAAAAGTCGTACCGCGATGATCTGGTGCCGGACATGTGTAGTAGACATGCCCACATGGTGGCCGCCCCAAGAGGCGCTCACTGGAAATCCCCGCGGCGATAGTCTCGCCGGCGCAACGGAAGGAAAGTACTCGTAGAACTAGATCTAGAAAGAGCTAAAAGTGTGAGCAAATGCTAACTAATATACAGAGCTAAACTTTATAGGGAATAATGTTTACTTCTATGACCTTCCAAAAGGCAGACAAAGCAACGTTCGTCCCAAAGGACCGGTGTCGACACGAGTCCCTCAGCGCACGAAAAAAGTCAGCATAGGCCAAGCTGGCCTAGTCATAAGTCCCGATCCAGTGAAGATCACGGACAGCAGGGAGGTAGTAAAGTAATGCCCTACTACCCTTGTCAGGGGAGAATGTCCCTGACAACAACATCACCACAAAGATGCGCACCCGCTGCTCTCGGGTGGTCGCATCGTCATCAAGAGTCGCTGCCAGCGTCGAGCGGCGAATTCCTCTAGCGCTAAACTGAGTCGTCTCGACCTCAGCTCGGGCCCGATTAGAGATCGGCCCCAACAGCTTCTCGACCTCCGAAGAGAAGACGTCGATTTCACTGTCAAACGGCAGTGGCACAGAAGTGAACTCCAGTGCTGTGATGAGACTGAAGTCCGTAGGGGTGACCATCATCTCGCCTCAAGAGAAATGGAAGGTGTTGGTAGTGTCCCAGAAGAACTCCACCAAAGCGCGCACTGCATGATGACCCCCGCTGGAGGCGACCATAGCCTCAGAGGTCTCGAACAGAGTAGCTAGCCCGCAAGACTCCCATAGGAGTCTCGTCTCAAGATCCCTGGCGATGTGCATCCTGTACAAATCGCCTAAACCATCACAGCCAGAGCCGTGATGCCGTGTCCTCCCGGGAGCGATGCCCTGTCTCACCCTCTCAGAAATGTGGTGAATTGGGGCGAAGAACAGGGTCCGCTCATCCCACTCCGGGAGCCGACCAAGCGAAGTGGAGGGCGTGATGTCATCCTCTACGGGCTCATGCTCCCGTCTAGTGTTTCGGGACCGTGAACCTGAGCCTCGTTGTCTAGCCATGCTACATTGTGAAAAATTATCATAAATTAAGGTACTACAGTGTCTAAGGTTCGTCTAGCCGCATGATACTATGTTCGCAAAAAACAGAGTACGTAGTACTAAAACAGAGCACAAATTCAAATTAAGCATGACAGCATTTTTTCAAGAAATCAAACAATTTCTTGAAACACTATAGTGATTATTGTGACAAATTGAACAAGAATTGCTAGCAAAAATATCAAGAACGAGTCACATTGTTCTTCACGACCTTAAGAGGTCCAACAATGGCAAATTGCTCATTTCTTCACCAAATTGAGTCAAACAAGTCTCAAATCACTCCCAAGACAATATATAAACATAATCAAGCAATTTTATGGCATAAAACTTGACAAACAAAGCAAATTGAGCATTATAAATTTCGAATTTTCATGAAATTTGTGAATAAACATGCCAAGAATTCATAAAAACTGATGTGAGTTTGAAGAAGCCTTACATAGATCGGGAAAATAGATGAAAAGAGCTTTGATTTGCAACAAATTTGAGCGAATTCGGTTGAAAAACGAGCAAGAACCGAGCAATTGAAGCTTTCAGGTTTCTTCGAGCAGTTTCGCGACGAACAAAGCAGCGAAATGAAGAGGAAAGGGGTATTTAAGGAAATCCTCGTGTTGGCACCAAGCCCTATGCATTGGCGTCACAAATTTGGCTTGGCGCCTGGCGCTAATGCTAATAAGGTGGCGCTGATGGTTTTTCAGCGGCGCCAAAGCACCCAGCCACCTGATGAGGTTGTGCTAGCCTTCTGCAACATATTTTCGGGTTCCTTGGTACGCCAGTTAGCCCCTCTAAGCAATTTGACATAATTTAGTAGTCGGTTTGATTACAACAGCAAATAAGTGATCGACCTGATGAAAGATCGTCTCACTTAGCTTAAAGCGCCTAAGCATTGGCTCATTAACAAAAGGCACCGACATATAGGTTCAAGAGAAAAAGAGCACCGGCATACAGGTTCAAAGCAACAGAAGCGCCGACGTACAGGCATAGCGGAAGCAAAGTTCGGGCGAACTTTTAAATATCGACAGGCGTGGATCTTCGGTAATTTCCTTTGGGAAATTATCGCATCAGATGAGGATGACTTCAAGAAAAGATATCTTTGACAGCATTCCCTAGCTCTTGGAGAGTTGTCACAAACAACTGAAGGTAATTTCGGGCGAAGTTGTCTTCGATCATATTCCCTCAGGCATGGAAGATGGTCACAATGCGGATGAGGATTATTTCAAGAGAAATAATCTTCGATAGTGTTCCCTAGGATGTGGAATATTATCAATGCGGATGAGGATTGTTTCAAGAGAAATAATCTTCGGTGGTATTCCCTTGGACGTGGAATATTATCAATGCGGATGAGGATTGTTTCAAGAGAATTAATCTTCGATAGTATTCCCTTGGACGTGGAATATTATCAATGCGGAGGAGGATCGTTTCAGGCAAAGAAATCTTCTAATTTGGAAGCAGTTACAGGCGTAGCAGTTTTCAAGCGGGATGGCATTCTCTAGCTTGCAGGAGGTCATCAAACCAATCGGTTACTTTCAGAGACGTGTGCTCGACGGTGCAAGATGCGCGTTTCTTAACTCTTTTATCTATTTAACTAATGCTAATTTTGCTGGTATCGGCGTGACAGGAGTGATTTAGGATCGCAGAACGTTCTGAATCGTTCTCTGTCCCTATCGATACTTTGACTTTCGTTTTCGAAACTTGCGTTTCTCCAAACTCAGTCAAAATGGGGGCTTCTGTAGATACCCATTTGTGTCTCCCCAAAACCAAACCCGGTGATGATTACCTTTCGCGTTGAATCATAATCGAATGAAGCGAAAGTGTGGAAAGTCTAGTGTTGCGGATAGTTTTAATTTCTTTTCTCTTCTCTCTGTTTTTGAAAACTTATTTTAAGAAAAACAGCCAATACAGTTTGGTTGGTACATGATATGGATCCAATAATAGTGTAGTTGGATGGGGCTTGCAAAGACCTTTCCAACGATATATTATAAGCCCAATTCCGATGAATATTGAGGAAGTTATGGCCAATTTACTAAACTGGGCCCGGTTGAGTTTTATGTGCGGCCCAATGATCTAGGGGAGGGCCTAATATGATTTATCATTCCTAATGCAATTAGGAATGGTTTTAGTCTTCTAGATTCTTCTAGAAGGTTCTTTTCATTCCTAATTCAATTAGCATTGATAAATTGACTTTTGTTGACTTTTCAGAGTTTTAATCAAAATCAAATAGCATTTTCGAGAAAATTATATGATTTTATCCTCCAGTACGGTAAACTTATCGGATTTTCGAAAACGCGTTAAATTTAAGCTTGGCGTCTGACCCTAGGCCTGGTGCCTGGCGCTGGTGTTGGTGCCTGGCGCCAGCTAGCCAGGGTTGGCGCCAGCTCTGTTTTTGGTGCGTCTGACTCTGTTATGTCTAATTTATCTTTTTGGCTGATTTTCTCTATAAATATCGTATTAAAAACTCCGTTTTCATTCACCTACAATTCGTTTTCATTCATCATCTACATTCATTCATCACCTATTCTCACTAATCAATCATCAATTCTCATCATTCATCTATAATTAGTTTTAATTAGCATTCATTCATCTTTCTTCTTACTTTGCTTTTGCATACAAAATTCCGCATTCACAAGATTTAGATACACCTAGCCATATTCGAAGTTGCCTTCGCCCTAGACGTGAAAGGTTTAATTTCTGAGGGTTTGGTCCCTAATCTCACTTTCAATTATTTAATTTGATTGTTTGTTTATTATTTTCCTTGAAGTTACTAACGTGTGTATTTAATTTGATTGATATTATGATGTAGATGTCATGTTTATATTGTTATTATGATATTCCTAGTATCATGTTGAGGGAAAAGGTTATAATATCAAATATATTTAATATGATTCTTGCGATGCTTCCTATGTTCTTCCTAATATTTATGATTGTTAGTATCATGTTAGGGTTAAAGCTTTGATTTTTATTGCTTAGTGACATGCTAGGGTTTGTTATTAATCTTGTTAGTATCATGCCTAGGATCTTGCTATTATTATTATGCTTTAATATTAACATGAACATGATTATGATTATAATTGTTATAATTTATGATGATTATGATTATGATTATTATTATGATATGATTATTAATTATTATTCATGATATTGATTATTTATTATGTTGCTTGATTCTTATTTATTATTTATTGCTTGATCACGCCTTTTATGCATGTTTAAAGGGAATTGGTACTTGTAATCACGCTTAATAAGATAATTAATAATCTTGTTTAGGGTTAATTATGATTATATTTCAAGTGATCGCCAATAACAGATTTATTTGTGCATTAAATTCAACCAACATAGATAAACAAGTTTAGGGTTAATCCTATTGATTGCATGTTAATCAGAAAGCGCACATGAATACGATCAGAATAAAGTAGAGGCCTATTATTAGGGCAGGTTCAATCTCTTTTAGGTTGGATTTGTACCTTCATCCCCGAACCCTTATTTGGTTCATGACCTTATGGAGTTGACGATCTCTTGGATCATTAAGGGGTGTAACCTTCACCTCGTGAATGGTTTACAAGTTCCTAAAAAACTTGTTGGCGACTCTTTTGCTCTATCTTCTTCCCTTTTGGACGCCACCGTACTTTAGTGTATGATCACAGTGGGGTTCAAGCTAGTGGGATTTAAAGGCTTGAAATTATTGCCTACAATAATAAAAAAAAAAAAAACTAGGTATAAAAGTCGCCATAATAATAAAAAAATTCACCATAATATAACCACCACAAAAGTCACCATAATTAAAAGTCACCACAAAAGATCCAATTTCGTTTTAAATATAACCACCATATTTACATCATTCAAAGACTAATAAAGATCTAATTTTGATTCAAACTAAGTATCTTATTTCAATTCAAATCAACACTACTAAACTACTTACAGGTTGATAAAATTATTCTTTCTCTACTTCCCTAAACCTAGAAAGCCAAATCAACACCACCAAGTATCTAAATCAACACTGCCAAGTAAAATAATGAGGTTTCACTAACATGTAGCTTTCTTCAGCCTTTTCTTCTTTCTTCTTCAACCTTAACATAAACTTTCTTCAGCATTTTCTTCTTATGAGGAATTTGTTTAACAGACTGAATTGTGTTACTTCACTTGAAATTATTGACTGGATGTACTTCACACAAAGTTTTCAATGATTATCACCTGTAAGAAATTACATTGAAAAAATAAAGCCACAAGAAAATTTTAATAATATAAATGAAGGAAGGATGGTGAAACAGGAAGCAGAAGAATAGAATAGATAATGTAAAACATCTTAGCGAAAATCATTTTATTCTTTGCTCATTTTTCCAAATGAGCAAAGAACAATTTGCTCATTTGACAAAATGAGCAAAAAATAATTTGCTCATTTGTCATGTTTCCAGTTGACAACTATGAGTATAAATCCAAAAAAAAAATCTGCTTTAAATAGATGGGACACAAAACAAGTAGCTCTAAATGACAAATTATGAATGATGGGTCGGCTAATTGCAGCATATAAAATTACTACAAGTAAAAACAGCCACTGCAATGGATAAAAATTAATGAAATGCGGGAGCAATTAACAAGGGAAATGTTAAACTACTTTGGCATTAGCAGACTTTCCATTGTTGACTAGGGAAGTAAGTTGAAGGTTTAGGCCATCATTGAAACCCCTATATAGGCCATATTCAGAATTCAATAAAAGACGAAAATGTCATCATTTAATTTGAGCAATTAAAGAATGATTTGCTCATTTGACAAATGAGCAATGAATAATTTGCTTATTTGAAAATGAGCAAAAAAAACAATTTGCTTATTTAACAAATGAGTAAGGAATAAGCAGCTCATTTAAAATGATAATAAAAGTCAAGTCCGAAAATGTTAACTCTCGGGTTTGGTAACAAAGTCATAATTATAACTCAATCTGGTCAAAGGGTAGTAGGTTTCTAGCTTGCTGCTTGACATAATTTTCCTTCAAAGAAAATTAATCATAGACGGGATGACACTTTGGGTCAGAAAACATATACCTAAACTTAGCCAAAATTGAGCTTAGACACTGTTGTTCATCTCTAGCATATACTTCCTATTCTCCATGTACACCAATTCAAATACAGCTATACTCCTTATTCTCCTTGTACTTGCACCACTGATAGTATTTGGTTATACTTGCACTCCTCACTGATAGTCTATGAGAAACACGCAAAAGTCAGGAGCCTCCACAAGTAACATGCATTCCTAAAATATAGAAGCACAACTCCTAGTGAGCAAATACACAGACTCAAGGGTGGTAAAAGAGCCTTGGAAATGGTGCACCTTCTGCATATCCAGCAGGTCTAGGAAAAGAGCCACTTCCTACATTATAAATTTTCTTTCTCTTCTCTTCCTTTCCTATCCTTTCATTAACCAAATATTGGACAATAAAAACACCTTCCTTTCCCTTCTTTCCTTTCTTTCCCTTCTCTTCCCTTCCTTTCTTTTCCTTTACTTAAAATTGAACCAAACAAAGCCTTAGGATCATTGGGAGCAGATTGGGGTAAAGGTGAGATTATTTTAAAATAGGAAAAATACACTTTAATAATCCAAACTATTGGCGATTTACCTAGAATAATCCCAACTAAGGATTATTTTCTAATAGTACCATCTTATTTTCTTCCAGTAGACCCAACCGGTCAACTATGGGTCAATAACCTGTTGTAACAAGTCATATGCCATGTGTCAACACACGATTGGTCCAAAATAAAAAAAATAAAAAAAATTAGAACATTAAAAAAAATTAGAAAATTTAAAAATCAGAAAATAAAAAAAAAACAGAAATAAAAAATCTCAAATTCAAATAAAAGGTAAAATAAAATAACAAAAATAAAAAAACACACACTTAGAAAAATTTCAAAAAATTAATAAAAAAAATCAGAAAATTTAAAGAAAAAAAAAAACATAAAACCGACCAGCCACCCTCCCACCACCTCGTAACCCTAGCCAGCCACCCTCTCTCCCCTTTCACCACCGGCGGCCAACCCCCTAAACATCTCAAAATGGCCGGCCGACACCCACCCAGCTCGGAAACTATCCGGTCAGCCCAAAATCACCACCGAAACCACCCCCTCACTATTCCCCGACTCCCATAACCACCATCTCTTCTTCCCCGGCCCTCGAAACAACCCCCCTCCTTTCCCCCACCGTAAAAATCGGCCATTTCGGCGATAGGGGAAAGGAGGAGGGGTTGTTTTGATGGTCGGGGAAGTGGGAGGGGGTGGTTTTGGGGGTTGAGGAATAGCAAGGGGTAGTTTCGGAGGGTGGTTTTGGGTCGGGCGAGTGTTTTCCGAGATGGGTGGGTGTCGGCCAGCCATTTTGGGATGTTTTGGGGGTTGGCCGTCAGCGGGGAAAGGGAGGGAGGGTGGCTGGCTAGGTTTACGAGGTGGTGGGAGGGTGGCTGGGAGGGTTTTGGGATTTTTGTTTTTTTTTTCTAATTTTCTGATTTTTTAACTTTCTGTTTTTTTATTATCATTTTCTGATTTTTTTTCAATGAATTTTCTGATTGTATTTTTATTTTCTGATTTTTTTTTGTTTTCTTAAAAAAAATTTCTCTAATTTTTTTCTTTCCATTTTCTGATTTATTTTTAATATTTGATTTTTTTTATTAATTTCATTTTTTTTTTCAAATTTCTAATTTTTTTTTGAATTTTTTGTTTATTTTTTTGAATTTTCTGATTTTATTTTCTAATTTTTTAAATTCTAAACTAATCACGTGTTGATAGACCTGGCAAATGGGTCATTCGGGTCGGGTCAAGTTCGGTTCAAAAGATTGTCGGGTCAAGTTCGGGTCGGGTCAGGTCATTTCGGGTTTCAGGTTGATTTCGGGTCGCCGATAATCGGGTCGGGTCGAGTATCGGGTCAACACTTCGGGTCAAGTTCGGGTCGGCCAATTTTCGGGTCCAATTTTTGAGTCAACTTCGGGTCGGGTCAACTTCTAGTCAAGTCATATTTGGGATGATTCATTGGGTTAAATTCAACTCTGTATATATATATATATATATATATATATATATATATATATATATATATATATATATATATATATATATATATATATATATATATATATATATATATATATATATTTTGATTAAGAACTCACTATATTTATTAAGGCTATTTTTTTCATGGATTATAATAATTGTTTTGACTTTTATTAACTTTTTTTTTTTTGTGTTTAGAATTTTAGACTGAGAATCACTTTCAGGATCTCCTAAAACTAAGAGGGATGCTCTAACTAATTGAGTTATACCTCACTCTCTTATTGATCTTAGTTTTAATACTTACTCTTATTATCATTGTCATTGTTGTAATAATGTCTTTGAATTATTCTTATACCCCTCCGTCCCAAATTACTCTAAACGATTTGACATTTTGCACTATTCACACATCTCACTTTGACCATCTTTTTTAGCTATTATATGAAAGTCAATGTAGTCATGTAAGATGTTTGTTGGGTCTATTTTAATGTATAATTTCCATATATAAACTTTTTATAACTTATATAATTATTTACTAAAAGAAGCTAAAGGTCGGGTCATTTTCGGGTCGGGTCAATTTCGGGTCGGGTCGTTTCGGGTCTCGGGTCAACTTTGGGTCGGGTCATTTCGGGTCGGGTCGTTTCAGGTTTCGGGTCAAGGTCGGGTCAGTTCCACTTCGGGTCAGGTATGGGTCGAGTCGGGTTAATTCGGGTTTTGGGTCAATTTCGGGTCACTTTTTTCGGGTCGGTTTCGGGTCATGGGTCGGGTCATTCGGGTCGGGGTCAGGATTGTCAGGTCTACGTGTTGACACGTGGCATTTAAAAAAAAAATTATAAAAATTACCTTTTCAATAGGTTACCGGTCATTGGGACCGCTGGAAGAAAATAAGAGGCACAGTTAGTACTGTTAGAAAATAATCCTTAGTTAGGATTATTCTAGGTAAATCGCCAATAATTAGAATTATTAAAATGTATTTTTCCTTAAAAATAACCCAAAGGTGGGATTATTTTTAACGAACGACCCAAATGTGGGATTTTTCGGGCAACTTTTCCTTACTTTTATGGTAATTTTTAAACTCATTAACTCTAGCATCCGTCACAAACGAGGAATCTATGGTTTTATATCTGTACTCCTCTCAAACCTTCACTTTAAATAATCCTTCACAAGCTAGAAATGATAAGAATTAATCCAAGTTCAACAATTCTGCATTGTAAAATGAGATTTGCTAATAAAAATTACCCCATACAAATCATCGCCCAAATAATGGGGAAAAAAAAATCATAAGCCTATAGCAAGCACTAATTTTCCAGTAAGATGAACTTAAACAGACACAAGAACATATATAAGAAAGCTAATAGTTTAAAAAGATAGTCTACAACTCTACATATCACAATAGCGAGTTGTATAAACAGAAGAGCGAGAAGGAATATCCTGATCCAAATCTAACAATGAACTCTTTCCAGAAGAAGTACCCTCCTCGCTCTATTACAATCAAGTGATCAACATCACAGAGGCTGCTATCTGATTTGATCAACATCACAGAGGCTGCTATCTGATTTCAATGTAATACCATACTTGGTTAAGATAACATGTAGCTGTATTCTGTAGATAACCATTACCCTTCTCTCTACCCCTCCCACGTACCTATTTATAGAAAATTTATCCTTGTATTAACCATTACCTCTGTCTTCTCTAGTTCTCTCTCCCTTCTCCTTCCCCCCATCCCCTCCTTAACCCCCCCCCCCCCTCTTCCCCCTTTTCTCCCTCCTCCCCCTCCCCTTCCCCAATACCTATTTAGGGGGCGTTTGATTCGCGGATTATAGGTATTAGGTATGAGTTTAGAATGACTAAAACCCATACCATATGTTTGGTTGTCAAAAATATGATTTTTAAACCCATACCTCAAACCCATGAGGTATGGGGTTTAGAAACCTTGAGGGGAAGGTGAGTTTGGCTCACTCCTTTCCCTTAGATATCAAATATATGAAATTAAGGGGATGATATTTCATTCCAAAATTGAACCAAACACATGGTATTAAGTATCAAATTCCAACCCGATACCACCTTAAGCCTATTCCTTATTCCAAACTTATACCACTCTGCGAACCAAACGCCCCCTTATATAACATTTATCATTGTATAATAGGGTGGGAACTCAGCGGATTAAGAAGCTAATCCAATATGGTAGAGTAGAAATGAAACCTATAGTTCTGATGAATATAGAATACAACACTTAGAGGTATCAAAGAGTACACAACTAGGATATCTAGGCAATTTCAAAATATCAAAACCAATTTTTTTAAGGCATGTGTTTAACTCAAAAAGACACGGAGTTCCTCCTAAGAAATTGAAATCTAACATTACATGCATCAACTGAAAATTATCATAATTTGAAAAAAAGATGCTTATGATACTTTTTACATACATTTTAAAGAGCTAACAAACCATCACAATCTTTTATCCATATTTTGATAATCCTACCAACAACCAATTAACAAAAACACTAACACCGGTTGGAACATAAAGAGAGCATCATAAAACTACAAACTATACACTTAACTGATGAGACATACCAATTAACAAGAAAAATTGTAGCCAATTTATCTTTCACATCATTAACAATATACAAATATTTTTTTAATGGAGTTTATGCAATGATACAGACAAAAATGACTCTACTACTGAAATAAGCCAAAAACATTATCTCATATTGCCTACAAAAGTTTATCAGGTGCTTAAGGCACATGATGGCGAATGATCATGCTTTAGGATCTGAATCTGAGCACCAGTATCGCTACGAATGGTTAAATTATCTGACCACCTTTACCAATAATACATCCAATCTGATCAGAAGGGACAAGTAGCCGAGCAATAACATGTCGATTACCTTCAGGTTCAACATCAGCACCTGCATCCTCAGCAATCACTCTGACATGCACCCAAAAGAGTTCATCCTGGCCTGGACAAAACTGAGAATCCATTAAAAGGCACTAGCTTCATCATTTGTAGTAGTGCACTATATATCGTCACAACCCGCTCATCAAATCCTGGCACAATGATCTTTGATTTTGTGTCCAATGACTAGAGCTGTCAAAAGCTGACCCGACCCGAAATACCGACCCTCACCAATATAAAATTTATCATAGTATAATAGGGCAGGAATTCGGCGGATTAAGAAGCTCATCCAATATGATAAGAGTAGAGATGAAATCTAAAGTTCTTATGAATATAGATACAACAAATTAGAGGTATCAAAGAGCACACAACTAAGATATGTTTTCAGGATATCAAAAAAAAAAAAATTAGAGACTTAAAAGTTGACTATTCAATTAAAAAAAATACGAAGTTCCCCCTATGGAATTGAAAACTCCCTCAAAAACTTAGATGACCCAAAACGACATTCAGTTTCCAATTTTCCATGCTTAAAGTCCATGCTCAACTAATTGGCTTCTCAAATTGAACATACTACCAGTTAGCAAACAAAACTTTATGTATTATTTTCTATTGATACATAAGTGGAAATGGTAGCCATTCATTGCTCTAGAAAACTATATGAAACAATAGAAGTTTGCTTATGGCACAACAATCATAGGCAAGTTCTACAAGTCATCAAATTTCTTGGAGATGCCTTAAATTTAAAAAATTCTACAGAAATATCATGTTATAGATCCACTTGTTGGCACGGTCCAGCCCATAAAAGTGTACACATGTAGGCCCAAGCCAAGGGAAGAAACAACGGTCAACAAGAAGAAGCAAGGAATAGCCACGGTCAGCAAGGAGGGTCAATGAAAGGGACAGCCGGTTGAGTCAATCACAACAAAGAGCAAGTTGACAAAACTCATTAGGAAAGAATTAAGGAAAGCAAGCAACAAGTCTTATTGATAATTTATGTCCAAGTATGGTTTTGCTATTTTGGCTAAGAGTCACATGTATTCATCTTTAGGTGATTGTTCGTCTTAGATAGCTTTAGTATAAGTTTGAGGATGAATATATTAGTAAAGGTATCAAGAAATTGAGTGAATACTTGTGAGATTAGTAGCCTAAAGCTACAAGAGAGTTATATGCTAAAGCTATATTTATCTTCCATTAAATCTGTAATTCTGTCCTGAATCATCAATTAAATTCTCAAGCTTGCTTTAAGCTGAGATTAATTAATATAATCTGGTTGTGCGAAATCCGGTCTATTACATATCACAAAGGTTCAGACAATTGGACAAAAATTATAAAGATTTGAAAACTCAGGGGGAAAAGGAATGACAATTGACAAATACCTCTATTAGTTTCGAGCCACAGAGAGAAAAAACCTTCTGAATAAACACAATGGTTCTCGTGTTAAGAACTTCAATTCACAAAAGAGTTATACAAGAAATCAAATTTGTCTGACAAAATAATTTCTTACTCACAATAAACTCCCTGCATTGACATGCTGCCACTAACCTCTCCCAATTCAAGCACCTCTAATACCACTTTGTATTGTTGTATTCTCATTAGCTGCTTTACTTTTGTATATATGCAGCACAAGACCCATCATTATTGCCCAGTCATAATATCATATACAAAATATAAGGTAATTTTGCACATGCAGTTGCTTTTCGACAATTGAAACTAAAGAGAGACTTCCAAATGGTGCATACAGTAGCTTGCAATGCAATAAGCAAACACATACCTTTTATCTGTAAAAACCCATAATAACCTTCTGCACTCTTTGATCCTCAAGCTCAATGTTGTAGTTATCAATAGGTAGCAATCCAACCTGGCCTTCTGCCCTCTTTTAACTTCGACCTCAATGTTGTAGACATCAATAGGTAGAAATCCATCAACATGTCTCTTGACAAGCATAGCAACAACCATCCTGGTAAAGTTAAGGAAACATAATTTTCAGGCATTAATTTAAGCAGTAGAGAGACAACAATCAAGCTCAGATGGTGTTCTGTTATAGGAGGCAATAACCAGTCATTCTACTTCAAATTTACATAAAGCAAATTAAGGTAAGTTCAAACAAACGAATGTTAGCAATTGTCTAAAAAGCATAGAGCCCCAAGTGACAATAAAAAAAACTTTGAATTCTTCGAGAATAAGTTGATGATACCACAGGTCCACAATATTATGATCCACAGACAACAGATCACAGACCTTTATAAACCAATTTAGTTCAGAACCAATGCCCCTTATAATCTTATAGCTAGCACATAACAAACAAAATTAGACCCAAAGCTTTCAGTTATTCTCACTAACATTACTAAAGCACGTCAATGAAGGGAGTTTATTGTGAATAAGAAATTATTCTGTAAGAGGAAAAAATACCTAAAACTTCGAGAATAATGTAAAAGGAAAAAATACTAAGAAAATAAAAAAAATACAAACAAATTTCTTTTAATAAGGGGAAAGAAAATCCTTGATCACCTAAAACATCCACAGAGCAGGCTCCGGAAAGAGCAACCATATACACTTAAAATGCCAAAACACAAACCAATCAAAGACATCAATAACTGACTTTATACAACACTTGAAAAACGTCACAGTGTAATTTTCCAGTGGACAATGAGGATAAAAAAGTGAATACATTTGAAACATACTTTGTACGGTTTATAGAAGGAATCATAAGCGTATGTCATTCCCTGAAGCAAAATAGACCTTTACAGGAGCATCAGATGGGACTTCATCCACTAATAAATGTTTTTTTACCCTTGGTAAAATAAATATATATAAACTCACAGTTTCAGAGCCACGCTCAGCAGAATAAAACCCCTGTCTCTTTCATCAGCATCAATCTCCAGTTGGGAAACCCAATAGCAACCAGAAATCGAGCTTTTTAAAACTGCAATAGCAAGAATACAACAGGAATACACCAATAGGTTAGATCAAAAGAGCAGCAACAAGTTAAAATTTCAACACATTAGATACTCCAACTTCCCAACTCATATAAAATTATGACAATCTGAAACTGAATTATTAAAATAAATATCATGAAACTTGTGATAACCTGCTAAAACAGCAATAAGCGACAAAAATGAACAACTTAAAAAAAGTCTATGAAACCAAAGCAAATTAATCTTCACATAGAATTGCTCCAATTTGAAGAAATCATAGTAACAACAAGGTAATTAAGATTGAGATTCGAGGTGGTTAAGATTTGAAGAATAATGCTACTAAGAATATGCAAATAAATACAAAATGAATTGAAGAAAAGCTAGATCACTGACCCCATGGTCACAACTTACCAAATGTTGCTCACTCAAAATAAGGAGTCTCTCAATAGCAAGACAATTAGCACCTTCTAATGCTCCTATGCCACATGGCCCCCATTGACCCTGAAACATAACCAATATATTAATAATACAAAAATTTGTAGTTATAATTTACAATTAATCAAAATTTATACTGGACAATAACAAATTATTTCTTAAAAAAATATTGGTAGAAGTGTATCAAAACTTCCCTATATCATTATTAAAATCATCAATCATATCATCCCATTAGAAAACACTTATTTTATTAGAATATTTAACTATATTGTTCATTACTGATACAATTTTGTCACAGCTTGATAATTAATTCACGCAAAATACAATTTCCAAAGATGAAACAAACTAATTGTGAAATCCAGTGTAACCAAAATAAATAGATCCAATACATCAATATTCAAGCATCATAAACTAACCCAGCAAACCAAATGTTGATACTTGTATATTCCTTATAATGAGTAAACTGATATTGATCGTAAGCAAATAATTAACTCAAACCCAAGTCCCTACAAGATCGAAGATGAATTTCACACAATTCAGTAACTAAAATCATTTAAATTTATATTGCTTGCTTCTAGCATTCTAGTCTAAACCAATTACTCTGTAACACTATTGAGCTATCAAATTAAAGTGCATCTCAAAATTACCTAAGCTATCAAAAATTGCAGGATAACTGGATAAGTACTACTCGAATTAATATTTTAATTATAGGGAAAAAAAAACGATAAGAAAGAAAAAGAAAAAAGAACCCAAATCCCAAAATAAAATAATCAAAATAATGAGTATTGGATTAAACATAGATAAACAAAGAACTGAAGGCCTCGCAGTCTTTCCACTGGGGGGAGTACCCGGATCTATCTACACTGTCTCAGCTCGTGCAATCCAATCAACAAACTTCCTAGGAAAGTTTAAGAGCTGACTTGATTTTGCTCTTTAACTTATTGTTAAGAGCAGAAAATATCACTTTGCTTATCACTTCAGTCCCCATTCAAGCTTCCCAATCTTCCCTTGTTAATCTCTACACATATAAAGCAAGAATCGTCGGGAAAAACAGTCAATTAACAGCAAAAAGAACAAATTTAAGCGAAGACCCACATAATAAACAAGGGGGAAAAAACTCAGAAATAGGCACTAACATTCGGACACAAATATATCAGCAAAAAAATGATAAAATTCACCTTCTCTCATTAAGCTGTTCTTCCCAAGCAAATAACTCTCTCTTTACATTCAATTCTCGATTTAATAGCATCAATTTTCTGAAAGATAAAAAACAATCAAATCATCACCAATTTCCTGCAAGCTTATATGATAGCTTAGGTAGTTTTGAGATGCACTTTAATAATAGCTTATTAATCTCAATTCACCAGGTAAAAATCACAAACTGACTACACCAATTTTCACATGTTCCTCTCAGCATATAATTTATTATAAAATATTTTCCTGTAATACACCAACCCATACCACCCATTGTGCACACTTACAGCGGAAGCAACAACAACAGGGCGCAAATACCCAACAACAGCAACATGAGGCAGTACACAACTAAAGCAGCAGGGCAGAACATGGTTTGGCTTTTGAGAGTTCAATTTTGTCTTATTGCGGAAGAAGACAAAAGTAGTTAGTGTAGCAATTAAAGCTTAGTCACATGAGTAGTATTGTATGAAGTTAAATAGCAAGAAGTGAGGAGGAAATAATTCATTCAGAAAGTTGTAATAGCTTAGTTCATTAGCTTAGTGTAAACCTCAAAGTCGTTTGGCTATATCAATATATCTTCAATCGTCTTTTACTTTATTTATCTTCTCCTATTTCTTGTCTAAGTACCAACCCAAGTGCGCAGTCCGTTGCATTTCCACTTCATCTAATGCACTAAATCATAGTATTACCTCTGTTACATATTAGTTGCAACTTTTGCCAAAAAGGGTCGCTACACATTAGTTGTAACTTTCCATTTTTTTCCTTTATTAGTAAGTTTTTTTTTCAATGAAAGTACAAAATACCCTTAATAAAGATATTATAAACACAATTAGTTACCCAAATCAGATTTCATTAAATTCCTAATCTAACTTATTTAACATAATAATGTCACCCAATTAAATCAACAATCATAAAAAATCATTCAACTTCCATCTTCATCTCCCACAAAATAATCAAACCACCATCTTTATCGTTGTCGTCGCTGCATCTACCCATCACCATCTTCAACACCGTCAATGCTTGTCATCATCGTCAAATTCGTCATAGCCTCCTCCTCCATTGTTGTTCCTCCCCGCCCCCCCCCCCCCTGCTCTCTCTCTCTCTTTTTTAAAAAAAACAATCGTTTGGATCTGATGGATTGCGAGGTGGGTGGGCTAGTTTGAAGTGGCTCGAGGCAGGTGGATTAGGTCGAGTGCAGGTGGTTTTGGTGTGGATCAGGGTGAGTGGGGTAGTTTTGGGGCGATTCAAGGTGAGTGTGGGTGGTTTTGGGGTGAGTGACGGTGGTTGTTCTGGGGTGGTTTTGGCGAAGAGGGTACGGTTTCAAGGTGGTTTAACTTGAGAGGAAGTAGTTTTAAAGTTTTTTGGGTTGAGAGAAGGTGGTTTCTTGGTTGTTCAGGTGGAGAGGGAGTAGTTATGTTAGCTATACAGTTGTCAAACATCAAATAAATCTGTGTCGAGCGCAAAGTTGCAACTAATTCAAAACAGAGGTAGTATATTTTTAGGAGAATTGGCAGAGAAGGATTTTAGATATAGTCAAATAGCTTAGTGCCCTTGATAAATCATGTTTTGTCACTTTCCTATCAACATGGTTATCAACTCTATAGCTAACTAACTAATCACACTATATATGTAATGAATTTCACCATCAATATCATAATTGAGACACAATTACAATAGAACAATGTACTCAATATATGAATCTTCTTCTTGAAATCATACAAAAGTAAGCACAAACCCATATCATACAATACCACAAACTAACTAAAATTGAACTAAAGTCATACAAAAACAAAGAAAATCAATACCAGTAGAAAGATGAAAAAAAAAGGAAATTAAAAAGAAAAAGACCTGTTTCTTCGAACCAAGAGGAGCAGGGAGGTCCATCGAAACCTCTTTTCTTGCACAAAACCATTCTTTTCAATTTTACTCATCATTTTAACTGTTATCAGCAAAAAAAATCATAGTGTATACCCACTAATTGATTCCATGTAAGAGAAGGATGAAAAAGAATTAGAGGTGAGGATGTCAAAATCACCTCTAATTCTTTTTCATCCTTCTCTTAACAACCATTATTGCAGCTAACCTCTCTCCAACCAATATCAATTAACAAAATAAAACCACATATGCAAATACCAGATACGAAGTAAAATAAAAATTAATAAAATTCACCAACGAATAATTCCAATCAATCTAAGTAATACAAAAATGATATGGAAAACCACCTTCGTAAATTCAACAATCCCCGCATTAAAAAAAAGTTACAATCTAAAGATTTCGAACACAAACCCTAAAAAATCAGAGAGAGTAAAGAAAAAAAATAAAGTACCTTGATCGGATTTGTGGCGGTGCTTAATAACACAAACGCATGTCCTCTTTAATGGTGAAGGAAGTGGACGAGGTGTGATGGGCCGCTACAAGAGACGAAAACAATATAAAAATCAATAATAACAGTATAATAAAAAAAAAGCCCTTTTCTCTATCCCTCTTTCTTCATCAAAAATATCGCTGAAATAATAAAATTATAGAATAAAAATATAAAATAAAAAAAGTACTTTGTATGGACTATACCAGGTATGGGCCTATACTTACTCGGAAGTGGACAGAAGATAGAGAAAGAAACAATACATGATGTGTAGAGAGAAGGAGCTGAATGAGTGGAAGAGAGAAAAATGGGAAATGTATCTAGAGGAAGGACAGAGCTGTAATTTCACGCACCAAGGGCAAAACTGGAATTTTACTATTCATAAGCAACAATACCTTGGTTTCTACAGTAACTTTGCTACTCATATTTTAGGATTTGTACTCATATTAGTACAAAATCTCAAAACACAATGAGAACCTAGCACACGGCTTAACTTGTAATTTAAACCACAAATTATCCATCATTGACTATATAAATTAGTACAGAACACAAATTAAAAGCAGTTTAGATCACTTGGTACATATCCCACTGAGAACAAATCTAAATTAATTATTGAAATGACTATAGAGTGCACAAATTATCAATCAGTCTATATAACTTATGAGCACTGACAAATTGTTTATTCAAACCCACTACAGAGTACCAATTATCAGCCCCGAAGTTTCACATTATGGACTCTCATTGAACAGGTCTTTGAGGCTCTTGGTAGCTTCTGTAACATCCTGTCTTCAGCGATCCATACTCTCTCTGGCACTACAGAATTAATATAGATGTCCAATTCCTCCAAAACTAATGAGCTTCTAAGAAAATATTTAAATATTTCCCGTTCCCAATCCATACGCCAATAGCACACTACTGTGATTTTTTTGAGATGACTCACTAAACAAGATGGCACTGTTTGAGTACAACTCCAAGAATTACACTCCCGCTCAGACACCTCCACGTAAATATAATCATACCAAGAATCACTATATGTAATTCCCTGAAAGATGAGAATGATAAGTCGTAATTGACAACAATCACAAGAATAGTTAGAAATCACACAAGCCATGATCATAGTGCTAGAGTCATTTGAGTATTTGGAATAGAAGAAATCTCACTAACCTCTGGAAAAGTAAGTGTTTCTAAAAGAGGAGCGCAGTTAAGCAGCTCCATCAACACTTTATTCCAATCACAAAGCCAAAACAACCAAGCTCCAAATGTTTCAGATTTTGAAAGATAGGCAGCTTGAGCTTTGATTCACAGAAATGCAGAGGCTAGATCAAAGAATAAAATAGTCAACTCACTATCAATGAATAAATAGACTCAAGAACTTCAATGCACAAACAAAAGGATGAAAGGGATCAAAGGACAAACCTCAACACATTCTCGCCCTATTGATAAATGCCGTGCGTTAGGCAACAACCAGGCAAGGCTAACTATAGTCTCCAAAAGACAATCTTTAATATCAACTTTAGCTTCAACTACAGCATTCATATGTCCAATGGAGTAATGCAATGCTGAAACATCACTATAAGCTAAATACTCCAAATTAGGAACATCAAGCACAACCTTGGTCCTTTGGCATGTAGAATTCCAGTTAGAAGCATATATATTCAATCTATGAAGAGATGGGATCCACAGGATCCCAGTAACCATGCAAATCCAGGTGTTGAAGGGATGGACAACTTGAGACAATCCTGGTAACAAAGTCACCATCAGGGATGATAGGTAAAGTGAGATGGAACTCTTTCAAGTTTGGCAAACACAAAGACAAGGGAACTTGAAGATGAAGATTCACATCAAGCTTCAACACCTCTAGTGTTTGACAAGCAAAAATTTCCAAAAGCAACTGACCGGGTTTCCTCACATGAGCACAAATGTCAAGTCCCTTGACCTGACGGCTTAACGGAAAACACATCCAGGCATTGAGATGCTTAGATTCCAATTCAGGAAAACAACATTCCCTACATTTATGCAACTTATAAGGCCTGCGATCAGGCTTGCCAAAGTGAAGTTTATATGTGGTAATTTTGTGGGCTTGGCAGAGTTGCAATAGCTTATCAACAAAATTCTTGAAATCCGGGAAAGCGTTTATCATACATGGAGAGTCTACACAATGAGATATAGGTGAGTCGTCAAAATCAAGGCATCTTACCCAGGTGAAAACACGCCTCGATCGCCTCAACAATACACACATAGCAACGGCATCCTTGGAAGGAACTAATGAAAGTATGTCACCTAATACAGAATCAGGTAAACTGCTGATCCTATCTTCTTCTAACAATATATATTATCATCATTCCTCTTCAAATGGTTGCGCCTACTTATATTACCCAAGTCTATGTCTAAATTCTTACACCTGGAAGCAGGAAAATCATCATCATCATTCTCAAATAACACATGAGCTGGGTTTGGAATTTAAACAGGTACACTATCGCTGGAGAGCTTCATCATCAAAAAATTAGCAAAGAAAGCATGTTAAATTTTTGTAAAACCCAGAATTCAAAACTAAACAGTTCTACCTCCAATTTTGTGAAACCCCATCAAAAGGCAAGTTTAACCCACTTATTAAACTTCAAGTTTACACCTTTTTTTTTTTTTTTTTGTGAAACAAACTTCAAGTTAACACCTTTACATATGTAAGATCGAATTAATTAATTTTATTGATATCCAGCAGATTATAAATAATAATATTAGTAAAAAGGATTACAAGAGCACATTCTTGAACACCAAATCACCCCAGTAAATCAGATATGTTTTACAAAGAAAAGAAATTGTGTTACCTGGAGGGTGCTTTGGAGGTGGAAGCATCCATCTTTTTGAATTTGAATTAAACAACTACAGGGAATATCAATCAGTTAATGAATAAATATTAAGCTGAAATACGATGATATTCCACCAAACCATAGATCGCTATCATCATACTAAATTATAACCCTAGATCTAGTATAGAAGTTTAAATCCACCAAAATAAGAGTCAAGACATTGGGGCTTTTGAGCGGAAGGGAGAGACGAACAGACCGGACTCAGTTATATGTCGCTTTTGTCTGTTGAGCTTGAGATTACGTTTTTATTTTTTATTTTTTTTTCTCGGGTTTTACTACATTATAAGGGCGGTAGTAAATCACCTAAATACAGAACAAAAGAATAGTTATAAAATGTTACAGACTTACAGTATGAAAAATATAGAGCTACAGTTTTGGCGGGAAAGTTTGTTACAAACTTAAGTTGTTAAGTAATTTTAGCTTTTGTTGTTTTTCTGCCTAAGTTTGTTAGAAAGGGAATATTTCTGTTTTGTAATTTTGTTTATTAAGCTAAGGTGAGTTGTATTTGGCTAATTAAGAAATGAATTAAACTTCTCTCTCTATCTCTCTTCTCCTGTCTCTCTCTCTATTCTGTTTCTCTCTTTTCTCTATTTCTATTTCTTCTTGCTTACTCCATCCATTTCTAGGTATTAGTCTGGATTTCTGCAACTCAGAAATCCGATAAGGATTCACTCCTTATCAGTGGTATCAGAGCAACCGCTGTTACTCTCTATCCTCGCATTCTGGCACCATCTCTTACTACTCGAGTGACCAGAATGGATGCACAACTGGCTGCGTTAGAAAGGAAGCTTGAGGCTCAGTCTGCTGCTTCAGCTAAGCAGATAGAGGATTTGATGGGAATGTTGCAGATCATAAAGGATCAGCTTGCCTCAGCTAAATCAGATGAGCGCGTTTTCCAACCTAAATCGGGGTATAATCCTAAACTTGAGTTCCCAAAGTTTAATGGTAGTAACCCTCGATTGTGGATAAAAAAAAATGCTTTAAATACTTTAATTTATGCAAAATCCCTAATGAGCAGAAAGTAGACTTGGCTTCCTTGAATATGACTGATAAAGCTGAAAATTGGGTGACTAGTTATCTATCTACTCGTACTACTGTGGATTGGGATGATTTTGTAATTGATGTTAATGGTCGATTTAAGGATGACATTGGGGTCAATGTGGTGGAGGAATTTAACAAACTAAGTCAGTCATATTCCATTTAGGCTTATGTTGATGAGTTTGAAAATCTGAGAGTTGTGATGTTGCAAAATAGTTATGTGTTGCCTGAAAAGTATTTGCTGGAAAGCTTCATTAGTGGTCTGAAACCTGGAATAAGGCCATTTGTGAGGGCTTTTAAACCTCAAACAATCACTACAGCTATAGAATATGCAAGGTTGTTGTCTGAGTCCATTTCTGCTAACTCTCAGCATAAACACAAAACATTTACCCCTTACCAGAAACCTTACCCTACCTCTACCTAGAATACAAGCTCTAAACCCGCACTCCTTCCCACACCCTCCATGAAACATCTTTCTTTCCCTAAACCCACAAAATACATCCCAGCAGAAGTTAGAGCTGAGAAAATAGCTAAAGGCCTTTGCTATTATTGGGATGCTCCATATGATAGGAATCATAAAAGTCAATTTAAGGAACCCCAGTTGTTAACTATTGAAATTCCAGGCTTAGATGAAGTTGATTCTGCAATAGTGGAGCTGGAGGAACAGGACTGTGTGCAGGAACTTGACCCCCGAATTTTTGTATGTGCCTTGACTGGTGATAAAAATTTTCACACTATGAGAGTGTAAGCTATGGTAAATGGGACTCCTCTGCATACTCTAATTGATTCAGGGAGCACACATAATTTTCTATATTTGCATATGGCTAAGAAACTAGGCTGTTAGAGTGAAGTGATAGAAGGGCAGTCAGTCATGGTGGCAGATGGCAATAACTTGATATGCCAGGCTGTGTGTAGGGGATTTACCTGGTCTCTGGGTGGGCAGCAGTATACTGCTGATGTTATGCTGATTCCCTTGGGCAGTTGTGATATGGTCTTGGGGATTCAATGGCTCAACACCTTGGGTTCTATTTCTTGGAACTTCAGGCAGCTTACAATGAAGTTTAGTAGAAACAATGATGAAGTGATGTTGAAAGGTATACCTACTCAGAAGCTTAAAGTGTTACAGACCTCACCATCTTCTAAATTGATGTCCTGTGCTTCCCAGCTTTGTTTCTTACATGTCTCTAATATGACAAAGACAAGTCCACCTACTTGTTTCATTCAAGTTGTAGGGGAAGACATGGAACATGATGAATTGATTGCTTTACAGAATCAGTTTGCCATGCTAATGTGTTTGAGGAACCTGAGGACTTACCACCTAGTAGAGGGGTGTTTGACCACATAATTGAGTTGGAGCTTGGGAAGGGAGCAGTGAATATAAGGCCTTATAGGTATCCACTTAAACAAAAAGACATTATTGAACAATTAGTTCAAGAAATGTTAGAGAGGGGAATAATCAGAACTAGTTCTAGCCTGTTTGCCTCTCCAGTTGTTTTGGTGGGTAAGAAAGATGGGACTTGGAGATTATGTGTGGACTACAAAGAGCTTAATAAGAGAACAATCAAGAACAAGTTCCCAATTCTAGTGCTGGATGCATGAGTTGATTGATGAACTATCTGGTTCTGTGGTGTTCAGCAAGTTAGATCTCAGAGCAGGGTACCACCAACTGAGAATCCATCCCAATGATGTATTCAAAACTGCATTCAAGACCCATGAAGGGCACTATGAATTCTTGGTGATTCCCTTTGGTCTTACCAATGCTCCTTCCTCTTTTCAAAGCTGGATGAATGCTGATTTTAAACCCTTGCTAAGAAAGTATGTACTTGTCTTCTTTGATGACATTCTGATTTATAGCAAATTCTATCATCAGGTGTTTAGATTGCTGATAGAAAATTCTTTGTATGCCAAATTGAGCAAATGTTCTTTTGCTTCAAGTGCGGTTGAGTACTTGGGGCATTTTATTTCTAAGAATGGGGTTGAAACTGATCAAAGTAAAATCAGTGTTGTCAACTCTTGGCCTAGCCCTTGTTCAGTCAAGGAACTTAGAAGCTTCTTGGGTCTTGCTAGATATTACAGAAAATTCATTAGAAATTATGCAAGCATCTGCAAACCTCTTACTGAGTTATTGAAGAAAGGGTCATTTGAATGGTCTGATGTAGCTCAGACTGCTTTTGATGCATTGAAATCAGCCTTGGTGAGTGCTCTAGTCTTGGCTTTACCTGATTTCTCCAAGCAATTTGTGGTGGAGACTGATGCTTGTAAAACAGGTATTGGAGCTGTTTTAATGCAGGACAGTCATCCAATAGCATTTATCAGCAAATCCTTGGGGCAAAAATGGAAAAAAATTATCAGTTAATGAGAAGGAGTTGCTAGTTATGGTTTTTGCTGTTAAAAAATGGGAACAATACTTGATAGGGGCACCCTTTGTGGTTAGAACAGATCAAAAGAGCCTAAAATGGTTACTTCGACAGAAAATCTCAACCCGTTTTCAACAGTTCTGGCTTCCAAGCTAATGGGATTTACTTATGAAATCCATTACAAAGCAGGATCTGAAAATATTGCTGCTGATGCTCTTTCCAGGTTGCCTGGCTCAGAGATTTTACTGATGGCTCTCTTAGTTATTGACTCTGATCTTAGCCAGGCTATTAAAGCTAGCTATGCCTTGGATGATAACACTTGTTCTTTGGTGCAGAAACTCAACCAGGGTGAGGTGTTGAGTGGTTTCAGTTTTCAAGATGAGTTGTTAAGGAGACATGGCAGGATTGTAATTGGTCCTGATCTAGTTCTTAAGGCCAAAATAATGACTTGGCATTATGCTTCAATGGAAGCAGTGCATTCTGAGAGGGATCAAACTTAGAAGAGATTGCATAAAGTTTTCTATTGGAAGGGCATGGCCGGAGAGGTCAGTCAATTTGTTAGAAAGTGTTTGGTTTGTTAAGCCTCAAAGTATGATACTTCTGCCAAGCCTGGTGCTCTACAGCCCTTACCTATACCTGAACAAATTTGGACTGATATTTCCATGGACTTTATAACTGGTCTCCCTATGTCCATGAGAAAAATGTTATTTTTGTGGTGGTTGATAGGCTTAGTAAATATGCCCACTTCATGGCCCTCAAACACCCTTTTACAGCTGTTGAGGTGGCTCAAGTGCACCTTGATTTTGTGTTTAAACTCCATGGGTGGCCTAGAAGTATAGTGAAGAACAAGGACCCTGTCTTCTTAAGCCAATTCTGGCAGGGACTTTTCTCTTTACAAGGAACATAATTCCTCTTATCTTCTGCCTATCACCCTAAGACAGATGGACAGACTGAGGTGGTTAACAGGTGCTTGGAGACTTACTTGAGATGCATGACTAGTGATCAACCTAAGGAATGGTGCAAATATCTTCCTATGGCAGAATGATGGTATAATACCCATTTCCATTCTTCTGTTGGTATGACTCCATATGAGGCTGTGTATTGTCAAACTCCCTCACTTCATTTACCCTACCTCCCCGGGGAATCATCTAATGAATTGGTGGATAGAAGCATGCAAAAAAGGGAGATGATATTGAGAGTTTTCAAGGAAAATCTCACTAAGGAACAACATAGAATGAAGACTCAATCTGACAAAAGAAGGCCTGAGAGGAGCTTTGAGGTAAATTATTGGGTGTGGCTCAAGTTACAGCCCTATAGACAACATTCTGTTAGCTATAGGGGCAATCAGAAACTGGCTGCTAAATTCTTTGGCCCTTTCAAGGTTTCTGCAGTAATTGGGAAGGTGGCATACAAGTTGCAATTGCCTAGTTCAGCAAGGATTCATAATGTTTTTCATGTGTCTCAACTC
Organism: Chenopodium quinoa; assembly: GCF_001683475.1. Lineage (NCBI taxonomy): Eukaryota > Viridiplantae > Streptophyta > Magnoliopsida > Caryophyllales > Amaranthaceae > Chenopodium > Chenopodium quinoa. The sequence goes on along the minus strand of NW_018743555.1, from coordinate 2,316,935 downwards.
AAGCCTTTTCGAGGCCTCTTACCAGCAACAACTTCCCTGCCAACTGATTTGCATCAGGAAGCTCCTGTTTCTCCTTCCCCTGCTGCTGTTGTGAACTCTAGGGTGATTACTATTGATGGTAGTGCTCAGACTCAATATTTGGTACAACGGGTTGATAAACCTTTGCATGAAGCTTCTTGGGTTGCAAAGGATGATTTTGAGGCACTATATCCTGGTTTTGCTGTTGGTCAGACCTAACGACAAGTCTTTTAATGAGGGAGGGTATGTTACAGTATGAAAAATATAGAGCTACAGTTTTGGCGGGAAAGTTTGTTACAAACTTAGGTTGTTAATTAATTTTAGCTTTTGTCGTTTTCTGCCTAAGTGTGTTAGAAAGGGAATCTTTCTGTTTTGCAATTTTGTTTATTAAGCTTAGGTGAGTTGTATTTGGCTAATTAAGAAATGAATTAAACTTCTCTCTCTATTCTGTTTCTCTCTTCTCTCTATTTCTATTTCTATTTCTTCTTGCTCACTCTATCCATTTTTGGGTATTAGTCTGGATTTCTGCAACTCAGAAATCCGATAAGGGTTCACTCCTTATCATAAAAGATAAGATTTCCAATCTTACCCTTTTAATTATCTATACCCTTTCAACTGTTCCAAACTTCTAACCTAAAAATTATTTCAATCATCATTAATTCATTATTGTTTTACAACCAAGGATTTCAAAGAGATAAAAAGAAATCTTTTAGATACTCCGATAATTGTTGTGTATATTTCCTTCAGATTATGCGGGGATTTATAGTACCCTTGCATGAACAGTGTTTACTCGATATGTTAAATACGCAGTGAAATGTCTAATCGGGCATGAGGTTCTGAGCGGTGATATTTACTTTTGCATGGGAAGCTAAACGGTGATGTTGGCGGCATTCTTAATCCGTTCATATTACGCAATACGGTGCGTATTACAACACTCCCCCTTGAACGGATTTCTATAGGATGACTCCTATCTAAAATTACATGTATGTAAAAATAAATATTACCGCTATTGTACCTATATATTTATTTGCCTCATCAAAACCTTGCCAAGAAAAACCATGTGGGATAAAAACTTGGACGAAGGAAAAAGAGTACAACACATATAGGGCTCCCCCCCTAAGTTAGCATAGATCACAAAGACGACGCATGCCGGTCATATGCACGAGTTCTTGAAATTTGCTAGGTGGTAATGCCTTCGTGAATAGATCGGCTAAGTTGTTGCATGACTGGATCTTCTTGACATCGATCTTGCCTTCCTTTTCCAAGTTATGAGTAGAAAAGAACTTGGGGTCGATGTGTTTTGTTTTATCACCTTTGATGTAGCCTCCTTTAATTTGTGAGATGCAAGCAGTGTTGTCTTCAAATATTGTAGTTGGGTCTTCTTCGACTGTTTTGATGCCGCTTTCTTTTAGTATATGTTGGGTCACAGATCACAACCATATACATTCCCTACCAGCTTCATAAAGGGCAATCAATTCAGCTTGTTTTGATGAAGTTGTTGTTAATGTCTACTTGGTTAACTTCCAAGAGATTGATGTATTGCCATAGCTTAAAAGATAACAGTTTGTGATTTCGATTTTACTGGATCTGATAGGTAACCTGCATTAGCATATCCCACGAGAGTAGGATTTCCATTTCTTGGATAGAAGAGCCCTAAATAAATTATTCCACGTATATAGCGAAGTAGGTGCTTCACTCCATTCCAGTGTCTGCTTGTAGGTTCAGAGCTATACCTTGCTAATAAGTTCACCGAAAATGCAATGTCTGGCCAAGTGTTGATATCCAGGTACATCAAAGATCCTATTGCACTTAGGTATGGTACCTCTAGACCAAGTACAGCTTCACCTTCTTGTCGGGGTCTAAATGGATCATCTTTGATGTTTAGAGCACGAACAATCATTGGTGAATTCAATGGGTGTGCTTTGTCCATATAGAATCTTTTTAATACTTTTTCGGCATAATTGGATTGATGAATTAAGATACCATCTTTCATGTTCAATTTGTAATATGAGACAAAATTTTGTTCTTCCAAGGTCTTTCACTTCAAATTCTTTCATCATACATTTAGCGGTTTCTTCGATTTACTTATGTGTTCCGATGATGTTTAAATCATCAACATACAGTGCTATTATGACAAAACCATTTTCGGACCTTTTGATGAATACACATGGACAAGTTTGGTCGTTCTTATACCCTCCTTTGAGTAGGTACTCACTTAAACGGTTAAACCACATCCTCCTAGATTGCTTTAAACCGTAGAGTGATTTTTTCAATTTTATGGAATGTAGATTTCGAGGTTGTGACCTCAAAGGTTCAGGTAGTTCAAGTCCTTAGGGGACTCTCATATAGATGTTGGTATCAAGTGACCCATAAAGGTATGCAGTCACAACATCCATGAAACACATTTGTAGTCCTTTGCATGCTGATACACTTATGAGGAATCTTAGTGTCGTGGCATCTACCACAGGTAAATATGTTTCCTCATAGTCGATTCCCTGTCTTTGAGAGAAACCTTGGGCTACAAATCTAGCCTTGTATCTTACAATTTCGTCCTTTTCATTTCTTTTTCGTATGAAAACCCATCTATACCCGACGAGTTTCACTCCTTTTGGAGTCTTGATATATCCAATTTATATAGTGTTTTACCCCCGTCCCACGGTCATAATTAGTAGTGTTTTTTGGCTCTTTAGGGCCAATTTTATTACTAATTTGTGTTTTCTAGTGTTTTCGTAGTTTTAGTTGTATTTTACAGGAAATTGCACTTTTGGAGCATTTTCCCGGGTTTTCATGGATCAACTACGGAAGCTAGAAGGACAAGACCACTCTTGAAGCCCAGGATCGGTGAGAGCTGGTGATTAAGGGCTCGGTATGAGATACCGGGGCTATTGGATCGATTAATCAAGACCCGATGAGGAAACTTAGATTGGGCCGAGGAATTGAGCCTAACCAAAATCCAAGCCTCGAAGAAGAAGACCGGGCCCGATCGGGCGGTTGCGCGCATAAGGACCCTCAAGGAAAAGGCGCGCCCGATCGGGTGAGCGTGAGCTCGATCGGGCGCGGCACACCAGTAGCGGGCAATGCAAAAAGGCGGGCCCGATCGGGCGGCCCTTCGCCCGATCGGGCGCGTGTTTTTCTCAGAGCTGATTAGATTAGTTTTAATTTTTGTTTTGAGGAATGTTTAAGTACGAATATGTACGTAATTTTGGATTACCTTCTTCTTTAGACTTTCTCTCTCTACTTAGGATATTTTTCTTTCTCTTAAATCCTCTCTCAACTTTTGTTCTTAATTACTTCATTAATCCAAATTTCTTTTCACTAGTAGAAAATATCAAAAAGGCACCCCCTAATTGGCACCGGTTCAGTCCAAACTGGTGCCAAAAATGGCCTACAAAATTGGTGGGAAGCTGAACCAGAGTAAAAGGCACCGGTTCACTTCAAACCGGTGCCAAAATCATAAAGGCCACCGGTTTGAACCGGTGCCTTTGTGAACCGGGCCTTTAATTATTTTTTTAAAAAAAAGCCGGCCATTATTTACTTATTACTTATAACCCTAAAAAACTTATCCTTCTCTCTCCTCTCCTCTCCCTTCTCTCTCCTCTAGCTCTCCTTCATTCCCAATCTCTTCTCTTTCTCTTCGAGCATCTCCGCAACAACAACAACACCACCGCAACAACAACAACAACACCGCAACAACAACAACAACATGCATGATTTTGGGTTTGTTCGAAGTTAATTTTGGGTTTAATTGATTTGATGAGTGTCTTCGAAATTTTTTTATGGGTTTCTTCAAAAACATTTTGGTTTAATCCACCACGAACACATGCATGAGCAAGGTTAGGGTATAATTCTTGATTTTAATTCGATTTTTTTTTATTTTCTGAGTTGTTAACTGATTTTCGAATTTTCTTTTATTTTAATCGATTTATTTTTTATTTTAATCGATTTAAATTTGTTTTTTTAAGTGATTTTCGATTTTCTAGTTTGGTTATTCAATATTTAAACTTATTTAAATTCGATTTTTTTTTAATTTCTGGGTTTTTTTAGTCGATTTTTTTTTATATTCTGGGTTTTAATTGATGTTCTGGATTTTTGGACTGATTTTTTTTTTTTTTTTCCGATTTTCTGGGTTTTTTTGGGTTTTTTAATTGATTTTCTTTTTTTTTTTTCCGATTTTCTGGGTTTTTTTTTCGATTCATTTTCTTTTTTAAACTGATTTTCATTTTCATTTTCTTTTTTGAACTGATTTTCATTTTCATTTTCTGGGTTTTTCTTTTCTTTTTTTTTATTTTCTGGGTTTTTGAACTGATTCATGTTAATCGATTTATTTTGGTTGTTTTAATTGGTGCAGGTATATGGATTTAGATCTTAAATTAAAGAATCAACATGCAAGTATATTGATCTTAAATCGAAGAATCAACTGATTTTCTTTTTTTTTTAATTTATATTGTAATTTTTTTATTTATATGTTATAATTTTTTTTATTTTGATTTAGCTATTGTAATTTTTTTTGATCTATACTGTAAATTTTTTTTGATCTATACTGTAATTTTTTTTTATTATATATATAGAATGAACAGATTTGATTATATTAATATTTTGGCACTTTTGGTTAATACAGATTTAATTTTTAAGCAAAAAAAAATAATAATAATATTTTGGCACTTTTGGCACCGGTTAACCGGTGCCAAAAACAGTGAAATAAATTTTTTGGGAATTTTTTGGCAGCGGTTAACCGGTGCCAATTCCGAATTTTGGCACCGGTTTGAACTGGTGCCTTTTTAAACCTCTTATTGGCACCCCCCACATTGGCACCAGTTCAAACCGGTGCCTTAAGTCGGGTTTGAACCGGTGCCAATTTCATTTTTTAACGTAGTGTTTGGTAACAATTTCTTTTCTTTTAATTTCAGCTATTTTATTTACTTCTTTGATTATGCTTTGCTTTATTTATTTGATTAGTTTAGTTATGATGATGCTTGAGTAGTTTTATTTCTATGATTTATGGGGATCTAATAAATGATATGAAGGGGTAATTTTGTGATTGTTAATTATCAGTGCTTGGTTAATTTCCTATTGATTGATTTAATGCTATGCAATTAGGTTTGGCCAGATTTAATTGTATGAGTTTAGCAATATTAATTCGAGATTCGACAGATGAGAATTGATGTTTAGGCTTAGTTTTAATAGGCGGACTAATTTATAAATGGTTAAGTCGAGATTCGACAGATGAGATTTAATACCGATAAATTAACTCTGTGATTATAATACGTAGCGAAAGCCCTTTATAATATGATTAACTAATGCTTGATGATTGCTTATTATGATTTTGCCCTGGAATATTGTTTATTAGTGAACCTATGCCCTAGGTCTTTTAATATTTGATTTTTCCCTACTTTATTTCTTTCGACCTTATTCTTCGTAGTATAGAATTTATTCACAATAATATTGGTTACTTAGATAATTTAGATTATAATAATTAATTAGGAGTAGAAAGACTTGTTTCCCTGTGAAGTTCGACCCTACTTCCCTATCTACTTTAGTTAGAGGACTTAGGTAATTACTTTTGATTAGGGGATACGACTTTACCCTGTCAAAATTTGGCGCCGTTGCCGGGGAAACAGTTTTATTTTTAGTTTTGATTAATTTTTTTGTAGTCTAGATTATCCCCTTTTGTCTCAGAGAACGTTAGTTCTTTGAGGCAATTCTCATATTTGTCTTTTAGTTCCTTGTTTATGCCCAGGTGTTCCAGATCAGGTTACATCCCATTCGATCTTGAGATCGAGCGCTCTTTTCATAGGTAAAGGAAAATCTATAGACAAATTCTGGCGGGTTCCGAGGAGGACAACAGTCGAAGAGATCCTCCCTTTGATTCTAGTGACACAGATATCCCTTCAGATTTCGAATCAGAGATGACGGCCTAGAAGAAACTCAGTGACTACTCGAAGCCGAAGCTCACAGATTTCCCGCACATTACTCCCACTCCGGCACTAGGTGGAGTTCAGTTCAAAATCAAGCCCCAATTTATCACTATGATAGAGAGGAAGCAATTCAGTGGAGCTAAGGGTGAAGATCCTAATCTTCACATCGCAGCTTTCTGCCAGTATTGCAACACCATCAGACAAGTCGGAATCACGCAGGACCAAATCAGGGAGATTCTTTTTCCTTTTTCATTATGTGGCAAGGCTAAATTATGGTTTAATGGTTTGTATAGAACTGCACTTAGTATTACTGACAGGGAAACTCTTGCTTTGAATTTCTATAATAAATATTATCCAGCAGAGAGAACAATGGTACTAAGGAGTGTTATTCAGAACTTCGCTCAAGAGGCCGACGAAACGCTATATGAGGCTTGGGAGAGGTTCAAGGATCTACAGAGAGAGTGCCCCCACCACAATCTAGCACAATGGAAATTGATCCAAGCATTCTACAATGGACTTGGAAATTCTTCTAGATTAGTGCTAGATTCTGCAGCCAGTGGGAGGTTCATGAATTTAAATGTGGACGATGCAGGACAGGTTATCGAAGACATGGCAATACACAATTCCCAATACGGGAATCCGAGAGGGTTTGCAAATAAAGGAAAACATAATGTTGATTCCGTATCCTTTTTGCAAGCTCAATTAATGTCTATTTGTCAAAAATTAGATAATCTTACTGTTGCTCCTAACTCTGTAGCTAATGTTTCTGCTGTTGCTAACAATGAAGCTTTTTGTGAAAATTGTGGAATTGTAGGGCATTGAGCAAGATTGTAGGAGCTCTATGGAACAAGTTAATGCCTTTCAAACCTATAGGCAGAATAACCCATATTCCAATTCCTACAATGCCGGTTATAGGAACCATCCGTATCTTTCATACCGGAGCACCAATGTACAAAACCCTCCACCTCCTTAACAACCACAACAGCAAACCCCACCACAGCAAAAATATTATCATCCTAATTCCGGCCAGAAAAGCCAAGCATCACCCTCATCATCTTCCGACCCTGCCATGACAGAAATTAGAGCAATGCTTGCTAATATGCAAAAGCATATGGAGAGTAGGGATGCGCAAATTGATTCCATTTTAGCCCATAATAAAATCATGGACAATCAAATTGCACAACTTTCATCTACCCTACAATCCCGTCAGCAGGGAGCTCTACCATCACAACCTATCCATCCTACAGATCATGCCAATGCAATCACTATAGGAGTGGTTCACATTATGATGGACCTCCCTTGCCAAAGGATGATAGACCAGTTCCTGATCTAGATTCCTCTATACCAAACGCTAATCCTGCTAGCCCTACAGGGCTACAAATAGATACTAACTCTACTAATGTTTCTATGCAGGGTAAATCACAAGATAAGGGAGGAGATGTGCAGAGCCCGATTATCAAACTTCCATTCCCTAATAGACAACTGAAGAGTAAGTTTGATAAACAATTGGTAAGTTTTTAGAGGTTGTGAAAAACCTGCAGGTAACAGTTCCTTTTACTGATTTAATCACTCAAGTTCCTGCTTATGCTAAATTTATGAAAGACAATCTGACTAGGAAAATGGCCTTTAATGAAGTAGAAATTGTAGCTTTCACAGAGGAGTGTAGCGCTTTATTGCAAAACAAATCCTCTCCTAAATTAAAGGATCCCAGTAGTTTTCTATCCCTTGTCATATAAGGAATGTTTTTATTGATAAAGCTTTGTGTGATTTGGGTGCTAGTGTCAGTGTCATGCCATCGTCTGTCTGTGCTAAACTTAATATGGGAGAATTAAAAGTTACTAATATAACTTTGCAAATGGCAGATCATTCGGTAAAATACCCCTTAGGTATTTTAGAGGACGTCCCTGTCAGAGTTGGTAAATTTTTTATTCCTGTTGATTTTGTTGTGTTAGACATGGCAGAGGATACACAAATACCCATTATATTAGGTAGGCCTTTTCTCCATACTGCAGGAGCAATTATTGATGTTAAAAATGGTAAACTAACCCTTTCTGTCGGTGACGAGAATGTTACTTTTAATTTAGGGAAGGTTTTGAAAGGGCCTATGCTAGAGGAAAATTGTTGTTATATCGATGTAATTGAAATAATGGATGATATTTGTGATGATAGCTTGCCACAGGTTCTTGCGAGGGATCCCCTAGAGGAAGTTCTCTGCGGAAATTTATCTAGAGACAATGCAAGCATTTGGGGGTAATGAGGTACAAGATATTGAAAAGGATCTTTCCTTAAAAGAGTTAAGCCCCAAGGAAACAATGAAGGTAGTAAATTTAGTTCAAGAATCAAAACCTGCAGAGGTCAAGAAACCTGAGCTAAAACCTCTCCCTTAGCTGCACAGCAAAGCAACCATCCCAGGACTAGCTACACTTCAGCAATTTGAAAAGTTGGGACTGCTACAACAAATCCTTTTATTTCGATGTGTGTGGATGCAGCTTGGAAGCAAGGGAAGAGAAATAAAGGAAATAATTGGAGAGCAGCAATTGCTTGGACAATAGAAAATCTCAACTTGCAGCACATACAAGGGAGCAAGTGAGTCTTTGTAGCAACACCAACTCAGGCAGAGGGACTAGCTATCTTGGAAGCACTGCAACATGCTCATGCGGAGGTTGGTAATCTCATAATTAAAACAGATTCAGCTCAAATGGTAGAAGCAATAAAGAATCCAGATAAGGTTGAGGAGGAGCTAAAGCAAATAGTCAAGGATGTCCGTCAAGAGGTGCTAAAAAGATAGTATGTTGTATGTACTCCCTCCGTTTTTAAATGCTTGCTCCATTTCTCCATGCGCGGAGTTTTAGGAGAAATTGGAGAAAATAATAAAATATGGAGGTAGTGGTGTAGTTGAGAAAATAAAAAATTGTAAAAAAACAAAAGTAGTGGAAGAATAGGAGGAGGGAGAGTATTAAGTTGGGTCCACCCCAAGTGTGAGAAATGAATTAATTATTGTAAAAGTTTTCCAAAAAAGGAAATAGAGCAAGCATTTAAAAACGGCTGTAAAAGAAAAGTGGAGCAAATATTTAAAAACGGAGGGAGTATTAAGGCAGATAGAAATTGGTCGCTAGAGCTCATCATTTAGTTGTCCATTGTAGGAAGTATGGTTAAGTTGGAGCGTTAGGGCCTGTTCTCATACGTTTATTTTCAGTTAAGTTCAGTTCAGTTCAGTTCAACTCCTAATTTTTTTCTCTTGTAAAATATTCAGTTCAATTCAGTTCAGCTCTAATAAGTACAGTTTAGTTCAGTTCAACTGAGTTTAGTCAATAACAACATACCCTTAGACTCTTTTCTCCTTCTGTCAAAAAAAAAAAAAAAAAAGGAATACAATGATAGACAAGATCCGGTGCAAGCACGAGGATATTAGTCATATACCATCCATACAACCATCCATACCCAATCAAAAATCACAAATACCAAGACCCAAAACTCCAAAAATACAATTATTATTATTATTATTATTATTTTTTTTTTTAAACAACCAAAAATACAATTATCATCAATAGTACGTAATATTCATGAAATCAAAGGGCAAATAATAATCAAAGATACTTGTCAAAAAAAATATTCCCCATTTATTTTATTTCTTTAATTATTTTTTTGACGAGATTATTTTATTTTTTTTATAAATACTTTGAACGGTCGAAATCCCACATTTCCAAATCTCTCATTTTCTTTCTCTCTCTAGTTTCTCTCTCTACCCCCACTACCACTCACTCTCTCTGTTCTGACACCCATTTTTAGCTCTTCACCCAACAACAATGGCGGCCATGGCGCTCATTGGGGCGATAACTGTTCCATCCAAAACCACCCATCTTGCATTTTCGTCGTCTTCTTCTGTTTCCGGCGATAAGTTTTTACCGACGGTTTCATCGTCGTCTCGTCGCCATTGCCGATTCTCTTCCGACGCTAAACGAGCTCCGATTGTTGTTTCTCCTAAGGCTGTTTCTGATTCTCAGAATTCGCAGACTTGTCTTGATCCTGAAGCTAGTCGCGTGAGTTTTTTTTTTCATTGATATTGATTTTTTTTACATTGTTTTTGATTTGTTCGTTTGATTTTATCTCTATATTGCTAAATTGAATCAACAATTTCGAATGTCTGATTTTTAATTAGTAATTTATTGATAAAAATATGATAGGACGACATCTACAATGAAATTTAAAATTAGAAAATGGATCAAATGATAATATTCTAATTTGGGAAAATAATTTATTAAGTAATAATATAAATTGAAAATTGAGAAGAATAAAAGAAAGAAAATGAGATTACCAATTTGTTACGGCAAGTGTTATCTTGATTCTCTCGTTTATTTGTATGTGGAATAGATTTTAAATTGTTGTTGAATCCCAATGCATCTTCTCCAGTGCATTATTTTGGTTCTAGAAAAAGTGTTATTTTGGGTAATGATACATTATATCGGAATTAATTTAATAATGCGTTACAAAATCACGAGTTAATGTAATTTAAGAATGCATGAAAAAATCACGGGTGAATGTACCTTTGACACTTGATAATTTATATGCATAATCGGTAAGGGTTGGATGTATCATTTTCCTTTATATAAAAAATGAATTTTTAATCAGTAAAGGACGACACTTTATAATCTATATGCATAATTTGTAAGGGTTGTATGTATTATTTTTCTTTTTTTTTAAAAATAAAAAAATTGAATTTTTTATCAGTAAAGGAAAGCATACTTAACATGCTATTCTTTCTTTAGAGGTTTGTTGGCTGTAGGAGTGATATTTTGCTCTATATTCGTCTTTAATTATTGCTAATTTAGGCAATCTAGCCTCTTGGGCTGTTGGAATACAATTTGGAGTGTGTTTTAGTGTAATAAGTTTTACTTGTTTTGAATTCATATACAAAAATGAGAATAATATAAAGTTTTCTGCCCCTGATCAAAGGTTAACCTTTTTGCGTGTAAGGGTGACAAGGGCTAGAGATGGATCGGTGGATGTTAGCTAGCTTAGTTGGCGAAATTGTGGGCAGTTTCAATACGTGGGTTCATATGCTGTCATATTAGAGCCTATGTTCAATAAATTACAGTAGGCTAGATAATTGATTGAGCCCCGCGATATTATGGTTGTTGATGCTTGTAACTAGACGATCTTTTGAATCTTGAGGTGTTATTTTTGTGAATGTATTTATAAAACAACCTCATCAGTTGAATGTGTGTATATGAATAAGAAAGTTTGTACTACATCGGATTATGAATTAACATTTTATGTAAATTGTGATGCAGAGTGTTCTTGGTATTATACTTGGAGGTGGTGCTGGCACACGTCTCTACCCGCTTACGAAGAAGAGAGCAAAGCCTGCAGTGCCCCTTGGTGCTAACTATAGGCTTATTGACATCCCAGTGAGCAACTGTTTGAACAGTAACATTTCCAAAATATATGTTCTTACCCAATTCAACTCTGCATCTCTCAACCGTCATCTTTCCCGGGCATATGCTAGTAATATGGGAGGTTACAAGAATGAAGGGTTTGTAGAAGTTCTTGCTGCTCAGCAAAGTCCAGAAAATCCAAACTGGTTTCAGGTTTGCTAGTTGTTATAATCTTCTTAGCTACATTGTCCCTACCGTGTCTTGTTTATCTGCCAACATGCTTAATTATTTGATGTCATGTTCTTCTGTGAATCATCAATCTATGATCTTATGATTGCAGGGTACAGCTGATGCTGTTAGGCAATACTTGTGGCTATTCGAAGAGCACAATGTTCTTGAGTTCTTGATTCTAGCCGGTGACCATTTGTATCGAATGGATTATGAAAGATTTATCCAAGCTCACAGAGAAACTGATGCAGACATTACTGTTGCTGCACTGCCGATGGATGAAAAGCGTGCTACTGCATTTGGTTTGATGAAAATTGACGAAGAAGGAAGGATTATTGAGTTTGCTGAGAAACCGAAAGGAGAACAATTGAAAGCTATGAAGGTAGAATTTATAGAAGCAAAATGATCGTTTACAATGCTCATTTATTTTTTATACCTCAGAAAGAATTCTCTAGTCACTCTGTCTCTGACCACTTGTAGGTTGATACCACAATCCTGGGTCTAGATGACGAGAGAGCAAAAGAATTGCCATTCATAGCTAGCATGGGTATTTATGTTATCAGCAAAGATGTGATGCTAAACTTGCTCCGTGATAAATTTCCTGATGCTAATGATTTTGGAAGTGAAGTTATCCCAGGCGCAACTGATATAGGGCTAAGAGTATGTTGTGGTCCTCTCTCATATGTTTTCAGTGTGGGTTTCTTCTGCTCATATTTTGCTTATACTGTATAGGTTCAAGCTTACTTGTATGATGGTTACTGGGAAGATATTGGTACAATTGAGGCCTTTTACAATGCCAACTTGGGTATCACCAAAAAGCCAGTACCTGATTTCAGGTAATCATAATGCATGGAGGATATATGATGTTTTATCAATTTTACTATTGTGATTTTGTATGATATATTCTCAACTTGGAAATTCTAAAGTACCAATCATGTTGTTCTATCTTAAGCTTCTATGATCGTTCATCTCCAATTTATACACAACCTCGGTATTTGCCCCCTTCAAAGATGCTTGATGCCGATATCACTGACAGTGTCATTGGTGAAGGCTGTGTGATTAAGGTAAGAATTTCGCAAGCACCAAGGAAACTGGGTATTCTTACTTGTTGCCACTTGTGATGTTTTTATTTGTAAATTGTATACTACACATAGATATGCTTAATATTTTCTAGATGAAACTGGTGATGTCTTTGCTTTAATTGAATGACTTCCTCTACAGAACTGCAAGATTCACCATTCTGTTATTGGTCTTCGATCTTGCATTTCGGAGGGTGCAATTATTGAGGATACGCTGCTAATGGGTGCTGATTATTATGAGGTATGTGTACAAATGTTCATGATGCTTGGCTGCTGGCCTTTATAAATTTGGTAGCAAACGTTGTACTCCATACTAATTGAAAAAAATATTTACTTTGTTGTTTGGATATGGACCAAAGTTAACTCAGCAATGGTTCAAGCTAGTTTCTCTGCTTTTATCACACATTCAGTGGTTAATTAATGTTATTTAATGATGCAGACTGATGCTGATAGGAAACTCCTAGCTGGTAAGGGTAGTGTACCTATTGGTATTGGGCAGAATACCCATATAAAAAGAGCTATTATTGATAAGAATGCTCGGATTGGAGACAATGTTAAGGTTAGTAGCTCAGTAAAAACTCTCATTTGTACATCTGTATGTGTTTGATTACATTACATTTTAGCTTGCACGTATCTTACAGATTAATTTTACACATCTGAGAGATCAAGCTATACAGCTAAGATTACATGCAAACATTTTTAACTTTATGATGCCAAATTGTCCATATTTGACAATATAGAACAAAGTTATGCCAAATATAGTTAAATTTTTAGTAGTTTAAGAAGCTATTCTTTTATTTTGCAACCTAGGTCACCATTCTTTTACATTTGTCATTTGGCACTAATATGAAATATCTGTCAAAAGTTGAGTTAAATTCGACCTTTCTTTTATTGCAGATTATTAACAGTGATAATATACAAGAAGCAGCAAGAGAAACAGACGGATATTTCATCAAGAGCGGTATTGTTACAGTAATCAAGGATGCCTTGATTCCGAGTGGAACAGTAATCTAATAATGGTTCATATACCAAGCAAAAGTATCTGTCCCACTGCAAGGCCTCTCTACCTCTTGCTTCAATCTTTGAGTATGTAAATATTATGATCTTTGTGCCGATGGACAGAGGTAGTGCTATAAATTGGACTAGAGGATATTAGAAACGGTATTGTAGACATTTTGGCTTCTATAGGCACTAAAAATTTGTTTTATGCCATACCATAATAAATAGTTATCTTGGGTTAGAGGAAGAAAAAAAAAAGAACATAATAATCCAACCCTGTTAACTAGTTTCAGTCTTTCAGATCTAAATCGTGTTTATCTTGGGTCCTTCGTATTGCAAACCATGAAAAATGAGACGTAACCATCTTATATGCCCGACTATTTTTGATAGCTAAGCTTCACCAACTCTACAATTGTTGAATGCCAAGCAAGATTCGGCGTAGTTGATGAGGTTTTCATCTTGTACCCTTTATACCACAAAGTCAAATCGATCAACTACACGTACTTTGGGAGTGTAAAATTCCCTCTTACACTTCTTCCTTCCTTACAGAGGCGTGGCTCAAATCACATATACTAGACCAAAGAAATTGTGTTGAGGGTTTCCCCTGCAAATTAGATGTTTTAATACAATCTTGTTTGCTTTCTCAGTAATGTAACAACATTATTAGCAAGGACAGTGACCAGTATCAACGTTTTATGAATGAATGAGTTGGATGTAAAACTATCTCTCCCCAGCTATGTTGATTTAGATAGGTCAGGCATTAGAACATACATACGTCAATCATAATGTAGAACATACATACATATGTATGTTCTCACTCCCACCCTTGTGGCTCTCTAAACATAAATACGTCAATCAATTAGCGCAGCTGGACTCTATTATGTGACAAGAACGTTTACATCAGCTTCTTCAATTCAACAAGTTTGTTAAAGAGCTTTGTGTGTTATACTTGTATAGTATATAAATTTGTAAAACATGCTGCGTAACATGAGTACTATACTAGGTTTATTTATTTATTAAAAAAAGATTTTATTAAAGAAAAACAGTATTACAACCTAACCACAAACTAATACAAGAACACAAAACAACCTAAAAGAAACACCTTAAGAACCGTTATAGGAAGAACGAAGAGAATAAAATACTGAAAAGGTCTTGCAGCAAACCAATAGCTACGGAGCCCGAACAATCAAGATACCTTAACCACATCCATACTGTGGACATGGAGAAGCCAAAATAACTTAAACAGTCGAGATGGACCAAGAGCACGGATCATAAACATTGAAGAGAACCCAAACTCGCATTGACAACAAAGGAAAATCGAGTACTATACTAGTTGCTTGCACTAAAACAAAGAATAGTAATCCTGCTACGAAAACAAACATAAGAAGTCGGGTGCAAAGTCCAAAAGGCTTTATGAGATCTAGGAAGTCATGCATGTACCCTTAGCTCAATTGTTATTCCATTATAATCTACT
The DNA here is from genome assembly GCF_001683475.1 of Chenopodium quinoa. Lineage (NCBI taxonomy): Eukaryota > Viridiplantae > Streptophyta > Magnoliopsida > Caryophyllales > Amaranthaceae > Chenopodium > Chenopodium quinoa. The sequence goes on along the minus strand of NW_018743555.1, from coordinate 2,301,847 downwards.
ACTCCCTCCATCCCTAAATTACATTTCTACTTCTCTCTATTATGTGAGGAATAAATGCTAGAAGTAGGAATGTAATTTAGGGACGAAGGAAGTATAATAACAATAATTAGAAAGTTAGAAAGATAATTGGATACACTTGAGTGATCTAAGTCATCTAACATTGTTGTTGCTCCTGCTACGAGCATTTTTTAATATCAAGAGAAAGAACCCTCAAGGAGAAAGATGGAGTAAAAATGTAGGGTGAATTCTCACTAAAGATTGATGCAACTTATACATTAGATGCACTTGGGTGTAGAATAGACATGTTGTAACACCTGAGCATTGAAGAGCAATTAGCAAAAATTCAAAATTTTACAGACTTGTGTATTCTGGAGAGCATATACAGATCCTATTCCATCTTACTCAGATGAAAAGGCAAAAGACCAACCTCTTTTCTTGACAACCTAAATTTCTACAACCAAATAGTTAGCATTAAGTAGTGACAACGTAGAATCAAAACGTCTGACCCGTATAGTAAGTATTTGTGCTACTATGATTTCATTTTGCATCAGTATTTGCATATCCTTCACCCTTTATCTTCTTCCACTTGTCTTTAAGATCACTTGGAACACGCGTCCCATCAAAGATATGTCGTCCAAATTCCAAAATTTTTACCCATGAGATATTCTTATTAGTTGCCAATGAAAATTTCTGCACACCTTCCTGCAGTAATACATTAAAAAAAAAAAAAAAAAAAACAGTAAATAATTAAATATTTTTATAACAGCTTTTTATTCTGTGATCTATTCACGTCTTCTGTCGACATGTTCATACCTTTCATCCCTTTACTTCAACTTCTACCGAATTCCAGAAGCTAAAATATGTGAAGGATCTAAAGCTAGATGAATCCTAGTGGTCAAAGCACTTTCGTCCAGTCAAACTTCTATCATACAATTGTAGCAAACTAGCAACACTTTTATTATCAGCCCAAATATTCTCAAGAAGAAATCCTTCTGAATATATTGTGAACTTCCTAATTACTGGTGTGGAACGCTTGCATACAAGTAAATCAATTTCTTCAAAAATTGATACAAAAACTGAAGGCACCAGATTGTTAAAATCCTATATTAAGCAGGCTTGCAGATGAGGGTAGACATGTATTACATTGTTCTGTTAGATAAACTATTGTTACTAATTCTATTAACGATGAGGAATATAAAAGAAGTCAATTCCTTCAAATAAGGACTTAAAAGTCGTATGATGAGCTCAGTTGGATTAAAAGATAGGACATGCGTTAAAATGCTTTCTTAGTTTTCCACAGATAACCTCTATATTAGCTCTTAATTTAAAGAGTTCCGTACCTTCAACATTTCTACTTCTTCTGTTGTCCATGGTAACTTCCTACGTCTCGCAGCAGGCAAAATAGTTGACCGCTGGCTGCAAATAAACTGCAAAACCTTAAGTTTATAGCAATGATTTAATGGTGAAACTAAATGTTTATTAGCAAATAGGTAAGAGCTTCATTCACATTATAATGTCCTCTTTATTCTCCAATATGTAATGCTTTAAATAGTTGTATTGCATTGAAATCAAGTTAATACTCTATAGTCTGAAATGAAAGAGTCGAAAATAACTTGGGTAGAGTTAATAAAAGCTAAAAGTAATAGACCAAGTAATCTCACATAACTCACATTTGTTTTATGGATTCCACTTTGTGTCTTGATTCACCTTCATTTTTAGAAATTCCAGACAATTTTCCATGCTGTATATCATTTTTCAAGTTCTTTTGCATTTTCCTTTTCGGCACAGTATAACTTCCTCGCTCGAGGTAAACATTATTAGATGACTCATCTGCAGAGCCAAATTCTTCAGCTGACACAGATAAACTTCCATTTCTTGTAATTTGGGGAGACTTATTTTTTGAATTTACTCTTGAATTCCCGTCATTGGTCATTCCACAGTGGGATGAACTACAATTTTGGACATCAGATTCTACAGCCATCTCTTTTTTGTCATTATTCCTGTTGCTTCGACGTTTTGTCTGTGTCTGCTCCATCTCAACCACTATGTCATGATTCTTCTCCAATGAGTCTTTAGTTTCCGTACGCCTGCTTGCCAAAATTCCTAATTCATGTGTCACTGCTGCATTGTTTTCCCTTGTAGCATCTTGCAGAGCTTTTATTTCCCCTGCACTTCCATAACAATCTTTTTGAGACTCTTCATGTGTCTGCACCTTTTCTACTCGTCCATTGTTATATTGTTCCACTGGCTTTGAAGTTTCTTCAATATTTTTATTTGAATTTCCTGACTTTTCATGTATCACTGTGTCATTATCCTTCTTTGTATAACAGGCAGGTTTGGGTGATTTCAGGATTGTTTGCTCTTCATCAGTCCTTTGACACAGATTTTTCCCTACTCCAACATCTTGACTGTCATTCCCTGTATTTACCATCCTTTGTCTTAGAACAGGGTCGTCATCTTTATATGCATTGTCACACATCCCATCAGGTTTTCCATTTATCATAATAGCATCGTTGTCCCTCATACAGCAAACAGAAGTTTCTTTAGTCTCTTCCTGTGTCTGGATCCTTTCCACCACTCTATCATGATATCTTTCCACAGTCTGTTCAATTTCTAGATACTTTATGGTTGATTCACCAAATCCCCTCTGCGGAAATGAATTTCTCTCCTTCCTCATAGGATACACACCAGTTGTGTTTCTACACTCTTCATGTGTCCTGCTAAAAACTTCTCTAGTTTCATCAGATCGATCAAAAGTGTCTAAAACTTGAGTTTTTACATAACAGCCATCTTGCAATGCAGAATCGTTTCCCTTGCAAGGTTCTTCATTTACCTCCAATGTGTTATTATTAGTCAAGCACCGAGGAGTTTCTTGAGGATCTGTCTGCCTCTGCTCCCTTTCTACCCCTTTTTTAAAACTCCCTGACACTGTCTTTGCAGTTTCTCCATGCTTATTGGTTGAATTTGGTGTCACTAACATAACATCCTCCCTTGTAGGAAGGACAGAACTTTTTGATGGTTTTACTTGTGATTTGTCTGCAATTCCACAGTCTCCAATATCATTACTTTTGCTGTCTGATTTTTCATCATTTTTGGCAGGGGACCCCCTTCTCATACAGTTATATCTTGTTGGCCTTGATTCCTGTTGATTACCAGAAAGTGTCTCAAGAAACGGACAATTATCTTGATGACCACCTTTTAACTGCATAGGCTGATGAACTTCTTTACATTGTACCGTAGCACCATCCTTTTTCTTAAAAACCGATGGTGCATCTGGTTTTTTCCTCTTCAAACTTCTAAAATGTTCTGTAGGCCCAGCATCAATCCTAGTCCTTGTATCTAGAAAATTGATAAGAGCCTTATTGGCCAATAGCACTTTTTCCTTGGCTTGATGACATTCAACAAGGGATTGCTTATATAAACAATATGGGCAATAAAAGCCCCCTGAGTCATCAAAGCGAGCAACAGAGGGCATACAACTCTCATGAACAACTACTGGGCAGTCCCAATTACTACAAACCAACAAATCACCACGTCTGTGGCATTTTAAACAAGATGTTTTCTGGCTCTGCAGTTTCAAAGAAAAATGGTGCTGTTCTCTTGACCCCTGACCACAGAGCACACTTGTTGGAGCAGTCATTTGTTGTTTGCCTTACACAGTCACATCAATCCCTAAATATCACAAGGTAAATAGAAATTTAGTTCAGAATCACAAATGAGAACCAGTATTGGACTAATAAAGGTTTAACTTGACTGAATAGCAACACAGCTAAATAATCAAACTAAAAGCTGTTAAATACAGAAGGTTTTCTTATTCAGTTTTGATAGAAAAATAAACATGGAAGAAATGACTCGCCTAAAAAGGGTGAATAAAAGCATCACATTGTCCACAACATTCTACAAGGTGACAGCAGAAGCATCAATACAAGCTCACTTTATTAATTAATCCATTTGCTAGGTTGCTCAAGTAAACATTTTCTGATTCCAAAATTAATCCATTAGCTAGGTTGCTCAAAGCAAATATTTCAACAGCTATCATACTCCAGCCGAAGATGAAAAAACTACAATTCAGGCCTGTCAACATACCAATTATCTTGATACTAGTTTCCCATTTTGTGGGAAATAAACAAAACCAAAAAAACCTCTCAAAAACCTCACAGCTACTGTATTGTTAGTAGAATTTAAAAGGTTTCTCTTCTAAGTGATAACATTTGTTAATTGGAGTTGGTGTATAGTTCAAGATGTTTAAATGCACAGCATGCACCAATCACCTTAAGCATTTAGTCCCAGTATAGATTAAACTTACTAGTCAAGATCCCAACACAGTTTTTGCTTTAGACTATTCGAGGATAGCAAATTTAGTCTCAGCTAGCAAGTATTTGAATATATTCATGATTAGCTTAACTAATTTATACTTTTTTCCTGTGGTACTAGATCAGGACTTACGCCATTTTAAGGAAAAGATATAATGAGTAATAAAAAATACACTACCACAAGCACCTTAAATACATATGGAAGTCCTTAGAACCAAAGAAAAATTAATAAATGTTCAACTAATCCTCCAGGAGTTTAAATTGTGCGAAAAGGCTTTTGCATGGGTGCATTTTCATCCTTGGAAGTGTTGAGACCATTATAACCCCCCTTGCATTTTAAAGTATCTGATTTCCATTGGAAAATTTAAGGCTCGACTTCTCTATTCTATAAGCCAACACTATAAAAGTGTCCACCTTAAACACCTAAAGTGTCCTTGCTTTTAATATACTCTTTTAAAATGATTGCCATACATAAATAGTTTTAATTTGAAGCAAGCAAATGTGCATTATGCTCAAGCCTAATCAATCATTGCTAACACCGGAAGAAATAAGGGAAGAAATTAAAATTTATTATTTGGTTGAAGCTAGCAACCTCGTGTTGACATGAAACCTAGATGTGCCTTTATATCACAATGTTAGATGAGGATAATCAAGCGTTGTAAGAAGAAAAAAAAAGGCTTACAACTCAAAGCATAAAGCGAGAGGACCCATACGTATTCTCCACCTTGGCTTAACTTCAACATTTAGATCCCTTAATTGAAAAGCTTTGTAGTACCCTTGGATGGAGACAATTCAAACATAAAAGAACAATGAAGGCTAGGTGAGACTTAAACTGATTGACAAAAGAAAATGGCAAGCCTAGTGACCAACCATATCATATCCTAAATTGCATCAAAAGACAATCCTAGAATGAACTCGACAAAGGAGCGCCAAGATGAAGCAAGATAGCATCCAGAAGCCTCATGGTTGGTAAATTAGTTTCTGATAATTCAGTCTCACCTCTCTAGACACACAACCCAAAGATCAAATGTTAAATGCATAAACAATTTCCCTTACAAAGTTACATCACCTAATGGGCTGATGTTCCGGATCATGCCTACATGTCCTTAATTTCAATTCAAAGAAATTTACCAGCAAACTAACAAAACAGATTTCACTAACCTCTAGTAACTGCATTCTTCAGCAATCCTTTGACAAACAGCCGAATGATTCTTTCTAAAGAATCAGGACGATATACTACGTGAGCTATGTAAATCAAGTAGAGCAAACACTCTAGCATGCTTCTGCCTTTCATCTCACCTACCTGTCTCTTCCCTTTTTTTTTTGTTCTTTTTTAATCTTAATCTACTACTACACTTGTTCATAAGTTGTAAGACAACATGTTCATAATTAAAATTGTAACATCTATCCTAATGAAGAGAAAATTCTTTATTTACAACTCACAACATCTTCTCAACCTAATAATCTAGATATGCATCCATATCAACATCAAAGACACCCCAATGTCTCTAAAAGGCGGTTGCTATAGGCAATATGAAGGGTCAAACACAAACAATCAGCCTTCGTAATTGAAATGCGAAAAAGTGGTTTAAATCCAATCAAACACAAACAAGAAATTCCTCCTTATATTATACATTCTGAACATTGCTAAGCTCATGTAAAGGCAAAAAAGTCGAAAATTCCAATGGAAAATAACTGAATTCATCAATCAATTAATTTAATTAACCAACATCAATGAAACAAACGATATAAGGAGGAATTTCTTGTCAACTTTTGACAAGCAAATTAAAATTCTAACAATTTCTTCCCAAATTTTGAAAAATACAGGTAAATTCAAAATTCCGAATGAAGTAAATTCAACACGAATTTAAAACGAGAAATTCCAATGCCAAATTGATGAAAAAAAAAATTACCTCTGAATAAAAGTGGATTGCGAGATAGAGATGAAGCAAATCGGCGAAAACCCGAGGAGAGGCAGCGGCAATGGCAACGGCAGCGGTGGTACGACAGCAGTGGCAGCGGGCATTGAGCGGTAAGTGATAAAAAAGCGAGGGAGTTGGGGAGTTGAGGGTTTGGGAGTTATTATAAAATGAACAATCAAGCACCAAATACAATGAACCTTTACTAATTTACCAATTGGAGACGATTGAGAAAAAATTTAGAAATGGTTTTTTTTTTTATCGAATGAACCACAAGGACAGTACAAATCTAATCTTCTATTTAACTATTACTAAAACAGAACTTTGTTGATATCATAAACCCCCTCCCTGTTCTATGTGTCACTTCCACATTAAAAATTTTCCCGCCATTTTGTTGTATGATGTCATCATTTTTTTTTTGGAAATTTTCACATTTGCTATCAGCGAAAGCACCCTGCTTCACATTTACTACCGCTTTAGTTTTTTATTTTATTTAACTACCACCTAAATCAGAGTTTGTTAGAAATCACTACCACTTAACGGAATCCGTTAAAGTTCAGTTAAATCGGGCCCAATATTTCATTAAATATTAATTTAATTTATTTAAAAAAAAAACTTAAAAAACAAAAAAAAAATCCCCAACCACCGAAACCACCAAACATCCACCTTACACCCTCCCTATGCCGGTGCCCAAACATTCCCCTGACGCAGCCGAACCCCTAGACCACCACCACCGACACCACCGTAACCCCCAAACCTGGCGACGCCCCATATCACCACCACGACACCACCCTAAGCCCCAAACCCAGACCACCACCACCCACAAACCCACAGAAACCCACGAACCCAGACCACCACCCACAGAAACCCACGAACCCAGACCACCACCCACCGAAACCACCACCTCCACCATTTCTCAAACTCCACGCTGCCCGAAACCACCCTAAACGGGTGAAAACGAAACCCTAAAACCCGTTTTGGGTGGTTTCGCAGAGTGGGTTTAGGTTATTGGTAGCGGTTTTTGGGTGGGAGAAGGGGAGGGGATCGATTCAGGGGGAAGTGGACCGGAGTCGTTCCCGGTTGGGGGAATTGGTGGCGAGGTGATTGCGGCTGTTCGCGTGGTGGAAGGATGGGTGCATTGTTGGTGATTGTGTGAAGGTGAAGAGATGATGGTGGCGTTTGGGAAGGAGGTGGGCTGCTGGTGGAGGTCGCGGCTGCTGTGGGCTTCTTTGGGCGCCGGTGTTGATGGGAAATGGAGGTTGGATGGTGACAATGAGGGTGGTTGAAGATGGAGCGGTGGCGGCGAGGTGGTTGGACGGTGGTTGGGCTCCACTAACGGGAATAGTAACGGCATTAGGCAAATGGTAGTGATATCTAAAATTTTGGGATTTGGGTGGTAGTAATATAAAATAAAAAATTAAAGCGGTAGTAAATGTGAAGCAGGGTCTTTTCGCTGTTAGCAAATGCGAAAATTTCCTTTTTTTTTTTAAAAAAAAAAAAAAAAAAAAACTACAAGTTGCATCAAATTATAAATATTGTATTAGATAAGATAATAGATGCATACTATAAACTATAAATACGGTTGTATCAAATTGCATAACAAATTGCATTAGATAAAGTTTGTTTTGGTGTTGGTTGCCTATAATTACGTAGCAATCTTTCAAATTGTATATTGTTCTAAATTCAAGTATTATACACTATTAGATAATTAGATAACATCCATTAGTTAAAGTTTGTGAGGATAAGTGTAAATAATAATAATAATAATAATAATAATAATAATAATAATAATGATAATAATAATAATAATAAAAACAATAATTTTCCTATGAATATGAAACTTTATCTAATGCACAGTTAACCCTTTTTGTAGATCATCTTCTTCATTTTTTTTTTGAGGGAAGATCATCTTCTTCATCAGTAAACCCTTTTGATCAATTATTTTATGAACTGGGTTTAGCAACAGATTTTCAAAAGTTAAGTGTTGGAAATTCCAATGTTGTTGGACAATTTCATAGAGATTCGAATGTTTTTAAGGGGAATGAATGTAATGTGACCGAGAATTTTGAGGTTTTAGAGGGTTTTAATGGGTTTTCTGGTAATAGGGAGGGTTTCAATCTTCGGTGCACAGACTTGAGAAGGGTGTTAAGGGTTTTAGATTGGGGAGGATTGTAGGGAATTATAGGTACTACGCGGCGGAAAAACATGAATCATATTCATACAGTACCTAATCCCAAGATCTAATGCATAACACATAAAGAACATATAATCATACCTTTGAAGCGTGATTCCACGTGCGATCGAGCAAGAACATTGGGAGATAAAGAACCTCAAGCGCGATTCCTCTACTTGGTCCACGGGCACAGCTTAAGACCTCTACTAATGCTAATTAGTTGCAATTGAACCCTTCAATTGACCTTCTATGGAGAAGTGCGAGCAACGAACCACCATGAACCACCACGAACCACCACACGCGCCACCAAGGTGGCCGGCCATACGGACGAGGGGAGGAGAGAGAAAGCCGTGAGTTAGAGAGAGGAATTAGGGTCTTTGGGATTGGTTGCCTTGATGTCAAAATACACTGTGTGTGAATTATGACTCCTTACTTGCAACCCTAGGCATGGATCTTATTTATAGATCTCATCTCTAAATAAGAGCCCATGTCAAAAGCCTAAAACCTAATTCTAATCTAACTATGCTAGCCCAATCCATTTCATGATTAATTAATTGCTCATGAGGCCCATTAACGGGCCTCTAACTTGCTTAACCCAATACCCTTGTGTGTGACCTCATAGGATCCATTCTAGCGGGCTTTGGACCATTTGACTAGCCTAAAGATCATCTCTCATAGTCTAGCAACAGATGATGCCTCAAGAGAACGAACTTATTATCTCCATAATAGTGATCCTTGATATATCTAGTAATTGCACTTATCGAAGACACAACTCCTTCAATCTCCCACTTGTCTGAGACAAGTGCGCAATATTCAAATTCCTTAAGTCAATTTGTGCCGATTTGATAATATGATTGCATCTCATGTCGTGATCATATTAGTCTACAAATCTTTTCTTGAAAAACTGAGTGAGATTCACAGAACAAATGATTACTATGTAATGCATTTGAGCACGGCCATGCATTTTTCTGAATTCTCCCTCTTCAAGGGGCCAAGATACATTCCTAATTAAATAGGTAGACTCAATCCAATCTTATGGCAACCAAAGCTCCCACTCAACTTTTGAAGTAACCGGGAAACATCCTTTATAATCTCCAGTTACGGGCAGACGTTTGAATGTACCACAGTCAAATCAGCCATTGAATGGAATCAGTGTTCCACTCATGTCAAAGGAATCCACTAATAAATCCGGAAGCTCTATACTTGAACTTCAAAGTAGGTCTATAGTTCGATCATGCATCATTCATGCATATCCATGTGATTGACCGAGCTTCACTACGCTCCTATAGCCCATGAAACTGCGCTATCCAATCAATCTTACATGCTAGTCCATTAATTGAAATCATTTATGTCCACTTTAATGATTTCAAACTAGGAACTTAAATAATATATGAATTTAGTTCACTTGTGGGGTTCCATTCACCAGGTCATCAACCTGATGAGCCCATCAATTCGTAATTATTTTGGACATTTTATTTAATCTTGAAACCACGATTAAATAAGATTGAAACATTGTTTCAATTGATAAACATAATTTTGCAAATGAATGTATTACATATGTAACTTGTTTTTCTCCAAAAACAAATATAACTTCTAATTACATCATTTGCCTCAATCCAGTTTCATTAGCATGTATCTCATGCTTTGGAAATGGAAGGGGTTTACTAAGTAAAGTTCATGAGACATTCTCATAAACATGAATTTTACAATTTCTAAATTTTAATAATATTCATCTCTATACACTAAGAATCTTCTTTAATCCCTTTACTAGGAATTTTGGAATTTCTAATTTGTATTCCAACATCACATTGGATTTCGATTGAAACCTATTATCACTTGTTCTAAAAACACGTAAATCAAATAGACGAGTATAGTCCATGGCATGCACGATGCATCCTTTGCGAATTGCATAAGGATCATCACTCAAAACCTTAATTTCATCAACCTTTCTCAAAGCATTGAATCATTAAGCAACGTGCCATATTACATGGGATTGAAACTCCTTTCAATATAATGTTGAACCTTATGAGAATCTTATCAATATAAGCTTCATAACCAAACTCAAACATCCTTCGAGACCTATCTCTATAGATCTTGAATCCAAAATGTACTCATCTTCTTCTTCAAGGTTTTTCATACAAAATGCATTACCCACCACTTGACTCTTCATGCAATGAATAATTTGCTCTTTATACTAGACCAAGAAGACCTCATAGCTCCCACTAAACATCTTGTACACACAAGACCTTTTCTTCATTTTACGAGAACATCAAACGATTTGATTAACTCACAAAATTAAGAATATTAACTCCCAGATGCTAACTTCAATCCATTAATGCTTTTATGCATCCCTATGATTATTTGTTTTCAAAACCATTATGATTGTATCGTATACAAATCTTCTTTCATGAACAATTTCAAGAAAGTGTTTTGAAATCCATCTACCAAATCTTATAAGGTAGTAATCACTAAAATATCTTTAATAGATCTTTGCAACATGACTAATGTAAAGTTTTCGTCATAGTCATAGTCATACTATGAATTAGTTGAATCCTTTAAATAGTCTTTGCTTACTTAGAAAACATTTTTCTTTCTTGTCTGTTTTTCTTATAATGGGTCTCACCCAATTAGGCAAATTATTCAAGTGTCATACACTTGCTTAGAGATTTAGAATCTATTTCAGATTTCCTGGTTTTTAAACCACTTGGAGTTATAACTTGTCAAATCATCTTTGTTACTTGCATAATCATCATGTTCCAAAATAAATATTTTAGAACTCTTAGTCAATATGAAATCATATTTCTTTGGCTAAGTTTTACATATGCTAGTCATCATTGTGGGTTTTTATGCAACAATTGAAACTCATACAATAACTTTGTTTAGTTTTCACTAAGAAACGACAATTGAGGATGTGCACTTGGAATGTACTACCTTCGACACATGGTTATTATTCCCATTACACTTAATGAGACCATGCGTTGTCACTTGTAACATGAGGTGAATCATGCTCATATTGTTGCTTTTATTCGATTACTTCTCAAATTTGTTCAAGAATTTCGAAATCATTTTTCTTAAACTCTTTCAAGGCTCTCGAACTTTTCAAGATTCTTATACTCCCACTTGCCTTTTTGAGGAGGCACTTTTCAGCATAGGGTGAACCAACCATGGTTTGAACCATGTTTGTTTGTTGCTTTTCTCGAACTCTGTCAAGATTTACACTACTCCCACTTGACCTTTTGGAACAATTTCCATAAGGGCACCTACTTGAGCAACAAACATTTTGTGCTAAGTATGATTTGTGTAGTAGTACCCCGTGCTCTGTGTAGGAATTGATCGTGCATTAAACGCTTTAATACAATATTTATTCCTTGCTTTGTAGAAAGACTTTATGAGAACTCTTCTTATCCATATCATATATGGGGTCTTTGCTACACTTGATTTGACATATATAGTTTGTTTAGTTTTGTAGCTTATCTTAAAAGTATATCCCTTGAACAATGGTTGGAAGATAGGTAATTTTCATCCATTATCAAAATATATATTATATATATTGATAGCTCCCTTCATAAACACTTCACAAGGTTTTCTTTCGGAGTTTGTTGTAAAACGATTTCACAACTCTTGGATGTTCATCAAGGTCTTGGCTTAAATTCTCATTATTACGATCATATCACAATACTTTGGATGTGTTGCCAAGTATATGTCTTGACTTAAATTTTCACAATTACAATCATATTGTAATGTAATTATTATCTTGTCAAGTTGATACTGAACTTCATACTTCATTTTGAACTTTTTTAAAATTTTCACTCTTATGCTTCAACTAAGCACAAGTAGTGATTGTATCACAAATGAAGTTTCATTGTTCGTCTCTAGCCTTCGAACCTTTGGTTTTCTTACATCGATATGTATTCGACCTTGAGTTCTCATCATCATTTCTCTAAATGGTGACTTTGTCAATAATTTCAAATTAGAATGATATTTACATATATCAATGGATTCATAATCCAATGATATTGAAAGTCCATCCCTTTGGATCTTCCGCATGCAATGTTCATTTTCATTCGAATTTTTGACATTTTAGAGACAATTTATATATATAGAAATGGTTTAATTATTTCTATCATATAGAACTTTGAACCTATTTAGCAATATCAAAACACATTATAACTCTGAAGCATAGAATGACATTTATTCCACGTTTTTGAATCTTCGATGCATAGTCATTACAAACATTGAATGGTGTTTTGATAATGGCAAGAGAGGATAACATTTATTTAATTCTAGCCAATAACAAGGTAAGGTGAAATATAGGCTCTACTTGTAAAGTTGCAACTTTTGCTTCCAGACTCGTAGACTCTACTTGTGAAGTAGAAACATTTGCTTCTAAACTTGTAGATTTATTTCTCCTTTAGCCATATTTCTTCATTTAGTTCAACCTCATTCTCAATGAGAGAACTAAACAAGACATCATATGTCCAAGAAGTATCAATGTGCTAAATCAATTTCTATAATATACTTCTTAAATTGGAACATTTCCATTCTTTTACCTTCCAATTATATGAGGTAGTTTCTAATCAATTGGAATTGGTCCATTTAATTTGAAACATTTGTTATTCATAACAACTTTTAGCATGTAAGTAGTTCTAGGTTTGAGAAGTAGCAACTTGTTTGCATTTCTTGGCCTATAACTTCTTAATGCAATCCTCATATATTCCTAAACCTTTCCCATACGACCCATTTAGAACACTTCTCTTAGGTTCAAAATGATGCTTTGCGTAAGTACTTTAAGCACTTTTCATGATTTTGCTAAGTCTATTCAATCATCATTCATATTAGAGTTTAATCAACTATTTAACTCTTACATAAAATGGATGAAGAATAGCGTCATTTGATCAACTTTTGATCATAGAAATTTCCAATCACTTTCTTATATTCAATCATATTGAAGATATGAGATTTTATTGGACTTTTACACTTGTCTGTTAGAGGTTTTATACCTCCCATCTCATTATATCCCTTGAAACACTTTTCAAAATGAAGATGTGTTGGCATTTTACTCAAACATTTTGAATAAAACCATTCTAGACATGTGACATGGATTTCTAAAACTTGCCTTTTAGAACCATCTTAACAAAATTGGAATATAGGTTTATGGATTATCTTTTAACCTTTTGAGAACGTTTCTCAACTTTATTTTCAATAGAGGAGATTATATATAATAATAAAATTAGAACGACATGTTACTTGTAAGTAAACGCAAAATTCAATTATGTTTAATAAAAATTTAAAGTGCCATAAGCGAATTACATTGGCAACTTTAAAGCATTTATTCAATTTTAATTGATCCCTATTGAATAAAATGATTCCAAGATCCTTTATTTGTGCAATAATTGACCGGACTGATGCCCTACCATCAAGTATTGTGATTTGGGTATTTTTACCCGGCCAGGTGGCCCAATTAGAAAATGCCACGTGTCCTCAGTAAAGGTGCCATTTGGACCTATGAGATGATGACACGTGGAGGGCAGAAATTCCTCTGCCCTAAACAGAGTGATGATCCAGCATGGACCAATCGGAAGGCGACGCGTGTCATCCTAAAAGTTGCCCAAAGGCCTTTTGGGCTCAGTGACACGTGTCACTCAGGCATTGCCTCTGGAATGGCGGCCTTCAAGGGCCCAAACCTTGAGGCGCCGTTTTGCGGCGTGACCTAATCCCTAGGTCACCAGATCCTAGGGAGGGCACACTATCCAAAAGGACCCTATAAATAGGGACATTCTCGCATTTATGACAAGATAGGAATATACACGTAATACGAGACAATACGTCACTTACTACAGAGCTGTCATTTTCAAAGAACAGACAGCACTTTACCTAAGCTTGAAATCCGAGCAGATAACTTTACTTACGCACGTTTTATTACCGGACGCTTACTAACTTAATCTTCGGAGGCAGACCACCGACCATCCGGCGGTCCGTTTGCTTTGCAGGTACAGGCGTCCTTTGCTGAATCCAGTCTCAGTGTTGTAACTCTCCCAAGGGACAAAAACCCCTGAAACATTTGGCGCCGTCTGTGGGGAGAGTACCTCTGAAATGTCTTCACAAGTCCCTGTACCAAATTCAGAGGCCGATCGGCCTCCAGAAGACATACTGGTCCAGATGGACCATGACTCGGGTGACGACGCTGATGTCGAAACCTATGTGGACCCAAACGGATCTCTCATCTCTAGACGCATCCGTAGTAAGGAAAAGCGGGAGCGTCTCGCTGATCAGGCACGACCAAGCAAAACTGTTGGTTAGCCTAAGAAGATCTCGGGGCGGCCGGGCGATCCTTCCCAGGCGGCAGGATCAACTCCCATCACTCGAGATGAACTCATGAGACTCCTGAGCAGTCTCAGGGGTGAAATTAAACAACTCGCCTCCAAGAAGTCGCCTACTCCTAGAAAGGAGCAGTCGGCCAAGAAGCCAGCCTCAGTTGGCAAGCAGAAGTCGGTCAGGGACTGACAGCCGACTCCTCACCCTGAGAAGACTCGGCCCCAATTTGACCTTACCAGGCTCCGTTTCCTAGAAACTAGCACAAGAAAAGCCATCCGACACATACAGCCGGATGGTAGCAAGAAAACATTCTCTGATGCTCGGCAATACATTAAGCAGAAGAAGACCCAGCTATCGGAGTCGGCCTCAACGTCGACTTATCATGATAGCTTTCGGAATACCTCTGCGAGATTTCCCAGTCTGTACATGAGACCCCAGCGAGCAGCCCACGGGTTCAGTCTGGTCCTCATATGATCCAGTCGGCCCAGTACATGGCACAACCATTGTACCAGGCGCCGGTTTTACCTTACATGCAGCCTGCCCTCTTTGGAGGACAGGCGGCATACGGCTATCAACCGACGGACTGGCAGCTTAGGCTGCAACAACTTGGAGATCAACCCTCTGCTTTCTCCAGGGAAATAACTGAAGCCGTACAGCCGGCTAAAGTAAAAAATATTCTGGTTGGAGCCTATGACGGGACCTCCAACCCAGAAGACCACCTGCTAGCATACACCCACCTCATGTATCTACAGGGGTTTGATGATGCCGCATGGTGTCGTTGCTTTCCAGCCACCCTGAAGGGCATATCCCAACAGTGGTTTGGCAATCTGTCGGCTGGTTTCATAAACAGCTTCAAGACGCTTGCGTTCTTGTTTGCCTCAAACTTCTCTATGAACATCCCTGCCAAAAAGACAATCCTTGACTTGGGCAATGTACAGCAGGGAGATAGAGAAGGCTTGCGTTCCTATGTCAGACGATTCAATCTGGTACGAATCCAGATTCATGGGCTGTCTGATGAGGTCGCTTTCAGAGACTTCTTTAAGGGTCTGAAGGACGGGTCTACTTTTAAGTACGAACTCGTACGCAAACAAATCTTTACTCTGCAAGAAGCCTTGCGGGAGGCGGAAGCCTATATACAGGCGACCAAACTCTGCTCCTCAAATAAGCAGTCAGACCATAAAAAGCCCGACCGACAGAAAGAGAGTCGGCCTGCTCAGCCGGCTCCTAAACCAGAAGAGAGCAAAAAGAAAAAAACAAGTTTGGGCTATTGATAACTCTGATCAACCGGCCCAGAAGAAGAAAAAAGAGTGGAAACCGTACGTCCCAAGGTACGAATTCCACAAGGACTGCTGCTCCATTCTCTTGGAAATTAAGGATCGGCTGACTCTTGAGAAGCCGACTCCTATGAAAGGTTCCGCTGAAAATCGGAACAAGAACAAGCATTGCCATTTCCATGAGGATGTTGTCCATGACACGAATGACTGCTTCAGTCTCAAGCGGGAGCTCGACTGTCTGGCCGACAAAGGACAGCTTAAGTCCTATGTGAAGTCCAAAGTGACTTCAAAGGCAAACCCAGGGCAGTCCAAGAAAAAGACTCCCCAGCCTGCTGTGAGTGCCGAAACTGATGAAGATCCGGTGTACACCATAGCAGGCGGTTTTGCTGGTGGTGGCCCGACCATTCGGGGCACCAAGGACCATCTGAGGAAGATGGTCAACTCTGTTGATGAAGGAGAGGCGGCAGGAACATCCGCCTTCCCTAAAGTCGTCATCACCGAGCAGGACAGAGGTAAAGTCCGCCGGCCGCATGATGACCCTGTGGTCATTGAATGCAAGGTGGCCAACCAGCTGGTTGGTCGAATCTTGATTGACACAGGAAGCTCCTCTGACCTCATCAGCATCAAATGCTTGTCCAATCTCAAGTACAAGCCGGACAGCATGATGGAGGTCTCCCACACCCTTGGGGTTTGGGGGAGGACTTGTGCACCCAGTCGGACGCATTGACTTACCAGTCCGACTGGGAAGCAGAGGAGACGGTCGGCACATGACCATCCGTTTCCTTGTAGTTGAAGAGCTCACACCTTACAACATCATCTTCGGCCGACCCACTCTTAATGAGTGCAAGGCCGTCATCATCCCTGCTCTCATGCTACTCAAGTATGAGAAGGATGATGGAACAGTCGGTTCCCTCAATGGGGACCAAAAGACGGCTCAAGAATGTTATCTCTCGGACGTTAAGCCCGCTGCCGTAGCATCCGGCCGGGGCAAGCAAACGATCGACCTCGATAATGTCGAGGAAGAACAGTCGGCCCCACTAGCCGGAAAGAAAAGAAAGACTGATCAGCTGGTGGCGGTCAAAAAAGAAAAGCAATAGCAATCACTGACTGGGGAACGGTCGGATGATCTCCGTCCCCATCCTGTTGGCGAACACATTGATATCCCTCTGGACGACAGTCGCCCAGAGCGGACGGTTAAGGTGGGGACGGTTGCGTTTACGAAGCTGGGTGAAAGCCTTCACCAGCTGCTGAGAGAATTCAAAGAAATATTTGCCTTTGAAGTGGAGGAGATGCCAGACATCAGTCCGGATCTTGCTGTCCACAAACTCACCGTGGATCCCAAAAAGAAGCCCATCCGGCAAAAGAAAAGAAACCATGGCGAGGAAAGAAGTCAGGCGGCAGCCGCCGAAGTTAAAAAGCTGCTGGACGCCAAGTTCATTCGGCCATGAAATTTCCCTGAATGGGTAGCTAACGTTGTGTTAGTAAAGAAGCCGAATGGAACTTGGCGGATGTGTGTTGACTACACAGACCTCAACAAGGCATGTCCAAAGGATAGTTATCTATTGCCTAAGATCGACAACCTAGTCGATTCAACAGCCGGACATGCCCTGATGAGTTTTATGGACGCCTATTCAGGTTTCCATCAGATCCCCCTGTGGAAAAAAAATCAAGAAAAGACGGCATTCGTCACTAATCAAGGGTTGTTTTGTTATACAGTGATGCCGTTTGGTTTGAAGAATGCGCCTGCTACTTTCCAACGAATGATTAATACGGTCTTCATTAATCAAATAGAAAGGAATGTAGAGGCGTACATTGATGACATGATAGTCAAATCCAAACAACAGGCGGATCACCTTGCTGATCTCCGAGAAACATTCGCTACACTCAGGCGGCACAAGGTCATGCTAAAACCAAAAAAGTGTGTCTTTGGCATTGAGTCTGGGAAGTTTCTCGGATTTTTTATTGACCAAAGGGGAATAGAGGCCAACCCTGAGAAAATACAGGCGGTAATCGACATGGAGTCGCCCCGTACTGTGAAGGAAGTGCAAAAGCTAACAGGTTGTCTGGCGACCTTGGGGAGATTGCTCAGTCGGTCAGGCGACAAGTGTCTCTACTTCTTCCAGGCAATCAAAAAGAAGACCAACTTTGAATGGGGGGATGATGCAGAGGCGGCCTTTCAAAAGCTGAAAACTCATTTGCACTCTTTGCCAAGGCTTGTCAGCCCTTTACCCAAAGAGAAGCTCTTCATGTACTTAGCCGTCTCTGAGCTGAAAGAGACGGCATCCAGCTCCCGGTGTATTTCATTAGCCATGTTCTGAGGAACGCGGAGCTGAGAAATTCGGCCTTGCCCTTTACATGGCCATCAAGAAGCTAAAACCCTACTTCTTGGCGCATGCGGTAGAGGTCTGTACTGACCAACCGATCAAGCGGCCACTCACAACCTTGGAGTCTTCTGGACGAATGCTTAAATGGGAAATTGAAATGCAAGGTTTAGAGATCACTTACGAACCTAGGAAGGCAATAAAGGGGCAAGCATTCGCCGACTTTATTGTCGAAATGACAAGGCCGGTTGTACCGGATAATACTGACCAGGTTTGGAAAGTGTATGTGGATGGGAGCTCCATTGTGAACGGATGTGGTGCAGGGATTATCTGTCAATCTCCTGAAGGAGATAAGTACGAATATGCACTACGGTTCAAGTTCCAGGTCTCTAACAATGAGGCCGAGTATGAGGCCTTGCTGGCCGGGATTCGATACTGCAAGGCGGCAGGGGAAAAAAAGATTGACGCCTGCTCTAACTCTCAACTAGTCATACTCCAGGTCAATGGAACGTACGAGGCCACTCATCCGGCCATGATAAAATACTTGCAAGCGGTAAAGAGTGAAGTTGGGACACTTGAGGAGTTCCATCTAACTCAGGTGCCCAGATCTTCAAATAATCAGGCGGATGCTCTGTCAAAGCTAGCATCATCCGCCTCCTGTGAAACGCCTCGGTCGGTCTTCTAGGAGGTCATGGAAAAGAGAAGTATATCTAATGAAGACCCCATTGGAATTCTCGACCGGAGCTCTACCTGGATGGACATCATCCGGGCTTATCTTGCAGACGACAAGCTCCCTGATTCACCCCAGGAGGCGGCTGTTCTGAAGAAGAAAGCGGCAAACTTCGAGCTGAGACAAGGAGAACTCTTTAAAACGGGTTTCTTAAAACCCTTGTTGAAGTGTGTTACCCCTGAGAAAGGTAAAGAGGTCCTCGAAGATTTGCATGCGGGGTTCTGCGCCTCCCATATAGGTGGCAGGTCTCTGGCTGCCAAGGCCAGGCGACTCTATTTTAGGCCAACTCTGGAGTCGGATGCTATGGAAATGGTCAAAAAGTGTGACAAGTGTCAAAAGTTTGGCAAGCTCATCCATCGTCCGGCCACAGACCTGACGGCCATCCACAACTCAATACCCTTTGCCAAATGGGGCATGGACATACTTGGGCCTTACACCGCGGCACCAGGCGGCAAGTGCTACATATTGGTAGCTGTGGATTACTTTACCAAGTGGGTAGAGGCGGAGGCGGTCAAAAACATTAAGACAAAGGATGTTATTTCCTTCATCTGGAGGAATATTATCACTCGCTTCGGGGTGCCCATGTCTATGGTTTTTGACAATGGTCCTCAATTTGAAATGCCTCAACTCAAGACTTGGCTGGGAGAACAAGGGGTCTCAAGCTTCTTTGCGTCAGTCGGCCGACCCCAAGCAAACGGCCAGGTTGAAGCCTTCAACAAACTAATCTCAGACGGGATTAAAATGAAAATTGAACGGGCTGGTGGTTTTTGGGCGGATGAATTACCACACGTCCTCTGGTCCATCAGAACGACTGCTAAAGGGGCAACTAGAGAAACCCCGTTCCTCATGGTGTATGGTGCAGAAGCTGTCCTGCCCATTGAACACTATGAGCCGACTCTCCGAGTCATGTTATATGACGAAGAAGCTAAATGGGAGGCCATGCGGCTGGCATTGGACTCACTACCAGAGCGCAGGGGCAATGCTACCTTGCGCCATGAGATTTACCGTCTGAGAATGAGCAGGGAAAGCTAACCCCAAATTGGGAAGGCCCCTACTGAATATATGAGGAAGTAAGAGACGACACCTACCGCCTGGAAGAACCAGACGACAGGAAGCTACCTAGAACTTGGAATGTGGACAACTTGAAAAAGTACTATTTCTAAGTACAAATGTAAATACCTCAAACTTTGTCTTTTAAAACTTTGCTAATGAGAATATGCCTTCATATCCAACTTGTCTTTTTATTATTAGTATCGCCTGTACAAAATACAGGCGGCCAATGTATTTGGGTAACGTCTGTCCCAATAACAGACGCCCCAACCCCTATGAAGGAGCCGACTGCCTTAGAGCAGTCGTTTCTACAAAATTCTTCGAGTATTATGCTAACACTTAATGAGTAACTGCTTAAAAGGCCTAAGGCCAGATAAAATCATTTTGAGGCCAATGACCGTATATTAAACAGATAGAGACCGAATGGTCACAATATTCTCCAACATGAGTATGACCGTCTGCTCCAACATGAGTCAGATAACCGGCGAAGCTCATTCGGGCGAATTCGTCGAGGAGAAGCATCTCCCATTTGGGTGGCACATTGCTCTACAAATACATCAAGCGGCCCTACCGAATGCTAAGGCATCATTCGCAGTCGTTTGGTTTAATCGAAAGTGAAATCTAAAAGGCCAAAAACTTTCTAACTGTTCTAGCACAGTCGGAAAAAGGTCACCATTTCATAATTAGAGGCTATGGAGGCATTAGGCCAGATGCGCCTGTTTTTGCTCTGGGGCAAGACAGGCGGATTATTCTAAAGTGAAATTAAGACTAAATTAAAACTTAGCATCTTATCTCGTCAAGGCCTTGGGCCGGATGCGCCTGTTTTTAGCTCCTGGGGCAAAACAAGCGAGGGATTTTTTTTTAGCAAATTTGCTAAGTCATCTTGTGTTTCATTCGAGCCAATGGCCGAGTGAAAATAATTATTCGCTCGCTCCGGATGGCCGTCTGTCGCGTGGTTTGGGGCAATCTCCATAGAGATTGGTTGACTTAGAAACCATGCATACTCTTCTAGGTATCCATAAGTTCTAAGTCAATCAATCCACTCAACCGAAACCATTCGACATCCGTCCAGGGGCAAGAATATTCGCATGGTATATAGGTTATAATACTTAGCCAAAAAACATACAACAAAAAAAAATAACAATATGAATAAACTCAGCCAAACGGCCGAATGATTCTAGATTAATAGACCCAATCGCCACCAGACGACTGGGTAAGATTGTTTGCTGGCTACGTCAGAGAAAATTGTCAAATTACCCGACCCCTCGGTCGGTAAAGATACATGGATACTCGGCACGCAGGCCGGATGATGAAATGTATGGCCATTCGGCCGCAGAAATAACAACTAAAAATCTTTAAGGGGCAGAGGGATTATTGGCATTGGCAGCCGCATCATCAGCTGCTGGCTGCTCTTCATTTTCATCATCCTCCTCTTCCCCGTCTTCGTCTCCAGAGGAACCTGAAGAGGAGTCGGCCTCATCGCCATCAGCGTCATCCTTGTTCGCTTCCTCTTCAGCCTGGCTAAGGAGTTCAGCATTGAAATCCTCGCTTGCTTGATCAAACTTAGATTTCCAGATGCCAAAATTAGCACCCGGCTGTACCGCCTCCCATGTCGTCCGCATGATGGTATCGTAGTATTCCATCATTTGTTTGACAAGGGCCTGCTTCTCCTCCTTAGCCCGGGACTGGAAATTGGCCTTCAGCTGCTGCTGCTGGTTCGCCAGGCGCCCCTCCAGGCAGCCAACCCGCTCCTTGGCCCTCTCGGCCTCTTTCTTGGCCTCTTGAAGAGGCTCAATGTAGACACCCATTTGTGTCTCCCCAAAACCAAACCCACTGATGAGTACCTTTCACGTCGAATCATAATCGAATGAAGCGAAAGTGTGGAAAGGTTTAGTGTTGCGGATAGTTTTATTTCTTTTCTCTTCTCTTTGTTTTTGAAAACTTTATTTTAAGAAAACAGCCAATCCAGTTTGGTTGGTCCATGATATGGGTCCAATAGTAGTGTAGTTGGATGGGGCTTGCAAATACCTTTCCAACGATATATTATAAGCCCAATTCCGATGAATATTGAGGAAGTTATGGCCAGTTTACTAAACTGGGTCCGGTTTGAGCTTTATGTACGACCCAATGATCTTGGGGAGGGCCCAATATGATTTATTATTCCTAATGCAATTAGGAATGGTTTTAGTCTTCTAGATTCTTCTAGAAGGTTCTTTTCATTCCTAATTCAATTAGCATTGATAAGTTGACTTTGTTGACTTTTCAGAGTTTTAATCAAAATCAAATAGCATTTTCGAAGAAATTATATTATTTTATTCTCCAGTACGGTAAGCTTATCGGATTTTCGAAAACGCGTTAAAATCAAGCTTGGCGTCTAACCCCAGGCCTTGGCGCCTGGCGCTAAGGCTGGTGCCTGGCGCCAGCTAGCCAGGGTTGGCGCCAGCTCTGTTTCCTGAGCGTCAGACTCTGTTTTGTTAATTTATCTTTTTTGGCTGATTTTCTCTATAAATATCGTATTAAAAACTCCGTTTTCATTCATCATTCATCATCTACATCTATCATTCACCGATTTTCACCAATTCTCCTCATTCGCAAGTTTTCATCTACAATTATTAATTCTTTAGCATTCTTTTAATCTCTTTCTCTAAACTTGGTTTTCTCATACAAAATTCCGCATTCGCAAGATCTAGATACACCTAGCCATATTCGAAGTTGCATTCGCCCTAGACGTGAAAGATTTAATTTCTGAGGGTTTGGTCCCAAATCTCTCTTTCAATTATTTAATTTAATTGTTTTGATTATTATTTTCCTTGAAGTTACTAACGTGTGTATTTTGTTATTAGAAAGAGGTATAAGGCATCAAAGTAAGTGCTTTAATGGTTTTAATTGATATTATGATGTAGAAATCATGTTTATATTGTTATTATGATATTCCTAGTATCATGTCTAGGGTAATTTTAATATTAAATATGATTGTTACGATGCTTCCTATGTTCTTCCTAATATTTATGATTGTTAGTATCATGTTAGGGTTAAAGATTTGATTTTTATTGCTTAGTCACATGCTAGGGTTTGTTATTAATCTTGTTAGTATCATGCCTAGGATCTTGCTATTTTTATTATGCTTTAATATTAACATGAACATGATTATGATTATAATTGTTATAATTTATGATGATTATGAATATTATTATTATTATTATTATTTTGATGATGATTATTTTATTTATGATTATTATTATTATTATTATATTTATTATTTATTATGTTGCTTGATTATTTATTGTTATTGCTTGATCACGCCTTTTATTGCATATTTAAAGGGAATTTGATACTTGTAATCACGCTTAATAAGATAATTAATAATCTTGTTAGGGTTAATTTGATTATAATTCAAGTGGTCGCCAATAATAGTTTTATGTGTGCATTATATTCAACCAACATAGATAAACAGGTTCAGGGTTAACCCTATTGATTGCATGTTAATCAGAAAGCGTACATGAATACGATCAGAATAAAGTAGAGGCCTATTATTAGGGCAGATTTAATCTCTTTTAGGTTGGATTTGTACCTTCATCCCCGAACCCTTATTTGGTTCATGACCTTATGGAGTTGACGATCTCTTGGATCGTTAAGGGGTGTAACCTTCACCTCGTGAACGGTTTACAAGTTCCTAAAACTTGTTGGCGACTCTTTTGCTCTATCTTCTTCCCTTTTGGACGCCATCGTACTTTAGTGTATGATCACAGTGGGGTTCAAGCTAGTGGGATTAAAGCTTGAAATTATTCCCTACAGTTTTTTGGCGACTCCACTGGGGAGGATTTCTATTTTAATTCCTGAATTTGTTTCGACAATGATTTAGAATGAGTGGATGAGACTCGAAAAGTTCTAAGTATTTCATGTGCGTAATTTTGATTAACATTATCGTCATATGCATAAAAAGGATCTCATTGGAAAGACCATCCGTAATGAGTCAAAAACATAGGATTTTACACGTAGGAAATTTGAGGAATGTCTTTCACAACTAGGATTGAAATAACACCACGCGAAACTGGAAGATTTTATCGAGCACAGAAAGCTGCCGAGGCATGTGGGAAGTAGCGTCAGGGGCCAGAGCTTGGCGCCACACTTTCAGCCGTAGCGCCAGACGCCAGTATTGGCGCCAGGCGCTACAGTTCAAAGTTGGCGCCAGTCTCTGATTGCCGGCGCCAATTTCCCCCAATACCGAGCCAGAAATATGCGTTCTAATTTCGACTGGTTTTTCGTATTGTTTGCTCGATCCTACTTCCTGATTGAACTTTTTCTCACTTTTCTGAAACCCATATGTGTTCTACATATGGACATAACCCTCTGGGAATTCATGCTCCATCTACCCGATTGAACGCTCCGTGCAACAAAGGGTACATCCGAGATGTTGAATTCACCAAACCATGGAAGCGAGTTTTTTCTAAAAACTCGCGGTGTCCCATCCACTCGCGCCAACCCTTCACGGTTAGGCTTCCGCGCGGTGCATCTGGACAATTAACCATGGACCCTCTTTGACTAAACCATATCCCGAACTTTAGAGAACTAGAGCCATGGTTAGTTGCGAACGCATTGCATCATATTGTGCCTACTTGACTAATTGTGCATTATTTGTTGTGCATATATATTCTATGTTTCTCTTAACCGTTTGTTGATTTGTGTTGAGATTAAATAAATTAATGACTTAAAGAACTTTGCCTAATTAATTAATTAATTAATTTGAGTCAATAAAGTCTAATGCTTCAATCGGAATTTACCTAGTATGACTTTAGGCCTACTCCAGTTGACTAATAATACCGAAAACAGTCCCAGACCGAAGCTCCACTATTGGCGCCAAGGTCTGAGCTGTAGCGACACACTATGGTGTGTAGTGCCTGACGAAAGCTATGTTGTCTGGCGCCAACCTCCACAGTGTGACACCAGTCCTGTCGCTTGGCCGACAGTTCAGATTATTTGTCAAGTCATCACCTAAGGTCTAATTAATCAGTTTCCTGTTTAATTCGGTTAATTTTGCTGACAATAATGTTTAATTGAATCAATGATCGAGTTTAGGCACTAAGTCCCATTGTCTTACGCAAGAGTCCAAGCATGTCACTTACATTCAACGCACACACCAATACACATACTTTGACCATGATTAAGAGAGTCTTGTGTGCGCGTTTTTCCGTCATTTTTTGTAGGGGGGTAAGTCGGATATTAATCCTCCAACATAAAAATAATAATACTTAGTTCCCTAAAAATATGTACGTTATTTTTGCCAAAAATATGCACCCTTTTTTCTTTTTTCCTCTTTTTCCCTTAAAATAAACCATAAAGTCAAGTTGATTCGAGTCAAGTAATTAAAACGCAAAATGGTTTAATTTACAGCGCGTGTTCAAGAAAAGAAGGACGATTAATCAAAGATAACCTCTTTGTACAAGTCCAACTTTTCGACAAACCTATAGCTCGCAAGAGGAAAGCAAGAGTTGTAATGGAAACTGAAGAAGAAGTCAATGATCTTAAGAACCAACTGGCTACTGTGACTGAGACACTGAAGCTTCTCGCACTTAGGATCGACGATCCCGTGAAGCAACAACAAATGGACCTCATGCAAGAGAGTTTAAGTAAGTTGTCCAGTGACTACAAGTTTCAAGAGCTTACATCACAAGGGGTATCGGTGGACAAAGATCTTCTTCCGCAGAAGTTCAACGCCAACGACATCCCAAAATTCAGAGCAATTGACGACCCTTACTTCCATTTAAGAGAATTTGAAACAATAATGAGTATCAAGGGTATTGATAAGAAGGTCTTCCCTTCTCTTTTCTCACTATCTCTCGAGACCGTTTTCCAACAATGGTTCTTTTCTCTCGAGAAAGAAAAGACCTCTACCTGGGAGTCTATAGCAAACGCTTTCGTCGATAGGTACAAGTGCAACATTCAAGTCGAGACTGACCATAGAGAACTTGAAATCCTCAAACAGAAAGAGAATGAAGGCTTTACTTCTTTCTTTAACAAGTGGAGAGAAACCTCAGCTAAAATGATTGAGGTGCCAAGCGAAAAAGAGTTTGTGAGACTGTTTATCAAGAATCTCCAAGAAAAATATTCCAAGCATCTTAAATATCAAAATAACCTCCATACCTTTAAGGCTGTTTATGACATTGGGATCAATATTGAAGATGACTTGGCTAAGTCAAAAGCTGCCAACAATAACTCCAACAGTGGCTAGAAAGGAAAGAAGAACGACAATCCTTCTTCTTCCAAAACCGCCCATTCAAATAATGTTAGCACCTTTAATTTAGGAGAAGTTCTCGCCATGAACAACCAAGTACAGAAGAAACCATTTAGGAGGAACTTCACTCCTATTGGCATGAGTTATGACACCGCATTTGATCGATTAAATGCAAAAGGTCTTATAACTCCCATTGGACCATTTGGGGACCCACCAGTTGAGAAGAGGTCGGTTAACTGGAACCCCAATGCACACTGCAAGTATCACCAAGGTATGGGCCATTCTACTGAAAGCTGTTGGAAGCTATCCAAGACCTAATCGACAATAACAAACTGCCGTTGCCCCTTGCCAGTAAGAAGCCAAGCATCGACAATGCACCTCTAGCTCATACTCTGGTATCTCCGATGAAGAAAACGAGGTTGACCCCTGTCGAAGAAGTCAATGTCATAGAAAAATAAGAGGAGATCTTTTTCGATGTCGAAGATAGCCTTCCAGAACCGGCAAATAAGGAAGACATACAATTGCTCACACTGTCTATGAAGGAGGCATCGCAACTACTACGTGAAGCTCTCACAGTTATGAACGAACTCCATAAGAAATATGATGAGCTTCCACTTCTAAAAGAAGAACCTAAAAGGGAATTCACACCAGTGAGGACGACTTATGAGGCAAAATACTTTCCCTTACAAGTCACTGAAAAACCCAAGAAGAACGATAGAACCTACACTCCAATTGGGATCCCATATGCGCAAATGTTCTATATGCTCTCCGAGAATGGCGAGGCCAAACCTCTCGAACCGAGACCATTTGAGTCATTAAAAAGGACAGATAGGTATTACTGTCAGTACCATCAATCAGGGGGGCACACTATAGAAAACTGTTTCAAATTCAAGGATTTGGTACAGAAAATGATTTATGAAAAGAAAATAGTCCAAACCCAACAAGAAGAGGATATAACCATCAATGGAGTTTGGGATAGTGATGAAGAAGATGTCTACCTAAAGGATATAGTAGGAACTTAACCTTCTGTATCATACACCACAGATGACATTTGGGCTGAAGAAGATTCATCAATAGATGTCCTCACAAGATCTGGGAGAATGCAACCTCCCGTTTCAACGCAACCTATTCCCACCGTACAACAAGTTCCCATACCTATCATCGAAGACAATGATATTGTTAAACAGTTTAAGTAGACAAGAGTTGATATGAATGTGTGGAAGCTCCTGGCAACATCTTGAGAGCATAGGTTGGCTGTAATGAATGCCTTGGATAAAATCGGGATAGATTCTGACACTACTCCTGAGGGACTAGCCAACTTCCTCACAAGTGACCTCCCTAGTCCGATTAATTTAATCACCTTCTCTGACAAAGATTTACCCCCAGAAGGTGACAGACATTACAAGGCATTAAACCTCACGGTAGTCTGCAAAAGGATGAACGTTCCCATAACTCTTGTACACAATGGATCGGCTATCAATGTCTGTCCACTTAGAACTGCGAGGATGCTCGGCATAAGGGACGAAGATTTAACTCCATCCACGCAAGGAATAAGAGCCTACGATAATACTCGCCATCAAGCTCTTGTTAAAATAACCCTAAATGTGACGGCAGGAGCAATAGAACATGCTACTACTTTTCAAGTAGTAGACATCAAAGCCTCATTCAATTTGTTGTTGGGACGCCCTTGGCTTCACGATCTAAAGGCCGTCCCTTCATCTCTCCACAAACAAGTGAAAGCCATAGTTGGAGGAATTCCAATCACTATTGATGCTTTGCCTATGAGAATCAAATCCATAGAGAATCCAATCATCAATGTGGAGCACGATGAAGATGATGAAGACCTATGGGGCTTTAACGAAGAAGTCTCCTTAATCCAAGAGGATGAAAGGACATCTCTTTACCACGACCCCCATATCAACATGATTGTCAACACCATGCTGAAGAAACAAGGACACTTCCCTGGGATGACCCTAGGAAAGAAGAAAGGGATAGCAAAATCGCTGGAGTCACTTGGCCTCCTTAAGCTAGATACTTTCGGACTTGGTTTCGAACCGACTCGGAAAGATCTCAAGCGAGCCCACGACAAGTTGAAAGCATGTAGGGACGCTCGCATTTAAAAGAAAGCAATTCCAATGGATCAGTACCCTCTTATGCTCAATGGTCAATTCATAAAAGAAGGAGAGGACTATCCATGCCACGAATTTCCCGAGCCATTTTTTGTAAACAGCATAAGACAACCGGGATTCGAGATTTTCTTGGATTGCTACTTCACTGATGAAATCCCAACTCCCGTCCATAAGGAGAAAGCACCCCCATGCTTTGACTTTAACGTCATCGGATTACTGTTTGGGCGAGAGAAGAATGAGCCAACTTATGAAGAAGATAACTCCTCGCTCATTCAAATGGTCCTACAAAGTGAAAGCTTCGACCCCTCGAAGCTAATTAATCCAGCCGAAGGATCACTACAAGGGTGGCGCAAGACTATCAAAGTGACTACTCCAAGCAGAAGGAAGATATCAATCACGACAGGGCAAGGACCAATGTTCAAAGAGCCGTCTGAGTCAGAGTCTGAGTCAGAGTCTTCCCCTTTAGCGTCTTCTAAGTCTTTAGTAGTAACACCTCCCCCTCCTATCTCTTCTCCTAGGATAGTTAGTGATCCAGTCCCTGAGGACATATCACTCTTTGATGTAATGATATAAGAGTATAATAATATTTCTCATTCTCCTTACTTCTTGTGTTCTTCTCTAACCCAAGATGACGAGCATTGCTTAGCTAATGATGAAAAAGACAAAGAAATTATTAAAGCAATGGAAACACTCGAAAAGAAAACACCGGTAATTGAAGAAACTAAAACAGTTGACATCTCGAATGATTCAACACATAAAAGAGAAGTTAAAATCGGACTAACATTGAATAAACAAGAAAGAACCGATTTAATTAACTTACTTACAGAATTTATCGATGTATTTTCTTGGTCATATGAAGATATCCAGGCATTAATAGAGAAATAGCTCAACACACTATACCACTAATTCCAGGAATGAAACTTGTAAAGCAAAAGTTGCGTCGAATGAAACCCGATGTAGCACTTAAAATAAAAGAAGAAGTTCAAAAACAAATAACTGCAGGTTTCATCAAGGTATCCAAATACCCCGAATGGGTCGCCAACGTCGTCCCAGTTCCAAAGAAAGACGAAAGGGTAAGGATGTGTGTCGACTATCGAGATCTAGATAAGGCAAGTCCAAAGGACGACTTCCCTTTGCCACACATCGATATTCTGGTAGACAACACGGCAAATCACGCGCTTCTCTCATTCATGGATGGATACGCAGGGTACAATCAGATTCTCATGGTAGAAGAAGACATGGAGAAAACAACCTTTATAACACCATGGGGCACTTACTGCTACACGGTAATGCCATTCGGGTTGAAAAACGCGGGTGCTACTTACCAACGTGCAGCAACTGCCTTACTTCATGACATGATGCACAAAGAAGTTGAGCTATATGTCGACGACATGATTGTGAAATCAAAGGACTGTCCAGGCCATCAAGTAGCCTTAAGGAAATTTTTCGAAAGGCTAAGAAAATATAACATGAGGTTGAATCCATCGAAATGTGCTTTTGGAGTCACCTCAGGTAAGCTCTTGGGATACGTCATAAACTCTAGAGGAATAGAGGTAGATCCAACCAAGATTAAAGCAATCATGTCAATGCCACCGCCCAAGACTGAGAAACAGATTCGAGGATTTATTGGCCGGTTGCAATACATAAGTAGGTTCATATCAAAACTGACAACGATATGTTAACCAATCTTCAAGAAGCTCAAGAAGAATGTACCAGTAATATGGGATGAAGAGTGTCAAAAAGCCTTTGAAAAGATCAAAGCCTATCTCGCAAATCCTCCTGTATTAGCGCCAGCACTTCCCGGAATACCTCTTAGGTTATATTTGACGGTTACCAAAGAGACAATGGGAGCCATGCTAGCACAAGAGGTAGAAGGCAAAGAGAATGCAATCTATTACCTAAGTAAAAAGATGCTCGAATACGAAACATGCTATACACCGCTCGAGAAATTGTGCCTCGCCTTGGTATGGGCCACAACTAAGTTAAGACATTACATGTTGGTGCATACCGTTTTCGTAGTCTCCCGATTGGATCCACTCAAGTATCTGTTCGAGAAATCTACACTCAATGGATGTATTTCAAGATGGATAGTCAATCTAGCCCAGTTTGATGTACGGTTTATGCCACAAAAAGCTATTAAAGGATCCGTGGTGTCAGACTTTCTAGCAGACTTTCCAATAGAAGACTCGACGCCAATACAAGACAATGAATTTCCAGATGAAGACTTAATGGTCACTGAATATGATACTTGGACCTTATATTTCGACGAAGCCTCAAACCAAAAGGGATGTGGCGTCGGAGTGCTACTAGTATCACCTAAAGAAGAGCACGTTCCAATCTCAATAAAGCTTGATTTCGACGTTACCAACAACGCTGCTGAATATGAAGCATGCGTGGTAGGCCTTGAAACAGCCTTGGCATTGGGAGTAAAGAAGTTAAGGATATTCGGAGACTCTTCTTTGATCATCTATCAGATATCTAAAATGTGGAAAGTAAGGAGCGAAAGCCTAGCCCCTTACCAAACCTATCTGGAAACTCTTACCGATCAGTTAGAGAAGGTAGAATACACATATCTACCTAGAGAAGAAAACCAATTTGCTGATGCCTTGGCAAGATTAGCCTCAATGGTTAGGATTCCCACGGAAATCGAGCAAACCAGCATATATCCAGGCTATAGAAGACGACGAATTAGTCCAAGGCGAAGAAGAAGAACCATGGTACACAGACATACTCAACTATGTCACTAATGGAGAATACCCCCCTCATGCTGACAAAAGAGAAAAGCGAGCATTGAGACTTTTGGCTTCTCAATATGTACTCATAGACAACGAGCTACATAAAAGGGTACCTAAAGGTCGAGCCCTCCTATGTGTAGGAAAAGTGGATGCATAAAGAGTAATGAGAATAGTTCACGAAGGACTCTGTGGCACTCATGTAAATGGAAAAATGTTAGTCCAGAAAATAATGCGAGAAGGATATTATTGGACTACAATGAATAGGGATTGCCATCAATATGTAAAAAGATGCCCTAAGTGCCAAATTTATGCCAATTTACAACATGTCCCTCCATCTTTGCTCTACACCTACACATCGCCATGGCCATCCTCTACATGGGGAATTGACATAATTGGCAAAATAACTCCCCCAGGAATAGGAGGCCACGAATTTATTCTAGTAGCAATCGATTACTTTACGAAGTGGGTTGAAGCGCAATCATACGCTAAACTCACTGCAAAACATGTAGCACTCTTTATCGAAAGAAATATTATTTGTCGATACGGAGTCCCACATGAAATGATAAGTGACAATGGAACTCACTTTCAAGCCGAATGTGAAGAATTGCTACAAAAATATGGCTTCGAACATCATCATTTGTCCCCTTATAGACCTCAAGCAAAGGAGCAGTCGAGGCAGCTAATAAAAATCTAAAGACTATCATCGAGAAAATGACAGAAAATTATAAGGATTGGCCTGACAAGCTTCACTTCGCATTGTGGGGTTATTGCACGTCAATCCGTACATCAACGGGAAATACGCCATTTTCCTTAGTATATGGAATGGATGCCGTACAACCTGTCAAACTAGAAATACCATCTCTACACATTGCGCTAGAGAGTAAACTCGATGAAGTTGAATGGACTAGGGCAAGATATGAAGAATTAATTCTACTCGACGAAAAACGACTAGAAGCTCTACATTACACTCGGTGTTACCAAACTCGTATGGCTAGGCATTATAATAAGAAGGTCAAGACAAGAAATATCAAAGTAGGAGATTTGGTATTAAAAGAACTAAGAAAAAATGTTTTAGACCCAAGGGGAAAATTAAGACCTAACTAGTCTGGCCCCTACATTGTCAAAACAATCCTGTCAGGAGGTGCAGCAAAACTAACTGATATGGACGGCAATGAATTCTCAAACATGACCAATCTTGACCAACTTAAGAAATACTACCCATAATTACTTGAGTAGGATACTCAAGAGAGCTACGTTCGGCCTGATTCCTTAAGAAAGGATACGTAGGCAACCCTTTACGGGTGCGGCCACTTTATTTTTCGACATCTCCGCGTTCCAGAATTTATTAAAAATTCAACAGAAAATCGGCAAATTATTGGCGTCGCAGAACAGAGCCTGGCGCCAACCAGAAGCCATCAGCGCCAGCCGATGGAATTGGCGCCTGGCGCTAGACTTCAATGGCAGGCGCCAAATGCTAATGACTGGCGCAAATTTGGGAATAAAATCTGGGAAAATTTCGGTGTTTTTTCGGAAAATTTTCGACTTCCGTACTCGAAGAATTTCTGCAAAATTAATTTTTTCGATTTTCATTGCTTTAATAAAATGAATTTAAAGTAAACAATTTAATTGAAAGCTAAAATTTCATTAATAAAATAAAATTACATTATTGATGGAATTTAAATAAGGCTGAAATAAATTATTTTTAAATAAAAATAACAATCTAAGTCTAATAAATCTAAAGCTAAGCAATGATTTTAATCTTTCTTTTCCTTTCTAGCTCTTTTCCAATTCTTTTCTGCTTCCTCCTCTTCATCCATTACTTTAGCTAGTAGGCATCCTTTAGAGGACCTACATTCAATTTTGGAGTAGATGGTCTCCCCTTCAGCTAGCACTCCATGCTTCTTTTCCACCCATGCTTTTTTGTCTGTGGTGTTAGCTTTCCTTTTTCCTTTGTCTTTGGTAGTATTTTTCATCCTAGGCATTGTAGGTGTTTTGAATTCAATTCTCGCACCTAAGCGTTCTTTAGCAGGAGTCAACCTGTCACCTAGACGATTCTTCACATCGGTTCTACCCTGATCAATCGAAGATTTCTTCAGCAACCACTTTTTTACATCATTAGGCAAAGAAGGAGGAACCTTTTGGGTAATCACTTCCCATAAAGGTCTAGCGCTCCAGTAAGCATCGAATCTATCTACTTCTTGAGTTACAGGGTACTCATAGGAAGGACAAAGATCCCCGGAAGGAATATTCTGAAGCAAGCCGTATTGTCTTTTCACCCTGCAGGGATAATAATAGGTTACACGAGACAAGTTGGGAAGACGGCAGAAAGGTTGCTTGTTAACATCAACCATCCTTTCTATTTTCCACCATGGGATGACCCACTTGATAGCAAAATCACCTGATTCAAATACTTTTCTCCACCCATGACGCCCAATTTTAGGGATGCGCTTCTTCCTTCTCATGAAGCAATTGGGAGTATATTTTTCAATGTCATCCGAAGGGCTAATTAATCCTAGCCACATCTGTAAAAAAAAGAAAATTTTTTGCAATGCAAATAAATTATTATTACAATACAAAAATATATTTTTTGATTTCTGTAATTAAAAATATTATTTTTCTACCTGTAATAAAATTGGAGAACCGCGAAGAGGCGCTTTTGGGTCCCTTTTCAATTCATCTAGACTAATCATAGTCTCTCCTACTATTAATGGCATTGGATTCCTTCCTGATTCAATCTGTTCTAGTACAGTGGTTATAATTGATTGACCCTCATTATTTCTACCACTACTAAGAAAAAATTGATTAAGCATGCAAAATAAAAACGCCCTTCTTCTATATATATGAAAAGATTCAGAAAGAGGTTTATCAAAATAATAGCGTGCAAATTCTTTCAAATTAACCATATTGCCATCTACTATTTTTGATAAATCCCTTTCCTTCAAATTAAAGAAGCGCTCAAAATCCTTATAGTAGTATGCATCTACTCTAGGGATTACTACGAGGTCTATTGCAGGGAAGCCTAAGATAGCACGAAACTCCTCTGGCAAAGGGCTAATCTCATCATACCCTATTCTGAAACAATGCGTTTCAACAATCCAAAATTCTAAAGCGGTATGCATGAAGTCTAGGTCTAGATCTACCCCTTTGATGCCATAAATTCCCCCCACGTGAAATACATTTAATTCTTTTATGTCTCTAGCATTAAGAGATCGACACCATTCATGAGTGTAGACACCCATTTGTGTCTCCCCAAAACCAAACCCGGTGATGAGTACCTTTCACGTCGAATCATAATCGAATGAAACGAAATGTGGAAAGGTCTAGTGTTGCGGAAAGTTTTATTTCTTTTCTTTTCTCCCTGTTTTGGAAAACTTTATTTTAAGAAAATAGCTAATCTAGTTTGGTTGGTCCATGATATGGGTCCAATAGTGGTGTAGTTGGATAGGGTTTGCAAAGACCTTTCCAACGATATATTATAAGCCCAATTCCGATGAATATTGAGGAAGTTATGGCCAATTTACTAAACTAGGCCCGGTTTGAGTTTTATGTACGGCCCAATGATCTAGGGGAGGGCCTAATATGATTTATCATTCCTAATGTAATTAGGAATGTTTTTGGTCTTCTAGAATATTCTAGAAGGTTCTTTTCATTCCTAATTCAATTAGGACTTTTCAGAGTTTTAATTAAGATCAAATAGCATTTTCGAAGAAATTATATTATTTTATCTTCCAGTACGGTAAATTTATCAGATTTTCGAAAACGCGTTGAAATCCAGTTTGGCGTCCAACCCCAGGCCTTGGCGCCTAGAACCAGGCTTGGCGCCAGACGCTAGCCATTGGCGCCAGACGCTAGCCATTGGCGCCTGGCGCTAGCCACTGGTGCCTGACGCTAGTTAGCCAGGGTTGGCGCCAATCCTGTTTTGTGATCTTCAGACTCTGTTTTGTTAAATTATCTTTTTTGGCTAATTTTCTCTATAAATATCGTATTAAAAACTCCGTTTTGATTTATCTAGAATCATCATTCACGAATTCTCATCAACAATTAGTTTTAATCAACTCTCTTCATTCACAAGTTTTCATTCATCCTTCATCAATTCTCAATAAACATTAATTCTTTAGCATTCAATTCTTTCTTGCTTTTTAATACAAAATTCCGCATTCGCAAGATCTAGAAACACCTAGCCATATTCAAAGTTGCCTTCGCCCTAGACGTGAAAGGTTTTAATTTCTGAGGGTTTGATCCCAAATCTCTCTTTCAATTATTTAATTTAATTGCTTTGATTATTATTTTTCCTTGAAGTTACTAACGCGTGTATTTTGTTATTAGAAAGAGGTACGAAGCATCCAAGTAAGTACTTTAATTGATTTATGATGTAGATATCATGTTTATGTTGTTATTATGATTCCTAGTATCATGTCTAGGTTAATTTTAATATTAAATATGATTGTTATGGTGCCTTTTATTTTCTTCCTAATATTTATTCATGTTAGTATCATGTTAGGGTTAAAGATTTGGTTTTTATCGCTTAGTGACATGCTAGGGTTTGTTATTAATCTTGTTAGTATCATGCCTAGGATCTTGCTATGTTTTAACATGATTACGATTATCATTAATTATGATTGATATTATTATTATTATTAATGATGTTATTTATTATGTTGCTTGATATGTATTATATTTTATATTGTTATTGCTTGATCACTTTTATTGCATGTTTAAAGGGAATTTGGTATTTGCAATCGCGCTTAATAAGATAATTAATAATCTTGTTTAGGGTTAATGTGATTATAATTCAAGTGATCGCCAATAATAGTTTATTTGTGCATTTAATTCAACCAACATAGATTAAACAGGTTTAGGGTTAATCCTATTGATTGTATGTTAGTCAGAAAGCACACATGAATACGATCAGAATAAAGTAGAGGCCTATTATTTGGGCAGGTTCAATCTCTTTTAGGTTGGATTTGTACCTTCATCCCCGAACCCGTATTTGGTTCATGACCTTATGGAGTTGACGATCTCTTGGATCGTTAAGGGGTGTAACCTTCACCTCGTGAACGGTTTACAAGTTCCTTAAAAACTTGTTGGCGACTCTTTTGCTCTATCTTCTTCCCTTTTGGACGCCACCGTACTTTAGTGTATGATCATAGTGGGGTTCAAGCTAGTGGGATTTTAAAGGCTTGAAATTATTACCTACAGTTTTTGGCGACTCCACTGGGGAGGATTTCTATTTTAATTCCTGAATTTGTTTCGGCAATGATTTAGAATGAATGGATGAGGCTCGAAAAGTTCTAAGTATTTCATGTGCGTAATATTGATTTACATTATCGTCATATGCATAAAAAGGTTCTCATTGGAAAGACCATCCGTAATGAGTCAAAAACATAGGATTTTACACGTAGGAAATTTGAGAAATGTATTTCACAACTAGGACTGAAATAACACCGCGCGAAACTGGATGATTTTATTGAGCACAGAAAGCTGCTGAGGCATGTGGGAAGTAGCGTCAGGGGCCAAAGCTTGGCGCCAAACTTTTAGCCGTAGCGCCAGACGCCAGTATTGGCGCCAGGCGCTACAGTTAAAAGTTGGCGCCAGTCTCTGTTTGCTTGCGCCAATTTCCCCCAATACCGAGCAAGAAATATGCGTTCTAATTTCGACTGGTTTTTCGTATTGTTTGCTCGATCCTGCTTCCAGATTGAATTTTTTCTCACTTTTCTGAAACCCATATGTGTTCTACATATGGACATAACCCTCTGGGAATTCATACTCCATCTACCCGATTGAACGCTCCGTGCAACAAAGGGTACGTCCGAGATGTTGAATTCACCAAACCATGGAAGCGAGTTTTTTCTAAAAACTCGCGGTGTCCCATCCGCTCGCGCCAACCCTTCACGATTAGGCTTCTGCGCGGTGCATCCGGACAATTAACCATGGACCCTCTATTGACTAAACCATATCCCGAACTTTAGAGAACTAGAGCCATGGTTAGGTTGCAAACTCATTGCATCATATTGTTCCTACTTGACTAATTGTGCATTATTTGTTGTGCATATATGTTCTATGTTCCTCTTAACTGTTTGTTGATTTGCGTTGAGACTAAAATTAATGACTTAAAGAACTTTGCCTAATTAATTAATTAATTAATTAATTTGAGTGAACAAAAAGTTTTTTTTTTAATCGAAATTGACCTAGTACGACTTTAGGCATACCCCAGTTGACTAATAATACCGAAAACAGTCCCGGACCGAAGCTCCAATATTGGCGCCAAAGTCTGAGTTGTAGCGCCACAGTACAGTGTGTAGCGCCAGACATTAACTAAAATGTCTGGCGCTAATCACCTTATTGTGACGCCAGTCCTGTCGCTTGGCCGACAGTTCGGATTATTTGTCGAGTCATCACCTAATGTCTATTTAATCAGTTTTATGTTTAATTCGGTTAATTTTACTGACCATTAATGCTTAATTGAATTATTGTTCGAGTTTAGGCACTAAGTTCCATGGTCTTACACAAGAGTCCAAGCATGTCACCATACTCAATGCACACACCAACACACATGTTTGACCATGATTAAGAGAGTCTTGTGTGCGCGTTTTTTTTTCGTAATTTTTTTTAAGGGGGTAAGTCGGATATTAATCCTCCAATAAATAATAATACTTAGTTCCCTAAAAATATGTACATTATTGTTCCCTAAAAATAGGTATATTTTTTTTTTAAAAAAAAAAAAAACCATAAAGTCAAGTTGATTCGAGTCAAGTAATTAAAACGCAAATTGGCTTAATTTACAGCGCGTGGTCAAGAAAGGAAGGACGATTAATCAAAGATAACCTCTTCGTACAAGTCCAACTTTTAGACAAACCTATAGCCCGCAAGAGGAAAGCAAGAGTCATAATGGCAACTCAAGAAGAAGTCAATGACCTCAAGAATCAATTGGCCACTGTAACTGAAACACTGAAGCTTCTCGCACTTAAGATCGATGATCCCGTGAAACAACAACAAATGGACCTCATGCAAGAGAGCCTAAGCAAGTTGTCAAGTGACTACAAGTTTCAAGAACTCACATCCCAAGGGGTCTCGGTGGATAAAGATCTTCTTGCGCAGAAGTTCAGCGCCAACGAGATCCCAAAATTCAGGGCAATTGACAACCCTTACTTCCATTTAAGAGAATTTGAAACAATAATGAGTATCAAGGGTATCGATAAGAAAGTTTTCCCTTCTCTGTTCTCACTATCTCTCGAGACCGTTTGCCAACAATGGTTCTTTTCTCTCGAAAAAGAAAAGACCTATACCTGGGAATCCATAGCAAACGCTTTCATTGATAGGTACAAATGCAACATTCAAGTCGAAACTGACCATAGAGAACTTGAAATCCTCAAACAGAAAGAGAATGAAGGCTTCACTTCTTTCTTTAACAAGTGGAGAGAAACCTCAGCTAAAATGATCGAGGTACCAAGTGAAAAAGAGTCCGTAAGAATGTTCATTAAAAATCTCCAAGAAAAATATTCCAAACATCTTAAATATCAAAATAACCTTCATACTTTTAAGGCCGTTTATGATATTGGGATCAATATTGAAGATGAATTGGTTAAATCTAAAGCTGCCAACAATAATTCCAATAGTAGCTGGAAAGGAAAGAAGAACGACAATCCTTCTTCTTCCAAAACCGCCCACTCAAATAATGTTAGCACCTTTAATCTAGGAGAAGTCCTCGCCATGAACAATCAAGGACAAAAGAAACCATTTAGGAGGAACTTCACTCCTATTGGCATGAGTTATGACACCGCATTTGATAGATTAAATGGAAAAGGTCTTATAACTCCCATTGGACCATTCGGGGATCCACCAGTTGAGAAGAGATCGCCTAACTGGAACCCCAATGCACATTGCAAATATCACCAAGGTAGGGGCCATTCTACTGAAAGCTGTTGGAAGCTCAAGGAAGCTATCCAAGACCTAATTGACAATAACAAGCTGCGTTGCCCCCTGCCAGTAAGAAGCCAAGTATTGACAATGCACCTCTAGCTCATACTTTGGCTATCTCCGATGAAGGAAGCGAAGTTGACCCCTCATCTCTCATTAAGCCTGTCAAGGCAACCAATGTCGAAGAAGGAGAAGAAGAGATCTTTTTCGATGTCGGAGATAACCTTCTAGAACCAGCAAACAAGGAAGACATACAATTGCTCACACTGTTTATGAGGGAGACATCGCAACTCTTACGTGAAACTCTCAAAATTGTGAACGAACTTCACAAGAAATACGATGAACTTCCATGTCCAAAGGATAAACCTAAAAGAGAATTCACACCCACAGGAATGACCTACGATGCTACTTTTGATCGCCTCTATGATCAAGGACTAATCAAACCTATTGGTCCAACAGAGGATCCAACACCAGAAAAGCGATCTCCAAGATGGGATCCCAAATCCTACTGCAAGTACCATCAAGGAAACGGTCATACCACAAAATGAATGCTACAGGTTTCAAAACCTCATTCAAGATCTTGTGGAAGCTAATAATATCTCTTTACCTCTAGCTAGCAAGGGAACGACATATGAGGCAAAGTATTTTCCCTTACAAGTCACCGAAAAACCCAAGAAGAGCAATAAGGTTTACACTCCAATTGAGATCCCATATGCACAAATGTTCGAAATGCTCTCCGAGAGTGGCAAGGTCAAACCTCTCGAACCGAGACCATTTGAATCATTAAAAAGGACAGATAGATATTACTGTCAGTACCATCAGTCAGGGGGGCACACCATAGAAAACTGCTTCAAATTCAAGGATTTGGTGCAGAAAATGATTAATGAAAAGGAGTTAATCCAAGTTCAACAAGAAGAGGACATAACTGTTAATGGAGTATGGGACAGTGATGAAGAAGATGTCTACCTAAAGGACATAGTAGGACCTTCACCTTCTGTTTCATACACCACAAACGACATTTGGGCTTAAGAAGACTCATCAATAGGCGTCCTCACAAGATCCGGGAGAATGCAACCTCCCGTTTCAACACAACCTATGCCTACTATACAACAAGTTCCCATACCTATCATCGAAGACAACGACATCGTTAAACAATTTAAGAAGACAAAAGTTGAGATGAATGTATGGAAGCTCTTGGCAAACATCTCGAGAACATAAGTTGGATGTAATGAATGCCTTGGATAAAATCGGGATAGATTCTGACACCACTCCTGAGGGACTAGCTAACTTCCTCACAAGTGACCTCCCTAGTCCGATTAATCTAATCACCTTCTCTCATAAAGATTTACCCCAGAAGGTGCCAAACACTACAAGGCGTTAAATCTCACGGTAGTCTGCAAAAGGATGAATGTTCCCATGACTCTTGTAGACAATGGATCAGCTATCAATGTCTGTCCACTTAGGACTGCGAGGATGCTCGGCATAAGGGATGAGGATTTAACTCCGTCCACACAAGGAATAAGAGCTTACGATAATACTCGTCGTCAAGCTCTTGGCAAAATAACCCTAAATGTGACAGCAGGAGCAATAGAACATGCTTCTACTTTTCAAGTGGTAGACATCAAGGCCTCATTCAATCTGTTGTTAGGACGCCCTTGGCTCCATGATCTAAAGGCCGTCCCTTCATCTCTCCACCAACAAGTGAAAGACATAGTTGGAAGAATTCCATTCACTATCGATGCTTCGCCGATGAGAATCAAATCAATAGAAAATCCAATCATCAATGTGGAGCACGACGAAGATGACGAAGACCTATGGGGCTTTAACGAAGAAGTCTCCTTAATCCAAGAGGATGAAAGGACATCTCTTTACCACGACCCCCATTCCAACATGATTATCAACACCATGATGAAGAAACAAAGACACTTCCCTGGGATGACCTTAGGAAAGAAGAAGGGGATAGCAAAATCGGTGGAGTCACCTGGCCTCCCTAAATTAGATACTTTCGGACTTGGTTTCGAACCGACTCGGAAAGATCTCAAGCGAGCCCAAGACAAGTTGAAAGAACGTAAGGACGCTCGCATTCAAAAGAAGGCAATTCCAATGGATCAGTACCCTCTTACGCTTAATGGTCAGTTTATAAGAGAAGGAGAGGACTATCCATGCTATGAATTTCCCGAACCATTTGTTGTAAATGGCATATGACAATCGGGATTCGAGATTTTCTTGGATTGCTACTTCACTGACGAAATCCCAACTCCCGTCCATAAGGAGAAAGCATCCTCATGCTTTGACTTTAACGACATGGGATTACTGTTTGGGCGAGAAAAGAATGAGCCAGCTTATGAGGAAGATAACTCCTCACTCATTTAAACGGTCCTACAAAGAGAAAACTTCGACCCCTCGAAGCTAATTACTCCAGTCAAAGGATCACTACAAGGGTGGCGCAAGACTATTAAAGTGACTACTCCGAGTGGAAGGAAGATATCGATCACGACAGGGCAAGGGCCGATGTTCGAAGAGTCGTCGGAGTCAGAGTCTGAGTCAGAGTCTTCCCCTTTAGAATCTTCTAGTTCTTTAGCAATAATGCCTCCCCTTCCTATTTCTTCTCCTAGGATAGTTAGTAATCCAGTCCCTGAGGACATATCACTCTTTGATGTAATGATCTCAGAGTATAATAACACTTCCCATTCTCCTTATTTCTCGTGTTCTTCCCTAACCCAAGATGACGAACATTGCTTAGCTAACGATGAAAAAGATAAAGAAATTATTGAAGCAATGGAAACAATTAAAAAGAAAACACCAATAATTGAAGAGACGGAAACAGTTGACATCTCCAATGATTCAACTAATAAAAGAGAAGTTAAAATCGGACTAACATTGAATAAGCAAGAAAGAACCGATTTAATTAACTTACTTAAATAATTTATCGATGTATTTGCTTGGTCATATGAAGATATGCCAGGCATTAACAGAGAAATAGCTCAACACACTATACCATTAATCCCAGGAATGAAACCTGTAAAACAAAAGTTGCGTCGAATGAAACCCGACGTAGCACTTAAATTAAAAGAAGAAGTTCAAAAACAAATAACTGCAGGTTTCATCAAGGTATCCAAATACCCCGAATGGGTCGCCAACGTCGTCCCAGTTCCAAAGAAAGACGAAAGGGTAAGGATGTGTGTCGACTATTGAGATCTAAATAAGGCAAGTCCAAAGGACGACTTCCCTTTGCCACACATCGATATTCTGGTAGACAACACGGCAAATCACGCACTTCTCTCATTCATGGACGGATACGCAGGGTACAATCAGATTCTCATGGAAGAATAAGACAAGGAGAAAACGACCTTTATCACACCGTGGGGCACTTACTGTTACACGGTAATGCCATTTGGGTTAAAAAACGCAGGTGCTACTTACCAGCGTGCAACAACTGCCTTACTCCATGACATGATGCACAAAGAAGTTGAAGTATATGTCGACGACATGATTGTAAAATCAAAAGACCGTCCAGGCCATCAAGTAGCCTTAAGGAAATTTTTCGAAAGGCTAAGAAAATATAATATGAGGCTGAATCCATCAAAATGTGCTTTTGGAGTCACCTCAGGCAAACTCTTGGGATATGTCATAAGCTTTAGAGGAATAGAGATAGATCCAACCAAGATTAAAGCAATCATGTCGATGCCACCGCCCAAGACCGAGAAAAAGATTCGAGGATTTATTGGCCGGTTGCAATACATAAGTAGGTTCATATCAAAACTGACAACGATATGCGAACCAATCTTCAAAAAGCTCAAGAAGAATGTACCAGTGATATGGGATGATGAGTGTCAAAAAGCCTTTGACAGGATCAAAGCCTACCTCACAAACCCTCCCGTATTAGCGCCAGCACTTCCCGAAATACCTCTTAGGTTATACTTGACGGTTATCAAAGAGACAATGGGAGCCATGCTAGCACAAGAAGTAGAAAACAAAGAGAATGCAATCTATTACCTAAGTAAGAAGATGCTTGAATACGAAACACGCTATACACCACTCGAGAAATTGTGCCTCGCTTTGGTGTGGGCCACAACCAAGTTGAGACATTACATGTTGGTGCATACCGTTTTCGTAGTATCCCGATTGGATCCACTCAAATATTTGTTCGAGAAATCAACACTCAATGGACGTATTTCAAGATGGAATGTCAATTTAGCCCAGTTTGATGTGCGGTTTATGCCACAAAAAGCTATTAAAGGATATGTGGTGTTAGACTTTCTGGCAGACTTTCCAATAGAAGACTCGACACCAATACAAGACAATGAATTTCCAGATGAAGATTTGATGGTCACCGAAGATGATACTTGGACCTTGTACTTCGACGGAGCCTCAAACCAAAAGGGATGTGGCGTCGGAGTGCTACTAGTATCACCTAAAGAAGAACACGTCCCAATCTCAATAAAGCTTGATTTCGACGTTACCAACAACGCTGCTGAATATGAAGCATGTGTGGTAGGCCTTGAAACAGCCCTATCATTGGGAGTAAAGAAGTTAAGGATATTCGGAGGCTCATATCTAATTATCAATCAAATATCTAAAAGGTGGAAAGTAAGTAGCGAAAGCCTAGCCCCTTACCAAACCTATCTGGAAACTCTTACCGATCAGTTAGAGAAGGTAGAATATACATATCTACCTAGAGAAGAAAACCAATTTGTTGATGCCTTGGCAAGATTAGCCTCAATGGTTAGGATTCCCACGGAAATCGAGCAAATGCCTCTAACTATTCGAAAAAAAGGCATAAACCAGCGTATATACAGGCTATAGAAGATGACGACTCGGTCCAAGACGAAGAAGAAGAACAAGAAGAAGAACCATGGTACACAGACATACTCAAGTATGTCACCAATGGAGGATACCCTCCTCATGCTGACAAAAGAGAAAAAAAGAGCATTGAGACTTTTGGCTTCTCAATATGTACTCATAGACAACGAGCTACATAAAAGGGTACCTAAAGGTCGAGCTCTCCTATGCGTAGGAAAGGTGGATGCACAAAGAATAATGAGAATGGTTCACAAAGGAGATTGTGGAACTCATGTAAATGGCAAAATGTTAGTCCAGAAAATAATGCGAGAAGGGTATTATTGGACTACAATGAATAGGGACTGCCATCAATACGTGAAAAGATGCCCTAAATGTCAAAATTATGCCAATTTACAACATGTTCCTCCATCCTTGCTCTACACCTACACATCACCATGGCCATTCTCTACATGGGGAATTGACATAATTGGCAAAATCACTCCTCCAGGGACAGGAGGCCACGAACTTATTCTGGTAGCAATTGATTACTTTACAAAGTGGGTTGAAGCGCAATCATACGCTAAACTCACTGCAAAACATGTAGCACTCTTTATCGAGAGAAATATCATTTGTCGATATGGAGTCCCACATGAAATGATAAGTGACAATGGAACTCACTTTCAAGCCGAATGTGAAGAATTGCTACATAAATATGGTATCCAACATCATCATTCGTCCCCTTATAGACCTCAAGCAAACGGAGCAGTTGAGGCAGCCAATAAGAATTTAAAGACTATCATCGAGAAAATGACAGAAAATTATAAGGATTGGCCTGACAAGCTCCACTTTGCACTGTGGGGTTATCGCACGTCAATCCGTACATCAACGGGAAATACACCATTTTCTTTGGTATACGGAATGGATGTCGTACAACCTGTCGAACTAGAAATACCATCTCTACGCATTGCGCTAGAGAGTAAACTTGATGAAGAATTTGAATGGACTAGGGCACGATATGAAG
Source organism: Chenopodium quinoa (assembly GCF_001683475.1). Lineage (NCBI taxonomy): Eukaryota > Viridiplantae > Streptophyta > Magnoliopsida > Caryophyllales > Amaranthaceae > Chenopodium > Chenopodium quinoa. Next base: position 2,256,936 of record NW_018743555.1, on the reverse strand, counting down.
AATTGATCCTACTCGACGAAAAACGACTAGAAGCTCTACATCACACTCAGTGCTATCAAACTCGTATGGCTAGACATTTTAATAAGAAGGTCAAGACAAGAAATATCAAAGTAGAGATTTGGTATTAAAAGCACTAAGGAAAAATATTTTAGATCCAAGGGGAAAGTTTAGACCTAATTGGTCTGGCCCTTACATTGTCAAAATAATCCTGTCAGGTGGCGCAACAAAATTACTGATATGGATGGCAATGAATTCTCAAACATGACCAATCTTGAACAACTTAAAAAATACTACCCATGATTACTTGAGTAGGACACTCAAGAGAGCTACGTCGGCCTGATTCCTTAGGAAAGGATACGTAGGCAACCCTTTACGGGTGCGGCCACTTTATTATTCGACATCTCCGCATTCCAGAATCAACTAAAAGTCAACAAAAAGTCAGCAAATTATTGGCGTCTCAGAACAGAGTCTGGCGCCGGCCATAAGCCGTTAGCGCCAGCCGATGGTATTGGCGCCTGGCGCCAGACCTCAATAGCTGGCGCCAAACTGCAATTACTGGCGCCAATTCAGTAATAAAATCAAGGCGAATTTCGGTGTTTTTCGGAAAATTTTCGACTTCCGTACTCGAGGAATTTCTGGAAAACTAATTCTTTTTTCGATTTTCATTGCTTTAATAAAATAAATTTAAAGTAATAATTTAATTGAAAGCTGAAATTTCATTAATAAAATAAAATTACATTGTTAATGGAATTTAAATAAGGCCGAAATAAATTAACTTTAAATAAAAATTAACAATCTAATAAATCTAAAGCTAAGCAATGTTTTAATCTTTCTTCTCCTTTTTAGCTCTTTTCCAATTATTTTCTATTTCCTCCTCTTCATCCATTACTTTAGCTAGTAGGCATCCTTTAGAGGACCTACATTCAATTTTGGAATAGATTGTTTCCCCTTCAGCTAGCACCCCATGCTTCTTTTCCACCCAAGCCTTTTTGTCCGTGGTGTTAGCTTTCCTTTTCCCTTGTCTTTAGTAGTAATCTTCTTCCTAGGCATTGTAGATGTTTTGAATTCAATTCTTGCACCTAAGCGTTCTTTAGTCGGTGTCACCCTGTCACCTAGACGATTCTTCACATCGGTTCTACCCTGATCAATTGAAGACTTCTTCAGCAACCACTTCTTTACATCATTAGGTAAAGAA